>NC_028455.1:29079458-29179194 GCF_000263155.2 Setaria italica | reverse complement strand
ATGATCTAGTATGCCTGGCTAACTCGTCTCGCCGTTTAGATTCCACTTATGTAATTGGTTTTGTAAATAGTCTACGTTTACTACTCCTAATTAGTATCTAAACATTCGATGTGACACGTGCTAAAAATAAGACACGGGAAGAAAACGCCCCCTAAAAGACAGGTTGGAAACAATCAGCTCTAGCAATTCTAACTGAAGATCTTGCCATGGCGGTAAAGGGATTCCTTGCTGCTCCTCCTCCGGGTGGTTGTTAAGATCATTTGGTAAAGTGACCTCTGCAAATAAAGATGTTGAAGCAAGAAAAAATCAACTATTTTCACTGCCGAAAGAACACAGGAATACTAGTTGGCAAGAGAATTTGCAGGAATTCACAAACCTCATTGGAGGTAGGGGGCCTAGGGGCACTCTGCAAAGCCTGTCCTTTAAACCCTGAAGTTTGGATGCTAGCTGCAATGACACATAACACATGAAAAATTAGCACCAGTTTCAACTTTGACGTGTAACTATTTACTTCTAGAAGTTTCTCGTACTGTTCTAAATACATGAGAAGTTCTATAAGAGATAAAAAAAAAGGTCACAAAAGCTAAGGTGAATCAACTCACTCGTCAGGAATACAGCAAGGAGACGTAGGATTAGGGAGAATCTGATGGAAGCTTTTCGTCATGTCATCCAAGCAGAATTTGTAGAGCCTTTCGCAGTCGCAGCTCGACCATACAAGGTAAATGCAGTTACCCTGCATTCCGGCCGCCGCCGCCGAGCATGAGAGGCCATAGTCACCAGAGAGAAGAAAGGCACAATCGCTGCCGATGCTCTCTACCCTCGTCCACACCAAATCGGAGAGTTCCCGGCGACGCACGACGATCTTGATCAACGAGCCGTCGTAAGGTCTCCCTAGGTATGTAATCCACACAGAGAAGATATCTCCGGATGACACGACGAGATAGGACGCGGTCGACCCGTGCATTGCCTCCACCTTGCCCTCGGTGTCAAGAAACCGGCTCCGGACAGCGCCGTCGATCACGTCCGTCACGACGAGATTGCCTGCGTAAAGCTTCCCCGCGTGGCTAACAATGGTGCCGGAGAACCTGAGGTAGTCATCAGCGGCCGTCAGATCGGTCCAATCTTCGTCGCCAGGGCAGCAGCAGAGCATGAACTTCTGTTCGGATTCGGCCTCGACTTCGCTCACGATGACTACGGTGAAGTTCGCCGGCGAGCCGAGCACCCCGCACGTTGCACCCTTGTACTCCGTCGTCGGGCGCAGCGGTGGCAGCGAAATCTTGGACGTCCGGCTGGTGACGCTCAGGAGGAAGCAGTCGTGGGTGGCCTCGTCTATCATCAGCAGCCAGCTGCCGTCGTAAACGCCGCAGCCCAGGCAGATCTTGCCTTGCATCTCGGGGATGATCACCTCGTGCAAGCTCCGGTCGGGCATGTCCACGAGAGTCTGCGTGTCCTTGCAGCTTCCGTGCGCTTGGATTAGCCATGGCCTCGTGCCGAAGCCGGAGGGCAACCGGCGAGCTGGCGCCGCTCTCCATGAGAGAATCCTGGATTTTTCGTCCGTCGGGCTATTTTGCAAAAAAAGTCCCTCAACTTTCAAGGAATCAACCCGCAGTCCATATTCTAAAGAGAGGAATGGCTCGGGTGGAAAAAGAAGGGAAGGGAGGGGGTTAAACGGAAAAAAGCTTATAAAATAGAGAGGGGAGGAGGATTGGGCGCAGGCCGCCGCTCCTCCTGGCCGCGCGCCGTCGCACGCCTCCCTGCGTGCCCCGGTCCTCCCCGCACCCCGCGCCCCCGCCGAACTACGGCCCGGGCCGAATCGGGTGGGGTCAACGCCGGCAACGTCTAGATTGGCGGCGAGACGTCGCCTCCGCTTCGACCGTGGTGCCATGGATGGGGAGTAGGGAGAAGGTTTTACCGTGTCCACAGGAGCCGGCGGCGGTGGGGTCGGATGCAGCACCGACGGCGGTGAGCGGCATGCCCGAGGGTGGGAGACCACGTGCGAGCGCACGCGCCAGCGATAGCGGCAACGGCGGGGTGCGTGGACAGCCGGCGGCCCCTCCTCTTCCTGCCTTCCTACGCCAGATCCGGCGGCTGGGAGAGCACACATGGTTGGCGGCGAGTAGCACAGCCAACAACAAATCCAGCTCGACCAGCCATGGATTCTTTCAATTGAGCTTCGATTTCAATCACTCGTGAGTCAATTCATTGTTTAGGCATCTGATTTATAACCAGCACTTTTGATTTTCCATCGGTGACCGACCTCAAGGGCGGCCATCAGGGCGCGGCACAAGCGGCAGGTGCTCGGTATGGACTTGGACCGCGGGGACAACGCGCACACCGTCAAGCGCTGGCTACAGCTCGCGCTTAACGTGCCCACCGGCGAGACCTCGCTCATGTTCGGTCACCGCGTCCTGGAGAATGACCTCTCCTCCATACGGTCGGACTCGCCGGTGCTGCTCACTAGGAACAGCATCAACCGGAGCTGTTCCACCCTATGCCTCTTCCCCATCTCCAAGGACTTCGAGCAAAAGGATTGCAGTGGCCTGGTTGAGATGCTCGGGTGTTCCAGCAGCTGTGATCGGGTGAAGCGCCTTGTCGAGGACGTGGTGACCGCTATCAGGAGCGGGGTGGATCCAGTCCCCATCAGCAGTGGCCTTGGTGGCTCATACTACTTCAGGAATGTCATCGGTGACAGGGTTGCCATTGTGAAACCGACGGACGAGGAGCCTTTTGCACCAAACAACCCCAAGGGGTTTGTCGGGAGGGCGCTTGGTCAGCCAGGACTGAAGAAATCTGTGCGAGTAGGAGAGACGGGATTCAGGGAGGTTGCAGCATACCTGTTGGACCATGACAACTTTGCCAATGTTCCAGCCACTGCTCTGGTGAAGATAACACACTCCATTTTCAACATAAATTGTCCGGTAAATGGGGGGAATCCGTCTCCAACTAATGACCAGAAGAGTTAACAGCAAGATTGCTTCATTCCAGCAGTTCATTGCCCATGACTTCGATGCCAGTGACCACGGCACATCAAGCTTCCCTGTTGCTGCTGTTTCATAGGATCGGCATACTAGATATCCGAATTTTCAACACTGACAGGCATGCTGGTAATGTGCTGGTGAGGAAGCTTAATGGTGGCACAGGTCGCTTTGGTTGCCAAACAGAGCTGTTCCCAATTGATCACGGCATGTGCTTGCCAGAGAACTTGGAGGACCCTTACTTCGAGTGGATACATTGGGCACAGGCATCGATTCCGTTTTCTGAGGAAGAACTCGAGTATATCAGAAATCTTGATCCAGGAAAGGATGTGATGATGCTGCGCAGAGAACTTCCAATGATACGTGAGGCCTGCTTGCGTGTCCTGGTCCTGTGCACAATCTTTCTCAAGAAAGCTGCAGCTTTCGGACTTGCTTGGCATAGATAGGTGAGATGATGACAAGGGAGTTCAGAGGGATGGAGGAGGAACCAAGCCAGCTGGAGGTTGTGTGTGTGGAGGTCAGGAAGAGAGTAGCAGAATGGGAGCCATTCTCTGCTACAGCTGAGCAAGAGGGTGACATTGATTTCCAGTTCTCGATGGATATGTTAGGAGAATACAATAATTTAATGTGATCGCCAAGATTCAATGGCTCAGGTTTCAACGGGTCGCCTAGATGCATGTGACCTGGTGTCGTCATTTTTACTTCTCTGGCCTCCTTAATTGCTATGCCATGTTAGATTCCTGCTTACTTGGCACCCTAATCTATACGTATATACATATACCTACCTATATATCTTTATTTTTTATCTTTATCTATATATATCGTCCATATCTAATAAAACATTTAGCAAGTGGTCTGCATAACTTGAAACAATTAATGATCTGCTGATAATTTGAAGAACACTTCTTTTATTAAGTTATAATGGTATGCATGGGGCCGAAACCATAAAGAATCGAACGAAACAATTAATAATTATTCTTAAATTACGATATTCTAAATTAAAAACTAATACGGCAATACCATATTGTGAAGTGAAGGTAACATATTATGAACACGTATAATAATATGAGAGTAAGTAATGATCTGTAGTAACGCACGGACATTTCTGCTAGTAATGTTAATTGGTGATCAGTTTTGATCTAACCTTTTGCATGCCATGGCAAATATTGAAGTATGCACTATGCAGGCACGAGGTGTGAACAGTATGGAGTTTGTGTTGCCTCCGACAACAGACGTCGATTAAAAAAATCGACTTTTATATCGCGCCTTACACGGTTGACCTGGCAGCCAGGACGCCGGTGGACGTACGCCTCGCCGTTGGAGTACTCGTGGGGCTGATAATAGCTATTTTTTAATACGAGGAGAGTCATACATAGTACTTACTCCATTCAAAATTGTAGGTCATTTTAAGTTTTTTAGATTCATAGATATTATTATGCATATAGACATACACTATATCTAGATGCATAATAATATCTATACACCTGGAAAATCAAAATGACCTACAACTTAGAACGGAAGGAGTAGAAATTATATTATAATTTTTTGTAACATTACTTTGTATAAAAGTTACTGCACCAAAACGTTTCACCTACCCATCGTGTGGGTTGCTACCCTATAGCTAACAAAAGGCACATATCACACTAATCAACCAGATCAAACTACATAGAGGAGATGAGCAAGCTCCTCATCACTACCGAGCAGGGAGAGGGTAGGAAGAGCTCCGGGCTGGGCAGCAGTGCACCTCGCCTCCCCCTTGATCCCCAAAGGCAGTGCTCATCTCGTCTCGCCATGGAGCAGGGTGCAAAGAGTCGGGAGAGGGAGGGAGGTAGGACGGCAGCATGGAGAGCATGAGAGAGGGAGGACGGGCGATGGCTCACGGAGCAGGAGAGATAGAGGAAGAGTGGCGTCTTGTAGAGCAGGAGATGGAGGAAGGGTAGGCGGCAGTGCGGAGGGGTGGGAGGGAGGCAGTGCGTAGAGTAGGAGAGGGAGGGTGGCCGGGCAGCGGCACGCACAGAGAGAGAGGAAGGAAGGGTGGTGAGTGAGAGGGAGGAAGGTGGCACAAAAGGGTCGGTGGTATTACGGCAGCATGGAGAGCAGAAGAGGGATGGAGGTAGGCGGCGGCGAGGATAACATTGGAGAGAGAGGTAGGGAGGGGGCAGGTGAGATGGAGAGAGCCGCTGGAGGCAAGAGAGAGGAAGGGAGGGTGGCTGCGAACGGGCACTGGGGAAGAAGGGTATAGGGGAAAGAAGCTCTACTTAATATATAAGGAGGGATCCAGCCGCGTACAAGAAAATCCCCGTGCATGTTCTATCCAGGCTGCTAGGCTAAGCGGCTTATCTCCCTGTAGCAAACAATAATCCCATCTATTTCCGTGGGGAATTCTATTTCTTGGGGAGAAAGGGCAACTTCGTTGTCTTCAACCCAATTGAAGACACCTGGATCGTGCTTGATAAGCCAGAGCCAATCTATGCCGAGCTAAATATTTTCTACGATGATCACAAGGGAGTCAAGTTCTGCTACTTGGTTGAGTTGGAGGGGGAGCTGATATCCGTGTTCATCCGCAACGGGTGAACATGCAGATGAGCCCCCACGGGTGTTCAAGCTTGACCAGACGAAGATGGCCTGGACTGTGAGATAGAGGACATCGGCGGTGCAGCTTTGTTTCTAGATTATAGGGCGTCGTTCGGCATGGTGTCGCCAGGAGCTGGGAATGGAAACAAGATCTTTTTTCCCAGGTACTCCGAGGACGGAAAACATGCAGCATTCTATGATCTGGAGACAAATATGTATTATCCAACATTCTACGGGGTTAAAGAGCCGTTGAACTGTGCATGTCTGGGTCGTGCCTAATTTGAAGCCTGGTGAATATGACGAATATTCATTGTAAGATTCGCATAAACTAGTCTAGTATGTAATGTAACGGAAGTATTCCCTTTTGTCAAAGATCCTCTGTTATATGAAATAAGGAAGAAAAAAGATATTGATACGTGTGATGCATATGTTGTCATTCATGAATAGGTTGACTTGATAAACCAATTTCGGTGCTGGGTGAAATTAGTTGCTTCCACTGGAATCACTAACCTACTGTCTTAGTGTGGTTATCCCAACACTACGGGAAAGATAAAAATTGCCGAGTGTTTTTTCTTTACCGAGTGTTTTTTTTTGACACTCGGCAAAGAGGGGGATTTGCCGAGTGTATTTTTTGTGATACTCGGCAAAAAAATATTTTTTTCCTCTTTTCACCTTGAAATTTTTTCTACTTCCCACATACAACATGTGGTACTCCATGTTAAAATTTGGTCCTGAAGGATGTTCCACCTGAAACACAACCGTGCCTCGTTATGCCTGTTGAGCCACCCAACCGAGTCGTCTCACCCGATTGGGGTTCGCCCAACATTGTGTTGATTCCTCCTCGACCTTCCTCCTCCTACCCTCTCCGCCGGCCGCCGCCGCAGCCCGCGCCCAGCGTGCTGCCAGCCAGCCACCCAGATCCAGCGAGCCATCCTTGCGCCTCTACCCACCTGTGACAAGTTCAGGGACCCGAAGTATGAGTTGATGGTGCTGGTCATGGAAGCCGCGTTTCGCTCGCTGTCGATGATGGACAGGTGGCTGGTTCCATGGTCCTGAAGGATGTTCCACCTGAAACACAAGTTGATTAAAGGGAATCAGCATACTCTGCCTGCCTCTGTGGACATAGGACTGAATATTTCTTTTGCAACACAACAAATATTGCAGCACTAAATATGAATGAAATAAGTAAATGATGAGGTGATGGGAGAAGATAAAAATCAGATTCATGATATGATCTGATTATTTTATCAGTAAATTAAGAAATTCTTATGCTGAAAAAATGTTATCACCTTCTACCGTAATGTTTGGGGTCAAATGTCATATTGTCGTAGATGGTCGTCTTCAGCTCAGCAGCGAATTTTGGGGACATCATATCAGATACAACCCCATTATCATTCACAAAGTCCGGGTTGTCAAGGTTCATCTTTACAGCCATGTAATGTTTCAAGGACTCGATGAGGTTGTCCAAGAGAGCCAGCAAAACCAGAAGAAATTCCATACTGAGCAAGGATGTTCAAAATCTATTTTTCACAAGTGAACTGGGGTGTTAGGACTTAGGACCATGACAAGATATAAAGTTTTTTTTGGTGCAAAACGTGACAAGATAGATATGAACAAATGGTAGCACTGTTCAGAGAATCAGAGCGCAGAGGACTCACAAGTAGCATCCCGGCACCTCCAGGCGACGGTGGCGGCATGGTGACCACCTGGAGCCCCATCATGTTCTCCATCAGCGGCCGCCGCACCTTGACCTGGTACCTCTTTAGGTCCTCCGCCGTCAGGATCCCTCCGACCTCCCTCACTTCCTTCACCAGCCGCTCCCCCACCTTGCGTCATAGAACACGCCCAGCTCCTGCTCCGCGACGGCCCTCAGCGTCCTCGCGAGCCGGATATTGCGGCACACCTCGCCGGCCTTCAGGAGGTCGCCGCCGGGGGCGTGCACGGCTGTATCCCCTTGTTGGCCAGGATTCTGTCCCGGGTCACCTCCATCTTCATCCGAGGCACGGTGACATCTTGAACGCCAGGGCCAGCTGCGCCGCCAGCACCGGCCTCAGTTCCGATCCAATCAGGGGAGCATCGCGACAGCAAGCGAGCGTGCGGAGCGCGACGCGGGCCTGCGACTCCCTGGGCGGGCACTGGCGTAGCTCAAGCGGGGACGGTCGGTCGGTGCGCGCCACGGGAAGCATCGGGCATGAGGGAGGTGCGTGCGCTAGGCCGGGGCGGCGGCGGGGAACACACAACAGCGGAACGGGAGGCCGCGGCGAAGGTTTTTTCCCCCGACTGGAAGACTCACGGAAGGGATGACAGGACCGCGGGTTGATTACCAAAAATTTGAGGGGAGTTTTTTGCAAAATGTCCACGACAGTTGACGGTCGACAGAAACGTCCTCTCTTTAATACTCTTTTCGTTTTAATCCCTCCCTTCCCTCCTTTTTCCACCCGAAGCCTATCTGTTCAGCATTTGGACTTGGGTTGATTTCACGGAATATCAGGAGTTTTTTTGCAAATAAGGCCAATGTACGGCAAAACAGGCAGAGACATTGCTCGCAGATTAGTGTTTGGGAGGAGTGGGCTAAACTTTAGCCCTGTCACATCGGATGTTCGGATACTAATTAGGAGGACTAAACATAAGCTAATTGCAAAACTAATTGCAGAACCCCTAGGCTAAATCGCGAGACGAATCTATTAAGCCTAATTAATCCATCATTAGTGAATGGTTACTGTAGCACCACATTGTCAAATCATGATCTAATTAGGCTTAATAGATTCGTCTCGCGATTTAGACTAGGAGTTGTGTAATTAGTTTTGTAATTAGTCTAGGTTTAATACTCCTAATTAGTGTCCAAACATTTGATGTGGCCCCCTCCTCCCAAACACCCTCGGCCAACTGCTCTTTCGCGGTCTCCGCTCAGTTCGCCAAATTGCAGGTGGTTTTGGTTTTCACGCAGGAAAATACCGATACGGAGCCGGCATCGAGGCTCGAACGTCGCCGCTGCAATCGAGCCCTTGGCGCGCACGCCAAGAGTGTCGCCGGGGCCCGTCTAGCATGCCGAACCGAATCCGCGAGTGCTCGGCGGCTCCGTTCCAAGCCCTCCCGCGCCGTCGCTCCGCTGCCTGATTCAAAAGCGGGCAGGTAAGCACTGACCATCTTCGGCCTCAGACCTTGCTGCTCTGTTGCCGCACGGCGTCGTCCCTGGTCGAGCGGCCGTGGTGTGCCCAGCATGTGAGTCTGACGTTAATTTGTTCTATGCTCCTTTTATGCTACAAAATGTGTTGATCTGATGTGATTTGCTTGCTCGGTGGTGTTAGCTCTGATTGCTGCTGCAGTGCTGCTTCGTGGTCAGCAGTGCTACTGCATGCACTTTGGTTGTTCGATGAAATGCCGGTTCAAGTTAATTACTACTTTGGCAATTGGGCTGGCATATGCTAACTGCATGGTAGTTTATAATTAATAATTAGATGATGTGGCCTTCTTTGAACAAATAAGTTGTGTGATTTTCTTTATATCCCATCTAGGTTATATGAATTTTAACTGTTAAAATAACAACCCTTTAGATACGTAGGCTATAACATAATGTAACCGTTCAAAATATAGAGATGAATCTTATGGGGTGGATTTATGGGGTGGATAGGCAAATAGAGATATAGAGAGTCTGACTTGGTGAGTATATGCTTGACACCTTCTTTGACTTGATGAGGGCATCAAATGAACGGAATGAGTACCAATTACATTGAATCTTCCTTTGCCTGCATGCTTTACTTGTGAAAAAATTCAATAGAGAATATCCTCTCGCTTGGGTCTTTCTACATCCCACAAAATGCTAGGAAAATCATCGACGTCGGTATGCCACGTCAGCAACATCAATTTTTTAATTAAAGATAATGGCTAAGAAACACAATGGGTTTATGGTTTTCTAGAGCTTTCCAGATCATTTAGATAGATATTCTAGATAATATTGATATTCAATTTACATTTCTGCGATAACATTGATCAATCGCGAGCTGTTTTTCCTGTAGATGGCTTCTTTGAAATAATGTGAGGACCCTCCATTGATAAAACTAAACGGGACCCACCGGCATAGATGGTGACAACATTAGAAACGGCAGTGGGTCCATGACAATTGGCATCGAGCTACCACCAACTACTCCCAGATCCTAAAGAACATAAGCTAGAAAGAAATAGGTATGCACAAATGTCTCACCAGCAAAAGGATGAATTATTGAAAAAAATGGCGTGTCCTCAATTACTTAAAAAACATGCTATTTTTCATTGGTTTGTTTTATCAATCTTAGATCCAATCTTGCTCAAAGAAAATTGATATTATTTAGACCTGAATTCCTAATATTATTGAAGTCTATTTTGATAATAATTAATATGGGATATAAATCAAGTCATCCTTGAGGTTTTGGTCATGTTTGCTAGGTAAGGGGTAGGCAAGCATTTTTTTTCCCCCTCCCATTGCAACGTACGGGTATATTTGCTAGTCCAACAAAAATGCTGAGGGCTCCTTGGATGGCTTGTGATGTGACTTCTCAGCTGCCAACGTGTTCGCACAGTTCTAAACTCCCCAATTATTACGCTACCCAAACATGACCTAAACTCCCCAATCTTAAGGAGTAATATTCATAGAATTAATTACGCTGCCAACTACTCTCTCCATTCCAAATTGTAGGTCGTTTTAGCTTTTCTAGGTTCATGCATCTAGATACACACTATATCTAGATGTATAGAAAAAACTATTACCTAGAAAAGTTAAAATAACCTACAATTTAGAACGGTGGGAGGAGTAAACAAAAATATGATGGGGCAAGAGAATTAAAGATGGAAGTAATGTCTACATATGTATTTCTTGATCTCTCTTCTCGACACTACCTATATATACCATATGTCGAGATTGCCATAATGGGGTGTAGTATCATGTGCATTAAATTATATGACACATAATTTTTTTTACTAAATTGGCAAGCTACCTATGAGGAGAGATATGAGGAGAGAGAAGGGCTTCATCCACGTACAATCCAGCTCGGTTATCAAATCCTATGGAACACAACGAAACGTGCAATGAGGAGTGAGAATGCTATAGTTTCATGGTAATATACATTTGATTATAATATTATAGAAAAATTAAGCTAGCTTGTCCATAGTTCATGGAACTATGGACTATGAGAAACTGATTCATTTTTATTGTAAAATTGGTACGACAATTTTGATAACGGTGCAATAGTAGACTGAAAAGCTAAAAGTAGATTGGCAGACCTGCGAGGCCACGCACACCTGCCGTGGTTTCCGTCCACCCAACCCGACACCATGCGTGCGCCCTACCTAACGGGGGCTAGAACATGGAAAGGTTATTTCACACAGCGACTTGTGTGTAGTGGATAGGCGGGTTGGGTTTGCCGATCCACGGGTCAGCTTGACAGGTACGAGTCTATGTGTGCTCGGGCATTGCGCAGCGCGGCACGGGGGGCATACGTGCGTGCACGAGTCCTGTACTCCTGTGCTCGACGACGACCACAAGAACTGTAAATTATTCTAGCTGGTTTCCTATATGTTACATGCAACTACCAGCCGCCTCGTTTTCGTATTGGCAAGGTCGTTTGCGGATGCCCGACCGCGCATTCGTAGTACTGGCTGTGTTGTGTTCCCTCCATCCCGAAAAATAACTTATTCTGTGAAGGATTGAAAGGGCGACTAGAGGGGGTGAATGAGAGCCTATAAAAATTCTCAATAAGAACTAGGCCTATGTCCCAAGTGCAACCTCAAAGCACACCTTGTGTTTTATCGTCAAGATGATGCAAGTCAACTCGTGATAAGCTTACCCTAGGAACGATAAGATACGCACAAATCACAGCGAAAATATAGCATGAATAACTCTATCACAATCGAGACGAAGCAAAAAAAACATTACTAACCACTTTACTCAACTAAGCATGCAAGGGAAAAATAATTGTTTTAAGGAGCTAAGCATGATTAGCACAGGAGGTTCCAATAAGTAGCTAAAGCAATTGAATAAGGGTCAACAACCAAAGTGCATGATTAACCGAATAGCGAAAGAGCTCACTGTGCTTTGCGAATGTTTCTCTGGAGCATGCGGTCTGTTCCACCTTCTAGCTGGGCTTCCCACACGTGAGAGGCCTGCTTGCACTTGTGGGCCGCCTGGTTCTTTTGCTGGGCTGCTGCTTGGGCCGCTCGCGCTGGCTGCTTTTGCTGCGACCTGCTGGCCAGACCCGCACGCAGCTCCTGGGCTTGTGTCGTTGCTGGGCCGTGGCTGGTGGGCCTCCTTGAGCTGCTGGGCCGCGACGCACGGAGCCGGGCTGCTGCTTCCTCACGTGCTGGCCCGATTTGCTTGCTGCTCCCCCTCGACGCCTGAAGCACCTGCGCGCATGAACAGAAGGAAACAAAGAACAGAAACAAGAACGGCAAGAACACACGCAACTTCAAATCGTGAGATCTCCTTTCGTACTCAGCGGATCGAAACGAAACTTGAGACAAGGATGCAATACCTCAAGAACAAATAGATCCATGTGAAAAATCACAAAAAGCTCAAGTGTTCATCTTAAATCTTGAAGAAAATCGGAACCCTACCTCAAGAACACGACTTGGGAAAAACTCAAAATCAAGCCGGATTTGTGAGGGATTTGAAAAAGGATCATATCAAAGATGCTCTCCAAGGTTCTAGCAGTATTTCCCTTCAACCAATCTCATGAGATTTAGGCTCAAACTTGATGAACGAAAATTCCCTAAAAATAGCTCCGAAAATAGGGAAAAAGAAAAACGCTCGGGAATCAAAGATTTAGCACGATTTGAGACAACAAACAAAGCTAAATCATGACAACATCTTCTATACAAGATGAGGACTAGCCTTCTCCCTTCATCCACCCACTAAAGATGAAGAAATCAAGAGAAAAGAGTAATCACTCTCTAATCTCCCTCTCTCCTCTCACTTTAAGCACATGACCAGCCTCTAAGCCAAAAGATAATGAGTTGCTAAATAAAGAGGTGCTGAAATAACCAGCCCCCATCCCTATTTATAGTCCAGGACTAAAGATAATACTACCCCTACAGCTACAACTAGGATAACTACCCACGCCGGGGCATTTTGGTCCAAGTTTTTATCCGCACATCGGACGGACACACTGCCTTCACGACTTTGCTTCGCCTCGACGCAAGCTTCGCGATGACGCCACGTGCCCTCCTTCTCGAAGCTCCGGCCGCACCGGGCTCGCCCCCGGTTTTGAGGCCCAAACCGGGAAACCTGCATGCGCGGTGGTTTTGAGGCCCAAACCACCCAAACCGTCCATCTTCGCTTGGCCGCCACGCGACCTCCTCGATGTCGACGCGTGTCCGGCCCACGCCAAGCCTCCCGCTCGACTCGGCCGACGCCGTCTCCATCCCGTCATGTCCTCTCGCCGTTCCGTGCACCATGTGAACCGCCCATGACTTCACCCGACTCCTCAGGTCCATCGGTCCAAGCCTACTCACGTTCATCCTTCACCGCCCTTAGTCCATCGGCATGAACCTTTCGCTTGACCTTCACCGCACGCCGTCGACCGCCACGTCGCATCCTACACCTGCACATCACAAGCCAAGAGCAACATCAAACCAACACAACGTTGTCAATCACTCATCATCCAAGGGTGACCACCATTGGTCCTCATTCTGTAATTCAAAATTTAATCTAAGAAATAAATCGTTATAATTAATTTAGCACGTGTTCATATGCACGTGGGCATGCGTTATAATTAATTTAGCACGTGTTCATATGCACGTGGGCATGCGGCAATCAATGTTATCTTCTTGTTATTGCATTGTATTAATGCTATGGAATTCCTTTTGTTAGAAAAAAGAAAAGACCAAGGAATTCCCAAAAAAAATTAGAAAACTCTTAAGCCTAATCTTTGAAATTCTCGAAATTTTTTTTGAAAAACTTGCAGGAACACTGCTATGCCATTTAAGAGAAGTATGCGAGTTCTTACATTCCCAATAATATTACATAAAAAGTTATGGTCTCATACTCAACATAAGAAACAATAATCATGAAACTAAAAGGAACTAAGATGTAGTGAAAAAAGCAAAATATCATATCTAAAATGTAGTGAATTAATGTAACTTGTCAAGAAAACCATGAAAAATAAATATAGGAAAGGAAGAGAGAGGAGCACACATATTTAGATAGATGGACAGACTGGATTGCACATGGTTGGAAGTGATAGAGCACAAACCTCGTGAACAACCTCAACTCGTTTGACGGGTTAGAAAAACTATGGGGGTGCGAGGTTCTCTTTTAGTTTTTCTTTTCAACATTGCTTTTTTTCCTCCATTTCTCCCTTTCTTTATATTTTTCCTTGCTCTCCAAATTCATCCTTAATCTTCTGAATATTTCTGATGAAACCAGCAGCTCCCCCTCCCCAGCTTGCATCCTGTGAGCATAAATAGCAAACAAAATTTATGTTTCAATTCAAAATTATGCTCATTGAATAAATTACTGGAAAATATATCAAGATGGTCGTTGATGTCTTTTGAAGCACCACTTTAAATGACCATATACTCATATGAATAGGTTGTAGATAAGGAGGGTAGCCACAACCACAACAAAGATAATTTAGGTTTAGGGTGGATATCCATTGAAGAAAATCACAATATATGAATAATAAAGACTGACAAACAAAATTAATGTGAAGTAATCACCAGCATCTAAGGCTCTAATCATATAAATCCTTCTCATCTAAATATATAGTTTGCAATTATAAAGATTCGATCATAAAAAACATGCATGCATATAGGTTTTTGTAAGATAGAACTTTCTAAGAACTTCACAAAGTACATGACATATGAATTAGTTAATAAAAATAAGACAAGTTTTGGATTCATGGATATACTTAAGTTAAAGAGCGGCATAAGATTTATGAATTTAGTATTTTAACAGTGACAATTAAGGAGCTGGTATTAAATCAACTAATTCAAATTTTAGATAGCATTGGTCAAGTCAAATAAAACATTACGTAGATAAGAAAAGTGGCAACTTTCATCATTTTTCGCGATCAGAAATGCAGTCATATCTGCGGGACGTGTAGTGGGTAGTTACTCACCTAGGCAAAAGTAAATGAGAATAAGTGCACGAACACCAAGGTGCAGGTGCGTTGAGGAGAAATGCTCTCTCCACAAGCAAGCTCTGAAGAAAGTATCTCTTGAAATCCATATCCGGAGGATGACCGAGCTGCAGTGAACTAGTGGCGAACGGGAAGCGGCACGGCAAGCAGCAAGAACAACGCGAGTAGGTTATCGCCACTGGCACGTGTGGTGAACGAGCACGGGAGAGGAGGAAAAAAGAGAAAGAGGAAGGAAAGGGAGAGGAGGAAATCCTCTTTCCATATGAAGAAACTGGGAGTTGCTGACTGAACCTATCATTAGTGTAATGCTTGGTTCAGGACTAGGTTCATGATCACTATCTGACGTCAATAGTGGGCATGCTTCAGTGGCCTGTTAAGGCCTGTTACTGATCACGAAAAGCCAGCCATCCAGAGTAACCATAGTAGGCACCACAATAAGATGTAGCAATGTAAGAAAGATGATCACAACATTAGGAGGTGCCCCTAGTATTGTCTGGTGCTGGCAGAAAAAGGAATATCCTCGGGGAAGCAAAAGAGGCAAGCATTCCACAGTGCACACCCACATGCATTTTTAACATATACCACTAGTTCCAAAATGACCACGAATTCAAACATAGGTTTGGAAGTGTAGCAGAAGACCATAGAAAAAGTCCAGAAAATTTTGTAGCCATTTCACATACAAAAATTGATGTAAGTGAGAAGTCAAATTTGAGGCCTCCATGCCATGCATAGTTACTTAGCAAGTTAGCATTTCTCATTGTGACTTGGAGATCCTTCATATTGCATCTCGATTGTGGAGAATTTCTCCCAAGGAAAAATCTGTGATGATGGAGATGTTGTGTTCCTGGAAGTAGTGTCATAGCTTCAGCAAGGTGAGTAGTATTGTGTATAGTGATTTTTGGACTGGCGGGTACCTGGATTTGGAATCTGATAACACCTCGCTGATGAAGTAGACAAGCCTCTGTATTTTGTATACATGGCCTGGTTCTGATCTTTTGACCACGATTGTCGTGCTGATGACGTTAGTAGTCGCGGCGATGTAGAGCAGCAAGTCTTCATTAGGATTAGACGCCGTGAGGATTGGTGGATTTGATAGAAAGTCCTTCAACTGCTGAAGGGCTTGATCTGCCTCCTCGGTCCACTAGAATTTATCTTGCCGCTTGAGTAGTTTGAAGAAGGGTAGTCCCCATTCTCCAAGTCTTGAGATAAATCTGTTGAGGGTCGCCATGCACCCAGTCAGCTTCTGGACATCCTTGATGCATGATGAGGCGTACAAATTTGTGATGGCGGCGATCTTCTTGGGATTAGCCTCGATTCCTCGATGACTAATGATAAACTCGAGTAGTTTTTTGGAAGGTACACCGAACACGCACTTTGTTAGGTTCAGTTTCCATCAAAACTCTCACAAGCTTACGAAAGTTTCTTTTAGATCCACAATCAAGTCGTCGGGATTTCTATTCTTGATGACCACATCATCCATGTATGCTTCTATGTTGTGGTGTAGTTATTTCTTGAAACAATCCTGGATGGCCCGTTGATAGGTGGCACCTGCGTTCTTCAACCCGAAGGATATAGGAGTGTAGCAGAAAGCTCCATATGGGGTGATAAATGCCGTCTTAATCTGGTCTTCTTCCTTGAGAGCTATCTGGTGATACCCCGAGTAGCAGTCAAGAAAATAGAGTAGAGTGCATCCAGCCGTTGAATCAATGACTTGATCAATCCTAGGGAGCCCGAAGGGATCATTTGGGCAGTGCTTGTTGAGATCCGTGTAGTCGACACACATCCTCCACTCATTGTTGTTTTTCTTTCAGACCAAGATAGGATTAGCCAGCCACTCTGGATGATAGACTTCTTTTATGAAGCCAACCGCAAGTAGTTTGGCCAACTCTTTTTTGATTGCTTCTCTTCTGTCTTGGGCGAATCAGCGTAATCGTTGTCGCTTTGGTGTAGCTTTGAGATCTATAATTAGTGAATACTCGATCAAAACCTTGGGCACCCCTAGCATATATGATGGCTTCCATGCAAAAATGTCTCGGTTGGCTCGGAGGAAGCTGACGAGCATGTCTTCCTATTTGGGGTTCAGCCCTGAGCCAAATAGCGCTGTCTTGGAGCTATCACCAGTCTCAAGGTCCATGGCTTTGATATCAACTTCGCTTGCCGGCTTGACCTTGGCTGCTCTCGACTTCTTCTCTTGAATCTCGAGTTCTGTTGAGGACAATTTCTTGGAGGCGGCGAAGACTTGCATCATTGAATTTGGTACTTGAGTAGTCGCTGCCAGCTCCATGGCTTCTGTGTCGCAGTTGTATGATCTTTTTAAGTCTCCGCATAGGGAGAGTGCTTCCTTGGGTCCTGACATTTTGAGTTCTAAGTACACGTAATGCGGGATGGCTATGAATTTGGCCAGTGCAGGTCTTATGAGGATAGCGTGATACGAAGTCTCGAAATTAGCTACCTCGAACCGCCGGTAATGTTCTTTGGTCCCGAAGGTAACTCGCAAAACCACCTGACCAAGGGGTACAGCTGCATTGCCTGGGAAAATGTCGTAGAACGAAGAGTTCATCAAGGTGAGCATATCTATAATGTCTAGGCCCATCTTCCTCAAAGTCTTGACGAAGAGTACGTTGAGACCATTGCCGCCATCAATGAGGACCTTGGTGAGTCGAGAGCCTGCGACTACTAGGTCCAAGATGAGAGGATAGTGTCCTAGGTCAGAGAAGCTAGTCCACTGATCCTTTCTGGAAAAGGTGATTGGCACCTTGGCCTACTTGAGGAACGTAGGTGTCACTGGTTCGATGGACATAATCTCTCGGAGGGCTTGTTTCCGGGACCACTTGGTGGCAGTACCCGGTGTGCCGCCGAAGATAACGTTGACGGTGTTAGACGGGTTCTGGAATTTTCCATTGTTGCCATCATCTTCGTCTTCCTTTGCTTTGCCCTTATCCTTCGCTCCAAAAGGTTCTAGCAGATCTTTCATGACTGCGTAGGCTATAGCAGTCTATCGCAGAGTGCTTGGAGTGTGGGTGCCATGGGCACTGTTTTTTCAGAAGTTCTGTGAATGGAGTCCTTTCTTGATTTATGTCGTCCTTTTTGGAAGTCTGGGACATCGCCGCGACAATATTGTCTAGCTTCCTCTTGCGATTTTGACCAACCGAGTAGTTGCCTCGGTTGTCATTGTTGGGGCGATTGTTACTGTTCTTATCATTGTGTTGGCCATTACTCTGATTGTTAGATTGTTATTGTTCTGGCCTCTGTTACGACTATACTTGAACCGTTCAATTTTTTTGCCTTCATCCGCGCAGTCTTGTATCATGATATTGAGAGATTTCATATCTTCTTGGTGTCTCTTGCCAAAATCTTGGAACATCCGGCAGTCATAGAGACCGTTCTGGAAGCAATCTATGGCGTCCCGCTCCATGATGTCCATAATAGTGGCCTTCTTGTTGAAGAAACGGCATAGATAGCTATGCAGGGTCTCGTCTTGTTGCTATTTGATTTGAGACAAGTCGATCCTGTTGCCAGGACGCTGCATTGCCCCTGCGAAGTTGTTTGTGAATGCCGCTTTGAGATAACTCCATGTGTCAATGGAGTTCCTTTCTAGAGATTCGAGCCATGTGAGTAGCCCTGCCTCCATGCAGATGGGGAAGTAGATGACTTTGGTGTCATCGTTTCCTCCCACCGTTTGAACTGATAATGAGTAGCACCGCAGCCATTGGACTAGGTTCTGCTTGCCATTGTACTTGGTGATACCCGAAAGTTTAAACTTGTTGGGTAGGATCGTCTTCCATACTCGTTTTGAGAAGGAGGGGAACCTGTCAGAATCCTCTCCAAGGTACTCGACTTCTTGTTCACGTTCGCGGCAGCACCCATCAATGATTGTACGGGCGTCGCGGCTTTTGTTGATCTTCTGACGGAGGTCATGTACTGGAGGTTCAGATTCTGGATGGGGCCCATGGTGGCCACGGCCTCCCAAGGGTGCCACCCGACTACCCTCTGCCCTGTTTTGGCTTGGTCTGGCGCCTTCAACTTTGGGGGCCTCGTTCCTGGGACCCTCGTTTCGACTTGGTTCGGTGCCTTCATTACAACTTGGCTGTCTAAGGCTACTGTGATGATGGGATGAGATGCGTCGAACTAAGTGTATTGGCTTTGTTGCTCAAGTTGCTCGTACGCGCGCTCCGCCAACTAGGCCAGTTGCCTAGTGTACTTGTCTTGTGGCATTGCCTGAGTAATCAAGTCAACAGATGCGATGGTGGCAAGAGGAGTATGGTGTTGATGCGATTGAACTTCTTCAAACGCGTGATCCAAGTTCATGATGGGTAAGTCAGCTACAAGGCGGCGGCGATGATCTGCTCTTGCAGCATTTCTTGCTCCCCATCGATTCCTTTGAGCTTTGGTTTCTTATCCTTCTATGTTGGTGGTGAGCTCATCCTGCAAGACGTCATATGGGTGATGTTCATGTCGCGAATTCCTTTCTGGTGATTCTTCACCGTCGCCTTCTTGTGCAGCGACGATGGCGAGGAGTTCCCGCTCTGAAGAGAAACTACCCGAACTTGATGTAATTACTTCTGTGCAACCGTCTTCTTCATAAATGGGCGACAGAGGAGTCCTCTCCTGGTATGGGAGAGTGTCAAGATAGGCGACAAGGCGTTACTCGTCATCCTTGGCGAGAGTAGGTGGCTTAATGTTGGACCAGTAGACGAATTTGCCTTGTGGAGTAGACATGATGACCAGGCCCCATTGTGGAACTGATAATGATGTCTCCTCGTCCGGATCCGAGTAGTAGTCGAGGTTCTCGATCAAATCTGAGTTGGATTGCGATCTGGACAGTGTAGCTTAGTAGGCCGCACGTAAGTTTTGGAGTTCGAACGGGAATCGACTTATGTTGTAGATCGATTCACACGATGGCTTGAGTGCCAGCTCGTGGGAAACAGTCCGACTGGTGGGAGAAGTTGAGTTGTACTCGAACTCGTCCCTCGAGTCTCGGAAGAGGTCAAAAATTTGGTTGAATTTTGCAACGAAATCCTCCAAAGCTTGGCGATGAAGGTTGATGTCGTACTGCTTCTCCTCCAGGGCCGGCGGGATGTGCCGGTGGAAGTTTCCAGCACCGTCTGCGACGCAAACCCAGGAGCCGAAGATGAACGTCGCTCCCGCTTCGAACGTGAAGGTGGGCTTGATGATGACTTGAGCCATCGAGTTCGCCAGCGGATTCTCAACGAGATCCCTACCTGGCGTGCTAGCTGTCGGTGTTTAGACCCGACAACCTACCGAGGGGGTACCCAAGGTAGTGTTTTATGCATGGGGCTCACCAAGATCAGGAACTCGAAGGTGAATTCGAACACACGATTTAGATAGGTTGGAACCGCTTATGTCGTGTAATATCCTATGTCCTGTGTGTTGATTGGATTGTATTGATTGAACTTGTTTGGAGGGGGTCCCTACCTCGCCTTATATTGCCGGGGGCAGAGTTACAGGTCGGTTATTTACAAAAATATTAGTCAGATTCGACTAGAGAGTCCTACTCTAATTGCTACGAGTAGTTTACTTATCCTCGACTAGTCCCTGTTCTTCACATTGACCACATCGTCCTGCACCATAGTTTCCATGTCTGACACGTCTTAGTGTATAGCTTCGGATTTAGCATTGTCCAATCCTTCTGGTGGGCCCATAGATATATGGACGACAACTGCAGCCTACTCTGTCATCCCAGAGCAGCATAATTACTGGTACCAAGGGCAAGAAAGTAACAACCAAGGCAAAGAAATCAAGCATTGTGAAGAAATGAAAGCTGTTCTTGCAAGTGATCATTGTGTTGTGAAGCACTGGCTGTGTCCTTTAGTTAGACAATTTAAATATTTTGGTTAAGTTCAGGAGATACTCATGCAGTTGCAGATAAATGCCTTCTACTTAGACAGTTTCATCATTTGGATTCAGACCATGAGGCACTTGTGTAACGTGGCTAAAGCCTAAAGGGCTAAAGGTGAATTACAAATGTGGATGACAGAGTTCCTATTTCAACACAAGTGCTAGCAATGCTCTCTGGCTCTTCTCTTATGAGGCATCTGAATTGAATGCTGTAACATATCAATCAAATGAACACAAACACTGCCAATTGGGCATGCTTCTTCTTTCCTCCCATAACCAAAAAACAAAACTGAACATCTGCTTAAATATTGCCGGCCAAATGCCAACTAGTACTTTGTATTCACACTCTCAATCATCATCAGTTCAAAAAAAATCACAAACTGTATTATCCAAAATAAAAGAATGTGCAGAGAAATGACGGGGGAAAATACCCATCTAAATCCATTCCCAGCGCCCTCTGGAAATGAAAGGATCTGGAATTCTGGATTACTGGATCTCTACCTCGCAATCCTATTTTGCTACGCGCCTAAGGATCGGATCATCACCAGGAAGGAGAAGGCCTAAGGAGTCCTGTCCCAGCTGTTCCCCCTGACATACCGCAGCTGCAGCGACACCTGCCGCTCCATCTCCAGCTGCTTGTAGAAGTTGGCGATGAACTGGTCCGCGCGCTGGTCGATGTCGTCGTCCCCCGCCGACGACGACGCCGGCGACCCGCCGCTGGACGACGCCCTAGTCAAGACCTGCGGCGACGGCGACGCCGCGCTGCTGGCCCGCGACAGGCTCCGCGTGGTCGCCGTCCCCATGCTCGCCGACCTGGACGTCCTGGAAGAACTGGAGGAGGCCGGCGACACGATGCCGCCCTCGACGTCGAGCAGCCCCGGCGGCCGCGAGTCGAAGCTGAGGGCGCGCCGCGCCGGCCCCGCCCCCCTGGCCGCGCCCGCGGAGGTGAGCAGCATCCACCGCGTGGCGCTGAAGGAGAGCAGGAACCGGACCTTCTTGATCGCCTCCCGGAGGGTCCCCAGGATCGACGACCGCTTCTTGCTCTTGCTCCTCGACGCCTCCTCCTCCTCCGTGGACGGACGGACCCCCGAGACGGCCATGGAGCAGGAGCTGATTGGTGATCGACCTTCTCCTTGCGCTGGCGCGTTCAAGAAGCCAAGAACGCGCCTTCTTTCCCTTCCTCGTCCCTGTCGATGCGCCGGAGCAGAGTTGGAGTTGTGACGGGCGATGCGAGTGGAGCAACCGGCAGCCGGCGAGTTGGCTGGTGCGCGTCGATGTCGAATTGGAAAGCAGGAGGGGCTTGTCTTGTGCGCTGGCTGCGACCTGCGAGCCTATATGGCTTGCCGATGTTGAAAGGTCGCCGGCGCTCGTTGGTCAGTGCAGCAAGCTACTCGGTGCCAAGAAACTGCAGGGAATGTATAGGCGTCCGCAAATACTACACCTCAACACCTGTGTAAGACGCGTACACGTAGGGAGTGGCTGCGTTTATGTCAGTGACCAGATCAGCACTGTGCAATCATTGCTTACATCAAAAGGAATCGCAGCGGCGTCTTGGCAACGGTTAGAACGAACAACAGCCAACGGCATCGGCAGTGAGCCTCTCGCCCTCCCCGATCCACCCAAAACGTGCTGGAGCTGGAGCGGAGGTTGAACGGGCCAGTTGGCGGTCGCTGTCGGTAACGTGCCGGACGCGACGACGGCGCGTCGCAACACGTTGGGTGCGGCGCCGGACGACGCGGAACCAGGTCAAACGCTTGCCCCGCTCGGGCGCACGGCCGCACGCACGCTCACGCCACCACCGCCCAACCACGACTTCTGCAGGGCTGGGCGACCCGACGAGTGCTTCGGCGCCAAGTTTTAGCCAGCGGCAACGGAGCGCCGGAGCGGGGGTGCTCTGCTTCTGCTCTGGTCGGCCCCGACGCGTGCGTCTGCGCGCGGGCCGCACAGAGCTGGTCGCGTGCGCCACCTGCCAACCTGGCCGCGCTTCTCATCTCAGGTACGCAGAAGAGCCGGGGCCTGGGGGTCGATTAGTCCAGTCAAATCAGCACGTTTTTGCCGCGAAACCAGCTAATAAATCCCGCTCTCGGCGTCGGCGAGTTGGTTAAGAGATTTGTGCAGCTGGAAGCGGCCAGCACGATACGTCGATGCTACCGACATCGGCAGCAGCGAGCCTTCACTATTCTAGAACAGGCGGCGACTGGAGAAAGGGTCGGGTCCCGGACTGAGCATACAGGATCATGTGCGCTTTCCCCATCGGAAAAGAAACTGTTTGCGTTGAAAAGTTTTTTTTAACAATATCGGGGGAAGATCCCCACCTACATTCATTCATTGAACAAAATATGGCATAGTTACACAAATAAACCTGGCATAACAGGTAGATACAATGAGATGAGGAGAAGAGAGGAAGCTACAAAAGCTAAAGGGGGAGAGTTACAACAGAGCCATCAGGTAGTCTCGTTAGCACAGAATTTGAGTCAAATGTTTCCTGTATCTAAACCTCCATGCATCTAAGTCCTTGATGATCCGTCGCACCACCTCGTGCGCTGATGAAGGTTTGCTGTCAAAAATGAGAGAGTTGCGTGCTTTCCAGATCTGCCAGAGGACCATCATGATGACGTCAAGATGAACATGGGATGGAAGGGAGAGTTATTTACCCAGGATCCAGGGATCCTTGTATTCATTAGCTTGGACCGTGATACCGATTAGTTGCCAAACATTCGCTGCGTTCGGGCACTGTGAGAAGATATGGTCGGCCGTTTCAAGCACTCCGGAGCATCTTTCACAGTATGACTCCTCCAGTTTTCTGATGTTTCGATGGTAGAGGTGAGCTCTGCTATTAATCCGCCCATGATGCATGAGCCATCTGAAGAATTTGAGTTTAGTAGGGAGTTTCGTGTACAAGAGACGTAGCGCATCCGGATCCTGCTGATCGTCTGCCTGGAGAGCATGGTACGCATTGCTGGAGCTGAACACATCGTTCGCGGAGTGTGACAAATAACGTGAGTCCGGGACGTCTGAAAGGACCACTTGGAATAGACAGTCTTGGGAATGCGTTTTTCCTCTTGTGCACAGCTAGTGAGCCGTGGCTGTAACTGCCTGTCCAGCGGGAAGAGCCAAGTGTCCGAGACAGAAATGTTCAGCCAGATGGAGTGTGAGTAGAGTGCCGGAAAGGTTTCAGCCAGAGTTGAACTGAACAGCCAGCGGTCATGTCAGGATGCAATGGTTTTGCCGTTTCCAACCCGCGAGGCTGTCAGTGAGCGGTATCGCTGAATTTCCTCTTGGACAAAGCCTAGCGATGAAGGAGTCAGGATTGTACCCCCACACGTCTTGGCGATGTTGACTTAGGAACCATGTTTTCCAAGGCCAGGTCTGGCTATCATGCAGTTTATGGATGAACTTCATCAGGAGGCTACCAGGCATTGTGAGCCATGACATTTCTCCTCCCCAGTCCAAAGGAAGGCTCTCCGACGGGCATCAAGAGCTTCGCGAACAGACGTCGGCAGCAAGGTGGATGACATGAAGTAGACAGGCAGGCTGCTAAGGACCGCATTAACTAAGATCAGGCGTCCTCCCGTGCTAAGTAGGTGAGCTTTCCATCCTGCTAGGTAGCGATCAAAACTGCAGATAAGAGGACGGTAATCAGACGGCTTTAGTTTCTGCGGAGAAAGTGGGAGGCCTAGGTACGTTTGAGGGAAGATGGCAATTAATTCAGCAGCCTAAGACATCAGCCATTTGAGTAGCTGTATCAGCTGGGACATTCATTGGGACGAAGGTGGATTTGTGAAAGTTGATTGTAAGCCCTGTCTCCAAAGAGAAAGCATCCAGGATGGATTTTAGGGTTATCATGGATGGAACGTCCCCTCGAACAACGATTAATGTGTCGTCACCGTACTGCAGAACCGGGCATGGGAGCGAGGTGTCTATAGGGTGTTCCAGTCTGCCGTCAACCGAGGCACGTTGTAGTAGGTGTTGGAGAACGTCTGCGGCGATGATGAACAGATAAGGAGAAATCGGAACTCCTTGCCTCAAACCGTGCCTGCAGGTGATCCATCGTCCCAGAACGCCATTGAGCATCACCACCGTTTTGCCTGTGGAAAGAATCTTGCCGATCCAGCTTCGCCAACGTGAGTCGAAACCCCGGGCACTCATGATTTTATCCAAACTGCTCCAGGCCACCGAATCAAAGGCCTTCTTGAAATCCAACTTGAGGACGGCAGTGGGAGCATTCCGTTTGTGGCAGCAGCTCAACAGGTCAGTAGCATAAACAAAGTTTTCTGCTATGTTCCGTCCATGAACAAAGCCAGTCTAGTCCGCATCAATGATGGTGGGAATGGCTGTCTTGAGGCGATTTGCTAGGACTTTGGAGAATAGTTTCATCGGACAGTTTTGAAGCGAGATGGGTCTAAAAGCGTCTGCTTTCCTGACCCCTTCCTGCTTGGGAGAAGGACAAGATGGGGCCCTGTTAAGGCCATTGAGATCAATACGGCCCAAGTGAAAGTCACAGAAAAGATCCAGCAGCGGTTGCCGAATTCTAGCCTAGAAAGCTATATAGGAGGAGGGACCAAACCCGTCCGGCCCGAGACTAGAATGCATATCCATTGCAAGCAAGGCCATCGAAATTTCATCGATAGAGAAAGGATCAGACAAATTGAGCCCATCTACCGTCAGGTTGGGGTAGAGATCATGTAACTTGAAGTTCCAAGAGGTGGCCACTTCAGTCCCCCTAACAGTTCATTATAGAAATCAAACAATATTGTGCTCTTAGCTTCATGTGAATGTAAAAGGTTTCATCATGTTCAAGACAAGGGATTGCGTTCCCCCGCCAGCGACCTTTTGCTACCGCATGGAAAAAACATGAGTTCTCATCCCACTCAACCGCCATCCGCATGTTAAAGCGTTGGCGATTGATTGGAGGTCCTAGATGGCTAAATGAAGCAGAGTAGATTTAGTAGTATAAACTAAACGATTCTTCCTCAAGCAGGTCAAGAGCATCAATGAGGATTTTTGTATTGGCCTCACGTTGCTCTTGGGGGTGGAGACGCTTGCACCAGGAGCAGCAAGCATGCCGACAGTTTTTAAGTCGTTTAACAAAGGCCTTGCTTGATGTTCCACTGACCGCAGTGTCAATGGTGGTATTCAGCATCTCCTTGAAGGCGGGGTGCTGCAGCCAAGCATTTTCAAACCAAAAGCATGAGCTCTTCAGCACCTTGGTGGAGACCGAAAAGAGAAGAGGAACATGGTCAGAGGCGAAACGTGTCAGGGAGGTAAGGGATGTGTTAGGGAAGGTGGAGTCCCATTGAACATTAACAAAGCACCTGTCTAAGCGTACTAATGTGGGGTTATCGTGCTTGTTACTCCAAGTGTAGGCCCTGTCAACCAAAGGGATCTCAATTAGCGCTAGGGAGTTGAGCATATCATTGAACATTTGCGCCTCTCCAGTGTTGAAGGAATCGTTGTTCTTATCTCCAGGCTCACAAGTCATGTTGAAATCGCCAATGAGGATCCAAGGATCAGTGACAGAACGAGCAATGTCCTCGACATCGCTGAGGAAGACGTATTTGTCCTTGTAAGCAGTGGGAGCATAGACATTTGTAAGCGTGAAGGTGCTATTGTAAGCGTTGAGGGAGAAGTTTGCTGTCACAAAGTACTCCCGTTCAGTGTAATTGAGCATAGAGCAGGATGCTCCATCCCAAGCCATTAGATTGCCCCGGCAGCACCATTGGCATCTTTCGTAATGCGGTTAGACAGACGGGTTGGCAGGAAGGTTTTTCTCTTCGCTGGCTCAAGAGTGGCAAGTTTCATTTCTTGTAAAGCAGCAAAGGTGGGTCGGTGAGTTAAGAGTTCAGCGAGAACATCCTTACATCTACTATCTTGTCCAACTCCACAGACATTCCACGAGAGAAAGGAAAGGGAGCGAGTTAACATAAAATGAGAAGAACACCAATTCACGAAACAAACTTAACATTGATAACATCACGCACATGAGAGTGAACATATTACACCAGCCACCTCTAAACCGAGACCCCAACCACAAGGACTCACAAAGCTCCATAAAACAGGCAGGGAGAAAAGCTTTTGCGAGGAACTCCCTTCGCAAAGCGCACACACAAACTAGCTTAACAATGACTACCTCCCGATCAGACAGAGGAAGAGAAGATCCTTCATGCGCTCGGATGCCTTTGCTAAGTCTAGCTGCGCCTCCTTGACGTGAGACGCCTTAGTAGTGGTGCCGACGAAGAATGGAATCTCCTTGGCTGCCAACTAGTGGCTGCAGTGCAGCTTGGACACACTGTCCGCTGCACGCTTGCGGCGAACACGCCTGCACCGGATGCTCACCTCATGCTACTCCTCCAGCAACTCACTCGGGGATGGAATCCCGGAGCGAGGCTGGTGGCGCGCTGACTCAACCTCAGTGTCGCTGATCACCACAGGTGGGGTAGGTGGTGGACGGGGGTGCGGGGGCACATCGGAGTCGGGAGGTCACGGATCACCACTCTTGGCACCCCGGCCAAAAACAGTGTGCGTGGGAGCGCAAAGAGTGCCTCAGCAGCGAACGTCCACAGGGGAACAAAAGGGGTAGAGCATGCTCCCCAGGGTGCGACATGTGCCTCTGTGCCTAGGCGTACTAGCAAAACCAGAGCGAGTCAACTGCGAGCGAGAGCTAGATGCCTAGTACAGACCTGTGCCAGAGTGGCACGGGGTGAAGTCGTCCGCTTAGGGTGGACCATCACTTGAATCATCAGAGAACTCGTGGTCGTCCGGCAGCGGAGCTCTTGGCACATGGGGCCATTCTCAAACCACACTGATGTTGGCGATGCCGGCAATCTCCCCCCGAGGATTGCGCACTAGGAGCTTTGGGGTCACCTTGTGCTTGTCGTCGAGGAGGATGAGCACACGCACCACGGAATAGTCCGCAATGACGTAGCCGCGGCAGTCCTCCACCTCACGCAAGGAGCTCTTTGCCACACAGCAGACCTACCCGAAGGCATGGAAAGCCGTGCAGATGCTAGTCTCGTTCCAGTGCTCCGGCGGGAAGTTGGTGGCAGCGAGCTCCACCATGCGCTTGTAGTGGCAGACAACATGGAAGTCGGCCTCCTCGTGGCAAACAAGGCATAGCTAGTGCCCACCCATGTTGATAGGACCACGCCGGATGGCCACCTCCATGAAGAACGGGTGGTTGAAGACCACCATCATGGTGCCGTGGGAAGAAGGAGACAACCTGCAGAGTGGGTCACCACCGTGCTGCTTGAGGGCAAGCCGGATGAAGAGCCCGGGATCATTGCATGCGGGCTCGACAAAGGCATAGGCAAGGTGGCGGCTTGGTTCCATGTCTAGAAAGGTCATGTGCACCTCGATGATGTCAGGAATTGCGACGGGAGCTAGGTGTAGGGGAGAAGCATGGCGGGGGATGAAAGGAGTAGTGGCACGCCAAGGTCGGTGCTGGTGAGCGGCGGCATGGGTAGAGTGAAAGGTTGCGGGGGCAAAGTGAACGGCAGGAGAGCCATCGTGTCCATGGCGTGCTGGAGAGGAGCGAGAGTGGTAGCGTGGTGTGGGGGCAAGGTGGAGGAGTGCTGGCGCAGCCCACTTGGCGAACGATGGTATGGGAGTGCCAAGCCGAGCGCTCATAGGACGGCGAGCACCCGGCACCCCACGACGGTGGCGTGGCGTGGCGTGGCGCAAGGGTGATGGAGTGCCCTCACGGGATGTCGAGCGCCCAGCGCCCCATGACCAAAGCGAGCGCGAGAACAAGCCCGCCATCGAGCAGGAGGGGCACCAGTGGTCGTACCGGAGGCACATCCGACAGCGAAACGGATCTCAGCACGCTGCGATGACATGGTCAGATGCAAGGCACCGAAGCACTGTGTTTGTGGCAGAGGCAGTGAGCCATTTTTATAGGCACCGGTGCGGCCGAGAGGAGTGCATGTAGGTATAGGCACGCTGCGCACAGATGTGACAGAGCAGTGGATGGCTCACGGCTGATGAACTCCCCGAGCTGACTCCCGTTCAGCGCCTGAAGCAATGACGCATCGCTGAGGGGTGAATGCATTGCCACCACGTTGGCGCTCCCTGAATCTCTGAGAGATGAATGTACTCCGACGTCAGTGAACTCTCTACCATCCAGGTGGATAGAGGCATGGGTTATAGTGTGGTGATCGTCGCTGCGCACGCCAGTTTGACTCTGACCACCATTCGGCGTGCGAAACGACTCGGCACACCTGAGCGGTGAATGCACTTCGACATCGGTGCTCTCCCTGCAATCCAGGTGGTCGAAGACTTGGAAGATCGTGTGGGGACCGTCACCATGAATGGCATGGCGCTATCATTCAGCGCAGAAAGATCAGATGGGGTAGGAGGGAGGGAGGGAGTAACTATTGTCTATTGGGGGGAGAGGGCCATCCGGGAAAACCGCCTCGGTTTTGGCAGCCGGCTCATGAGCACTGGATGGGCCAGCCCAGTTACCGCGCTCTGTAGTTTGAAATTTGAATTGCACCTCTCCGTCGTCAACAACGACATCACGTTCTTCAGGAATTTTCTCGCCGGCGGCCATGGTGGCGGCGAGGGAGGGGAAGAGGAGGAGGGAAAATCTCCCAAGTCGACATCGCCCCCCTAGTCACTATGAACCTAGCGATGTTTCCACTGGCGGCCGCAGTCGAGAAGACTCAGGGCAAGCCTAGCGAACCTCGAAGCAGAAAGGGGGGACGGAGAAACAGAAATTCAGCATGTTCTTGACCTCACAGACAGAAGCAGGTGCGAATCCGGAGCTGGCCGTATCCAGAAAACCGCATCTTCACTAAGCTTGGTGTTGCGAGTTGCCGGGACAACGAGGGCGTGGAAGTTCAGAAGAGCCGAGTTGCAAAAGGACACACCTGGAGCAGCCGAGGTGGGGGATGGCCGCGGAGGCGTAGGCCTACGCCCCGCGGCAGAGTGACTACGAGCATCGTTGCCGCTGGTTGCGGTCCCAGGAGGGTGTCTGCCCTTCAGCAACAGCACGGGGCGTCGAACCTTTCTTGAATCTGGACGCCTGCTTTAGTTGGCACTGACAAGGAAGCGGAATGTTTGCTCCCAGCGAAGTGAAGCAGGGGAGGGCGTTGCTGGGGAGCTGAAGGAGAGGCGGGAGCTTGGACGAGAGGCGGGGATACGCTGCGGCGGCATATTCCTTGGACGAAGAAGGAGGGGTGGAGGAGTCGCCGGGGTTGGGAGCGCGAGGGGCGCTCATCCTAACTGGCGGTCCCTCACGTTGAAAAGTTTAAGCTGGAGAATAGAGTATAACGAACCGTACGTGACAGACCGTACGTGACAGAGTGTTGAACGCTTCAGATAATAATGCTCTTGTGGCGAATCGGGGGGCGCTGTTGCTTCAAAGGGGATTGCAGGGTGACGCGTCTGACAGCAACTAAATTAAGGCTTAAAGATGGAGCTACGCGAGTAATGAAGGGTGAGGAAAACTTCTATTTTACGCCTAAATTTTGGCGTTGTAAGAGTCGCTGAAGATCTCCTTCTGGATCAATCAAATAAGCACCTCCTCGTGCTTGTTTGTTAAGGAAAAAAAAAGAGAGAGAGGAGAATTGCCGAAGATGTGAGGTATAGATGCCGAGTGAGGACTGAGGAGCAACGGGTGGAAGATTTTTTTTTTTTTTTGGTCAAGGTGAAAGGAGATAGTTGGAGACTATAGATGAGCATTGTTGGTGTGTGGTGGTAAGATCGTAAGTGCATGACTACATACACTAGGGCTTAATCCTAACAACCACATATTTGGATGTTTCCGAGTTTGATAGTAGTGTACTAGTGTGCATGTCTAGTGAGTGCGTACTGTAAATTAGACTCCCATTAAAAATAATTAAGCTCTAGATCGTCTACCTGTAATCTAACGGTTGGGACTTGGAGGTACTATCAATCAATTGGCTCCTAATCGATCATGGGAACACTCTCCACATACTCGGGACCCATTTACTTTATGGGCCCAGACCCTTTCGCTGCTGACACAAATGGGGTACACTTTTCTTTCAGGCTTGCAAACGATGAATGGAAAAGGCCTAACTTCCCCAACTAAGGTGCAAGTAATGAGAGCAGGCCTATAAAGTTCATTTAACTCTACTACTTCGCAAAGAAAAAAGTTCATTTAACTCTAGCCCAATTTTTAGAAGTTCTGGCCCAAATAGAGACGGACAATTAAGCCCAATCACAATACCTTTACGTTCTGTATCTGAGTGTCCCTTTTTTGGGCCTTTGCAGTTGACCATTATTTTTTTTCAGCTGCGCATTTCGCAATATTAGTCATAAAAAATTTCCGTAAAGATAATTGTAATGGAAAATATAGTATGTAACTTCTATATATCCATCTTAAATGGTTTTTCAGAGTATCCTGGTCTTTTACAACACTTAAAGCATTAAAAGGAAAACAATGGAGGATACAGTAACACTCAACAAGAAAAAAGTTTATTTTATCCTCACCTCCCTTGATACTCTCAACTCTCAAGCACACGGCAGGGGTATAGAGGAATCAACTCAATCAAGGAGAGAGAGAGAGAGAGAGAGAGTAGTGGAATAATGAAAGGAGGCACAACCATGCAAGTGGCAATCGCTGATGCAGACGGTGAGCAAAATATTTTTTTATAATGAAAAGAGTTGAGTATCCGTCTCCAACCTCTTTATAAAGGGAAATGAGTCCACGTATAATACGAATGCTACACGAATGAGCGACAACTGTTTAGTTTGAAAATAAATGCATCTGAAGAAGCATATAAGTGAGAAGTAAAACCATGGAAATGCAAGACTCATTGACATAGGACCTTAAGGTACATATTTTTTTTTAGAATACAATAGTTCAAATATTTATAAACGTATTCATGCACTTCATATCCTTATGAACATCTTCTCAAGACTGATTCAAGGCTGACAAGGTCATCACAGATATATAATTATTGGTGCACATGTCGTCTATCACTGAGATAATAATTAGCCGTAAATGTAATATACTCTGTTAAAAAAACAATACACATTTCATTTGATCAGCAATTTTTGCTTGCTCCATAGCACCAAAAGGCGGCTAAGCTCTTCAAAAGTCAAAACCAATCCGTACTTTTTGCTACTCGATAAAACAACCGAGAGTGCAAGACGAGTGTGCATGCACCCTCCTTCCCAGCACATTAAACACGCCAAAACTACTTGACTATGCTGCAGTAGAATATGAAAGGGAGGTGCCAAAGTGGGTTGGTAACCATACGAAAGTCGGAGCCGCACGAGCTTGACTCACGCCCCAATTCGGACGGCCACGATTGGACACGACCCTAATCCGACCACCGCCGGCGCCTCCTTACCCACCAAATCACGACCGCGCGGCAAGTCCATGCCGCTGACGCCACCCGCGAGTCGCGCTCAGACACGACGACGCCGGCGCCGGTGGCATGGTACCCGCCTCGATCAACAGACCACGGGACGCGCGCCCGTGGAGGCGTAGACGCTTCACACGCACACATGGTTGGTGATGGACTGATGGTGAGCAGACCACAGAGCTACTCCGACGATCATGGTCCATGGGTGGGTTCGTCCCCAGCTCGGTCAAATGCTCACCAACCATCGCCACCAATGGTCAATGGAGCAGGTCCATTGCCTGTAGGGCCCACGACGCAGATGCGCGGAGCACGGCAGTATATGCATTCAGCGTTGATCCGGTAATAACCAATGAGTGTGATTTGTTACCGTGCTGATCACACAGTTTGTCACTTTTTTTTGTTGTTTCGAGAGCATACGGTTTGTCACTTTGTATAGTGTGAAATGAATCATATCGTTCATCCTGTGCACAGTAAATTAAAGTTCTCAGCAAACCTGTCGACCGGGTCCAGGTAAAATCATCCTCTAGTAGAACACCACCAGTTCCAAATCTTCCGGTTCCAGCTCCCCACCAAACACCACTGCCTATATCAGATCAGCTCTGAAGCTCCTTCCACTCCTCAGGAGCTGGTACCTGCCATCCTTCCACCCTTGCACTCCTGCGCAAAGCTTCCTGCCCTTGCTTGCACAGAACTCCAGCGCGACACGCCTCCGCCAGGAAGAAGATGGGTTCGCTGACGGCGGAGCCGCAGGCCGAGACGGTGTTCCGATCGACGCTCCCGGACATCGCCATCCCGGACCACCTCCCGCTCCACGACTACGTGTTCGAGCGCCTGGCCGACCGCCGCGACCGCGCCTGCCTCATCGACGGCGCCACGGGGGAGACGCTCACGTTCGGCGACGTGGACCGCCTGTCGCGCCGCGTCGCCGCGGGGCTGCGCGCCTCCCTCGGCGTGCGCCCCGGCGGCACGGTGATGCTGCTCCTCCCAAACTCCGTCGAGTTCGCGCTGGCGTTCCTCGCCTGCTCCCGCCTCGGCGCCGCCACCACCACGGCCAACCCGCTCCACACCCCGCCCGAGATCGCCAAGCAGGCCGCGGCCTCCGGCGCTACCGTCGTCGTCACCGAGCCGGCGTTCGTCGCCAAGGTGCGCGGGCTCTCCGGCGTCGCCGTCGTCGCCACGGGCGAGGGCGCCGAGGGCTGCGTCTCGTTCTCCGACCTCGCCGCCGTCGACGGCTCGGCGCTGCCGGAGGCGGCCATCGACGTGGCGAACGACGTGGTCGCGCTGCCGTACTCATCCGGCACGACGGGCCTGCCCAAGGGGGTCATGCTGTCGCACCGCGGGCTGGTGACCAGCGTGGCTCAGGTCGTCGACGGCGACAACCCCAACCTCCACCTCCGGGAGGACGACGTCGTCCTCTGCGTGCTGCCCATGTTCCACGTGTACGCGCTGCACTCCATCCTCCTCTGCGGGATGCGCGCCGGCGCGGCCCTCGTGATCATGAAGCGCTTCGACACCGTCCGGATGTTCGAGCTCGTGGAGCGCCACGGCATCACGATCGTGCCGCTCGTGCTGCCCATCGCCGTGGAGATAGCCAAGACCGACGCCATCGACCGCCACGACCTCTCCTCGGTGCGCATGGTCATCTCCGGCGCCGCGCCCATGGGCAAGGAGCTGCAGGACATCCTGCGCGCTAAGCTCCCTCGCGCCGTGCTCGGACAGGTGCCTACCCTTGGCCAAACACGCAACCAAACGATGACTAAGACGCGTAGAATTTTGACTAACAGCATACGACTTTGTCACTCTCAACAGGGTTATGGTATGACAGAGGCAGGGCCGGTGCTGTCAATGTGCATGGCATTTGCCAAGGAGCCATCGCCGGTGAAGTCCGGCGCCTGCGGCACGGTGGTGAGGAACGCCGAGCTCAAGATCATCGACCCGGAGACCGGCCTGTCCCTCCACCGCAACCAGCCCGGGGAGATTTGCATCAGGGGCGAGCAGATAATGAAAGGTACCTGATTTTCCAAGCACCGACCAGCGAACAAAGTTTTTGTGATCCAACATCCAAGCAAGAACTTGAAGGTGTGACAACGTTGCCGGTCTTGGTACGCAGGGTACCTGAACAACCCGGAGGCCACGGCGAAGACCATCGACGCGGAGGGGTGGCTGCACACCGGCGACATTGGGTATGTCGATGATGACGACGAGATCTTCATCGTGGACCGCCTCAAGGAGCTCATCAAGTACAAGGGGTTCCAGGTCGCCCCCGCGGAGCTTGAGGCCATGCTCATCGCGCACCCGGGCATCGCCGACGCCGCCGTCGTCCCGTAAGTAGCTACAGTACCTCTATGCTCGCCGGACTTCCTGCCATCAATAACTTCCCTACGTGTTCTCAAGTTGCACATGTTCTCAACGATGCTCACCTGCTACTTACTTAATCTGATGCAGGATAAAGGATGACTCCTGCGGCGAGATCCCAGTGGCGTTCGTCGTGAGGTCCGACGGCTCCGAGATCACCGAGGACGAGATCAAGCAGTACGTGGCAAAACAGGTGAGATAAGCTAACGATTATTGCAAAGGATAATTCTCAAAATCTTATCATCGAGGAGAACAGCAGTGTTAATTTTTAATTTCTTTAAACGTTCTTACTGTATTTAGGTTGTGTTCTACAAGAGGCTGCACAAGATTTTCTTTGTGGAGACTATTCCTAAGGCGCCATCTGGCAAAATTTTGAGGAAGGACCTGAGAGCCAAGCTGGCAGCGTGCTGATGGTCCTGAGCTGTTCCTGTGCGAAAGCAACCCCGGCTTTAGTAGATTTTATTTTGATCTTGCTAAAAGGGTGTACGGAAAAGGTTTAATTAAGTAAGAAGCAGTCAACCATGTACAAGAAGTATGTTATCTGGATAGAAATGAAAGCTGCGGTTTCGCTAGTGCATTATATGATCATTCGCTTATTCAGTTGCACTTCAGTGAAAAAAACATTCATTTCTTTGGAAGAATCAAACAATTCACTTGATCTGCTCCAAAAGTGTATATAACACTGATTGATATCTGGTTGACATTATCAGCAGTTAGGACGGCAAAAGGAGACATTCAGAGGAGAAGAAAAGGCTCAATAAGTGAGTCAAATAATCAAAATTGACTTGCTCTAATACCACATTAATTACCTTGGTCCCTACAATGTACAAGCCCAGACAGAAGGTAAGTGCTGATGTAAACAGACGAAAATAACATGTAGATTTTATTTTAATCATGCTAAATGGAGATTACAGAAAAGAGTGTAAGCAAAAGCAGTCAACCATGTACAAGAAGTCAAAGTATGTTATCTTGATAGAAATGGAAGCTGTGATTTTTGCTACTACATTGATAAGTCACTTATGCAGTTACACTTCGGTGAAAAACATTCATTTCTTTGAAAGAACCAAACAATCACTTGATCTGCCCAAAAACACCCTGACTAATGTTTGGACGACATTATCACTAGCTAGGATGGCAAAAGGATACATGAAAAGGCTCAATATGGAGTCAAATGATCAAAATCCACTTGTTCTAATATCTCATTACCTTGGTCCCAACAACATCCAAGCCCGAACGACAGGTAAGCTAGCTGATGAAATAAGCAGACGAAGATAACAAATGGGCAACCATGCTGATGATTAAGCGCCAGAATGGGATACTGGAGATGTTGTAAATTGTCCATCTTGGAACGCGTGAATGTACTGCTGGGGCAAGGAATGCTCGGCCTGCAAGGGTTAATAAAAAAAATCAAGTCTAGCATATATTCTATCAGATATACAAAACAACTAAGATTTTCTTATAATTCAACTTCTTCATGTTTTATCATAATGATCGTGTAAATGCTGGATGGTTGAATATGAAGTTACAAATTTTTTAGGGCCTTGAAACAAAAAAAAAAGAAACCACAATTGAACCGCAGACCATTGCATTAAAGGGTGTTTGGCATCAATCCACTTCAGAAAAAACAGCTCCACTCTAATCCACCAACTCCAGCCAGATCTACTTTTTCTTTATACCTCTAAGGGTGCTCAAAAAACTCTGTTTCACGACTTCTCATAGAGAATTCTCCCGTCGCCTCCTCCCCTCCTCTCGTCGCCCCCTCCTCGATTGGATGCCGCCCCTGTGGATTCGGCGCCGCCGGCCCTAATCTCCGGCGAAAATGGATAGGGGACTGCAGGCGCCGCCGCCGCCACGCTCCATGCCGCGCCGGTACTGCAGGCCGCGGGGCCTCGGGCTGCGCCGCTGCAGCTGGCCGGGGCCGGGCTGCTGCTCCGCTCGCGCCAGCCTGATGCTCCGCTCGTCGGGCTGGTGCGGTGCTTGTCCGGATTTGGAAAGAAGAGCAAGCTCCTTGCTTGTCCGGTGAAGAATTAAAGCCTTGTTTAGTTCCCAATTTGGGAGTAGCAAAATTGGCATTTTGCCATAAATGCACAACTGTAGCGTTTCGTTTGTATTTGTGAGTTATTATCCAAATATTGACTAATTAGGCTCAAAAGATTCGTCTCGTAAAGTACAACAAAACTGTGCAATTAGTTTTTGATTTCGTCTACATTTAGTACTCCATGCATGTACCGCAAGTTTGATGTGATGGGGAATCTTCTTTTTGCATAGTGTCAAAGTTGGGAGTTTGGAGGGAACTAAACATGGCCTAAGCAAGAGAGAGAAAGCGGCAGACTGTTGGATTGCTTCCTGCGTGAAGTAATCAGAGGGGGAAAAAAATAGAGGGGCTGGCGGTGGTGGATTAAAGCGAAGAGGAGAGGGAAGGGAAGAAGTAAAGGGTGACTGACACGTGGGCCTAAGCCCCCAATCATGAGGTATAATAGACTTTTCATGACAGGAAGGTCTCATGTTTCCATGCTAAACATGTAAACAGCTTCAGTATTTTTCTAGAGTTGGTGGAGTGGAGTAAAAAAATTTTGAGTGGAGTGCTGCCAAACATCCCCTAAGAAAGGAGTAAACCACATTTCCAAGTACTTAATTTAACCAACTTTTATTCTAACCATTGTATTTATAGTTTTAAAAGTAAAATAGGAGTGTCTTGAAAGCTAAATAAAAGAAGTTAAGAGAGTTCTCACCCAATCACCATCGCTGTTTGCATCTGGAACAAGAGCATTGATTTCACTTGATTTAGCAGTTGTTATAGATGTCTCTAAAGATTCCTTGCTTAAATAAAGTTGGCAACCAGATGTGTTGTCTATTGATATTGTTGGAACCGAGCCCTGTAGTATCATTAGGAATTAAGGAAACATAAGATATTTTCATCAACTGATGCAAGCAAAATCACATGGCTGCTATGTTCAGAAGAAAATCTACCTCGCATTGGACCTCTACACTGTTGCAATTTACAATTTCACAAGCTGCTACAACACCCTGATAACAATACATGATGAGTTAACGAAGGAACAATAATTCCTTGGAAATACATGTTTACTTGTCAACAAATTTACCTTGAATAAGACTCCAACTTTGGTGCACTTATCAATTGTTATGTTGTTCACTTTTCCTGCACGAAAATATGCACAAATACACTTAGTCGGTTCTTGTTTGCTCTTACAAAAAAGACTGCATCATTCAGGAGAAAGTACCTTTGATTTGAAGCACACAATCTTTGCATCCATATGCATACACTGACTGTTTGGTATCGCAATCTTCAATAGTTAAGCCCTTGTTCCCAATGTGATGCTCAACAACCCATCTGATGGATAACAACATGAATTGTGTGAGGTTGTCGTAGATGTGATTATGAGGGTCCATTTTCTGGATATAAAGGAAAATGGTAATTACTTGCGACCCATTTGGAGCTCCAATTTAGCAGGACCTTTGTTTGAGCCAAAGGAAGGTGCATTGCGAGTTTCTTTTCCATCAGCAGTTACAACACCTGTTCTGTCCGTTCTATGCTTGCTCTTCATGTCATCTGTCACCTTCCTGAGGCCTGTATGACAAGGTGAAGCAGAAGTCATAACATATTAGTGCATGAATAGGGAGGTGTACAAGTTGATCAACCAAAAGTCAAATGAAAACTAATATCCATCTCACCTTGTGTCACTGGTTTTCCTGAGCTGATTTCAGCAAATACTGCTGACATTCCAGACTTTGGCTGGGATGATGAGGCTGAAGAGATTGCAAGAGATGCAGGAGGAGGGGATGGAGCTGAGGGTGCCTTGTTTGTTGCACTTCCTGGCGGTTGCCACACCGGGCCCAATGGGTAAAACCTCTTTATGTAATCACGCAAATTGGGCACATAAAGCTCTTTTAGGGCTTTAGCCCACTCCACATGATCAGGGTCCTTATTTTTGTATTCCACAAGCACCTGATGATTTTGTTATTTAACACTAGTAAGATTTAGCCTATATACGCTTAAGAAATCAACTCTACTACAGTTAATTTCTGAATAAGCTCGATCTGCTGAGGACTTTAGGCGCCATGCGTCAATAAATTAGTGGTGTTATCCTAATTAAGCAATTGATCATTTTGAATTATTAACTAAGTCGTTTTCACTTGCAAAAACAAACACGCTCTTTTTTAATATCAATTCTGATAACAAAGTGAAACATGTCTTGCCTATTTCTTTTTTCTATTAAAGGGAGCCTTCAATTTCCAAGGTGTTGTTTACAAATTTTGTCCTAGAACTTTATCCCTGATTTGGATGGTCCATTTCCAACATTCAACTACTAGCCTAACCTATGGGCTATGGTACTTTAAAAATTGTCTCTCTTTTTTTTGAAGTAGTCACTTCAAAAATTGTCACTCAGCCTAGCATACCTTATTGCTGTAGAACTCTGCCATTTGCCAACTCTCTTCTACTTGCGCCATTGGAAGAGGCATACCTGAAGATAGATCCACGAAACAGTTAGATCCCAACTAAGCGTGCATGTGCAACTGACCTTGGCATGTGTTTCTGCCTTGCCACATAAACCTATCAAAAGGTTGGAACTTGATACTAACCGCAACCTTTGCCGGTGTACCCAATCCACGCCAAAGCGGCCAGGCTACCGGCTGCTGCTTTTAGATGGTTGGCATGGCTTGATCTCGTTCCCTCCGCAAGTGTATTGGCCTCCAAGATCGTTTCATTCAGAGGCCCTATGAACGTTGCCATGGACTCCATTGTTGGTTTCTGCCAAATCGATCATGCACGTAAGCATACGAAAGCACTATTAATCAGATCAACGATAAACACATCCGCAATGTGCACACAGTTTATGCTATTTATTTGTTGAGATTTCTATGTGGATTCGCAGTGAGAACGACTAGAGGAACAAGAAGGGCACCTGTGTTTGCTTGGTCCTGACAAGAAGGTCCTTGGCAACCAAGAACGCCTTCTCCACCAATCGCGTCACCTCGGCGACCTCCGCGCCGATCTTGCCGGCCGCCGCGGACACCCTCCCGAGGGCGCTGGCGACGAGATCGTCGAAGGCCAAGATCGCCGGGTCTTGGGCCGACGCATTGTCGGGCAGGCCGCGTGGCGCGATCGACGGGTGAACCCCAGCGGTGAGTACCTCCAGCCGGGACACCGCCGCCTCCAGCCTGCCTATCAGGGCTTCCCCCATGGCGTTCGCGCGTTTGGGATCGGGTCGCTAGGAGGTTGAGGGGGGAATGGGCATTGGAGATAGGAACCATGCGAGAGAGAATAGAGGCGTAACGTTTACTCGCCACGGCAGCCCATGCATTGTAGAGGGAGAGAGGGATTGGCGGAAGCTGATCCGGAGCCGAGAGAACCGTGCTGCTCGACATTTGTTCGTACGCGAGTCCACCGAACTGCGGCAGAAAAGCGTGTGGCAGCGGCATATCGGAGCACCTCTGATATATTACAAGCGGCTGAATCGAAAGGGGTGTTTGGTTCCTCCCTAAATTTTACCCTCGTCATATCGAATGTTTAGATACTAATTAGAAGTATTAAACGTAGACTATTTACAAAACCAATTATATAAATAGAGGTTAAACGGCGAAACGAATCTATTAAGCCTAATTAGTCCATGATTTAACAATGTGTTGCTACAGTAAATATTTGCTAATGATGGATTAATTAGGTTTAATAGATTCATCTCGTCGTTTAGCCTCTATATGTGCAATTAATTTTATAATTAATTTATATTTAGTCCTCCTAATAAGCCTCCGAATATTCGATGTGACACGGACTAAACTTTAGCTCGAGAAACCAAACACTCCCAAAGTGTTACCGTGCTATCCAGTAGCACGTACATTCGATATATAAAAAACTCTAACAAAAATATGGATAGATAGAAGATGTGATCATCAATGTATATATGAAATTTGAGAGTTTGAAAAAAAACTGCAAAGGGATTTAAAAGAGAGAAATCTTCATATGAATAATTACGAATAGCAGGTTAGTGGATGATCTAAATGATTAGTCCACCAAAGGGGGTGAGAAATGACGGATGCAACTCTCGCTTAAAGAACAATCTATATATGAATCACCATTTAAATAGGTGATTTATATGCATTGGCAGGCCATACTAGAAATGACGGATGCGCACGGCAGGCCATGCATTGGAGACGGAGAGAGGGATTGGCGGAAGCTGATCCCGGAGCCGAGAGAACCGTGTTGCACGACATTTGTTCGTACGCGAGTCCACGGAACTACGGCAGAAAAAGTGTCTGGCATGGGCGCATCCGCGCATGCCGCATGGTAGTGGCAGATCGGAGCACCTCTAGTATATTTCGAGCGGCGAGTCAAAAGTGTTACGAGGTAAGTAGTATCAAATAAAGTAGCATATGAATCGATACATAAAAGAGCTCTAAAAAAAAAGCAAAACAGGCATGGTCGTCCCTCAACTATCACCTTAGGTCAAGCTCGTCCCCCGACTTTCAGTTAGATCAATATCTTTTTTTTTGAAAAGGAAGGTCAATTTAGTCCTCCAATTTATATTTTTGGTCAATCTTCTTCCTCATCCTAAGTGACCGCCCATGTTAGCATGCTATATCACCCTACACGTGTCTTCCTCTGAATTATCAGTATCAGATGTCCTATATACCTTTTGTTCCATTCGATTGCATCCCCTTCTCTCCTTCATCCATCGCTGCTTCTTTGTTTTCGTGGAAACATTGTTTGCACTCCAGTTTACCGAATGGTAGAAAGGAAGTAGTAAATGGACCGAAGGAAGTTACAAGTTTACTTGTTGTATAGTTTCAATAAAACAAAAGTGCTATCGACATGCTAGGCAGGTCACACTTGAGAACCCTGAGGCGTGTATGGGCGGTAGGTCACAAATCATCAATAGGTAAGAAGTAAGCAAGAGTGGTGATACAAATGTACAACAAGTAGACGCATACCATTCGCATGAAACAAGTCATTAACAGGTGAGAAGGAGAGAAGATGATGCAATCAAATGAAACGAGGAGCATTTAGGACATCTAAGCACGTATAGGGTGACGTGGCACGCCAACATGGACGGCCAGCTGGATCAAGAGATGTGATTGACCCTAAATGATAAGTTAGAGGACTAAATTGGCCTAACTGAAAGTTGAGGGATGAATTTGACCCACGATCGATAGTTGAGGGACGACAACACCTATTTTGCCTCTAAAAAATCTTAAAACATATAGATGAATACAAAGAGGCAATCATTTATGTACATGCAAATTTTGAGTTGGAAAAAAATTATAAAGAGAGAAATCAATATATAAATACTTCCGTATTGCAAATTAATGGCTGGTGATCTAGATGAACAACCCACCAAAGGAGTGACAAATGACGATCTTCGTCTCGTTAAGTGATCCATATACATCTCTGAACTATTAATCCAGATGTGCTAAATGTTGGAGCAGTCGGTAATGCATTATTTTCAATTTCCATGAATGGTCCTTTTGTTTACTGTACCGATTGATTTATAAACTCTTTTAATGTTGTTAAACAACTGGTTTATAAACTCTTTTAACGTTGTTAAACAACTGCTCGAGATCGTGTATCATCTGGCTACTACGTGTAATAGTTGTGGACTGATGCAGCTATATAAGGTGGTTGAAGCTATGATTTTCTTTTCATTATAAAAAATATGAATTACCATTTGAATAGGCAATTTATCCTTTGCACATTTCTTACTTAGCCACACCTTCTAAGCCCATCTGAAAACACAGAAAGTTTGACGGACCGTTCTACGGAGTAGATACTTACACTAGCGTTTTTTTTTCAAAACACGGAATATTTTCCTTCAATTTTTATCAAGGCCATACTGTAGTGGGCGCTGGGCGCTGGCACGCTGCTGCAAATGAGCAAAACCACCACCAGCCACACCGGTAATTCATCAGGTCCCACCGGGAAGAGAGACGGGGGCGGAAGCACCTACACGGCTACACCAACTGTGCCCAAGCCCAACACAGCCGGGGACCTGGAGAGATCTGAATTCCGAGCACAGTTCTCTCCCCCGCTCCTCGCCGCCGATGGAGATCCCCACCGCCGTCATCCACCGCATCCAGTCCTCGCTCCGCGAGGCCGCCGGCGCCCCCGACACGGACGCCGCGCCCGACCCTCCCTTCCCCTCCGTCGCCGACGCCGTCGCGGCCTTCGACTCCGGCGCCGCCTCGGCGGAAGTCCGGTGCGGGCGCTGCGGCGCAGCGGGAGGGCTCCTTCGCGGCGCGAAGTCCGCGCTTTGCGTCTACTGCGGATGCCCCAGGCGCGGGGAGGACGCCGAAGGCGGTGGCCTCGCCTTCCGCGACGGCGCGGCCTACCGGTGGCTGCTCGGCTCGCTGGGGCTCGACGGATCCGTGAGCTCTCCTTCCTACATTATTTGGCGCTAAGAATATCTACGTTTGGGTTTCGTTGCTTAGGATTTTTGAGCTCTTCCTTCTAGCAAAGCTGAGCACAGGCATTTAGCCTAAAGGAAGAGAATTAGGATTTCTCTCCATGTGGATGTTGTGCTCCTGGAGAACTTATAATATACTTGTCTGTGGAAGTGCTATTGCACATTTTTCACTTACTATGCAGCATTTTGTTGTTTCCGAAGAAGTAACATGTAGTTAGAGAATTGTCCCTTGTAAATGGGTCTGTACTCCTTCTTAACAGTATATATCGTGGCTCATATGTTTGGAAATTTAGATCACTCTGAAACTCAAGAGTCATGAAAGATGGCTAGGATTTTGAGTTATGTAGCAAGCACAATACAGGAGAAGATTTATCATGCTATTTGGGCAGGAGCGAGCCACACATGAAGCATATCCTAGTTAAATCTGTCTGGACTTTGTAGCTTATAAATTTCAAATACTAATTGGCTTTTAAAGCAATAAACTTACTATTAGTGAAAACATCAATTAATTCAAACGTTATGATCACCGTTTTCCTGAAGATGTTGCTAATGTAAAGAAAAGGAACTGGAAATGAAATGCACATTATGATATAATAGGACATTATAACTAGGACCTCACCTTAAAGTTTGTTTCTTTTCATCAATTTTTTCACATGATATTCATTTAAATAATTCATCAAAAGGATTTATTTCCTGCTTATCAAGGCTCTAGCAATTTAATTAGGTTTTGTTGAGAAGCCCCCTTTCAGTTGGCTTCATGACTTTGAGCGAGACCTTGCTGAGATCAAATGCACCCTTCTTTTGGTGTGTTCTGAGTAGCCTGCTCAGAATTTTCTTGGTTACCAGGTGCGCTCATTGAGGCTACCAAACTAGTTTACAAGAAATCTGGATTTCTGATCTAGCCACCATATAATCGAGCTTACCATATAAATCTCAATAGCTTTTTGGTAGCAAGTGCATTACAACCACACATTCTATGAAAGTCGAATACAAGGAGGTATTTTGTGTTTGGGAGCGGATCGGAAATCCTGTATTTTCCATATCCATACGATCGAGTCCTTAGGTTTCCAAAATAGTGTAATGGAAAAAGAAGTGCTTCGAATCATTGCTATTTGACTCGGACCTGTTCTGAAAAAGTCGAGGTATTTCGAATTGTCTGAAGGTCTACAGGAAGATAAAAAAATACGGAATTGTATCAAGAACTATATGCAACAGAATAGGAAAAAAGGCTCGAATAGAAAAATAGAATCAGACTCAAGTTCTGAAGTAATTTCATTTACTCTGGCCAAACGGTGCCCCGTGGGGGGGGGGGGGGGGGGCTATTTTCTTACCTAGAAGCTAGAAGTTAACTGCCTTGATTTAACCGCAGGGAAGCAAAATCTTAATGTATGTACCAAATCTTGATTCAAATGTGTTATTAACCAAAATTTGATGTGGCACTGATTTGGATAGAGAATGCATTTTCTTTTGTTGAGAATGCTTCAAATGTTGGATAGTCCGTGTTCAATGTAAATATGCATGCATACTTGCTTAGCCGTAAGGAAAATTAATTTTGCATCTTGCATACATTGTAGTTATGGATTAATTTTAGTAAGGTTTAACCTTCCAGTAGACTTTATTGATCCTTTGGTCAAATAGAATTTAGGTTACACATCTTTGGCTTTAGTACTTAATTCTTCAGAATTTGTATCACTGTCCCAGTATTTTCTTTAAATTCAAAGTAGGCCGGAACTGTAGTCTCATATCTGAAGCTTAATCCTGGTTCTACTCATAGCTGATGGAGGATTTTTTTCCTTCTTTGTTTTTCTTTTTCATTCAGGAGTCTGTAGAGTTTGATAGTGATACTACGGGTTCAAATAAAAGCAATGAAGCACCAAACAGTGGGATGATCATATCTGATCTACTGGACTTAAAACTTACCTGCCTTCCAGAGAATAAGGAAGCATCTACAAGTTCCACAACAAAGGAGCAATCATCTTCTGTGGATTCACTGAATCTATCAGCTGCTAACCTAGACTCATTCTTCATTGAAAGAAAAGAAGAGATGACTTCTGCAGCTGCTCCTCTTCCGCAAACTTATACTGTGGTGCAGGAAAAGAAAATAACAGATAGCAAAAGCCATGAATCTTCAAGATCAGAGGTGCATGCTGCATCCAAAGGATTAATGAGTTCTCAAAGAACAAACCAAGTAGAAGCTAATCCAGCTTTTGCAAGTTGGGATGCTGATTTTCAGTCTGCTAGCTCAGGAAGTGCTGCTGGAGACTCCAATCAACCTGATCTATTTAAGAGCTCTTCTGCTGCCGAGTCTTTAAGTTTCCCAGATCCTGTGATTGCCATTAACCCTGCAGTAGGTACTGAAAATAAAACAAATATGAAAAGTGCCATCCTAGAACATCATTCAGAAGATTTGGCTTCAGCAAGTGGTACATTATTTGATGATAACCTTTCTAATCAAAAGGTTGCCCCTATCTTGGAGAGCAACAGTGGAACCATTCCTGAAAATAATGCTCTTGAGTTCACTGACTCCTCTCTTAATATGAATTTTGCTAAGAGTGATCAATTGCCTGGAAGGGATGATACTGGAGTCAATGATGATGAAGCTTTTGATGACTGGCAAGATTTTGCAGGAAGTGGTAATCAGGGCAGCCTATCAAATGCAGAACATATAGTGGAGCCTTTAAAGAGAGATTCATCTGAAATAGAAACAATAGATCCCTTGCCAGTAGGTACCACGGAATCAACTAACAATGCTAATGAAGACTCCTCTGATGATTGGCAAGCTTTTGCCTCTATTTCTGGTCAAGGAGGAGATATAGTCAAATCGGTGGAGGGATCAACAAGTGGTCACGGACAAGATTTGGTGGGTTCATTTGGAGAGAAAATGAGCAGCATCTCGCTTGAACATTCTTCAGAAGTTAATCCTGTTGATTTGTGGCCTGTTGGCAATGATAAAGCCCAAAACACTGCAGAAATGGGTAAGGAAGCAAATGATTCTTTTGATGATTGGCAAGATTTCGCTACCTCTAGTAAAGTGCAGGCCATTTCATTGAATCAAACTGGAGACATGATGGAAGTCCCAAAAGCCAGTCACAAAGAAACAGACATGGATTCATGGTTCATGGGAGATTTTAAGGAGCCAGGAAATACTGGTATAGTGAATGGAAATAATATGTTGGATGATTGGCAAGGTTTCACCGGTTCAGATCAAGCACAGCAAAATTCATCTAGCACAGGTGGGGAAATGATGAGTGCTTTGTCTGAGCAGCAAGAAGGAACTGTTTCTGTCCAATCGTGGGTGCATGACAGCAATAAGGAAGCTGCAAAGACATCCTCAACAAATGTAGAAAACGACACATATGATATTTGGCAAGATTTTACTAAATCAGGCCACCTGCAAGAAAATGTGACTAATCTTGGGAGAGAAGTGACTAGTGTCTCACCTGAGCCAGCTAAACAAATTGATTCTTTGGATTTATGGCTAACCAGCAACTTCAAAGAATCTAAAAGCAGTGAAGGTGCTGGGAGAATTGATGCCTCATCTGATGGATGGCAGGATTTTGCCAGTTTTGATCAAACTCAGACAAGTACTAAAATTCCTGGAGAAGGGCACTTGGGGAAAAATCCTCCAGGAACTGAAACTTTGGATTTATGGGCCTCGAGTCATGCTAATGAAATGAACCTTGAACAGATAAGTGACAACAATGATCTATTTGATGACTGGCAAGATTTCCAAAATTCCCGTCCGCAGCAAACAAACCTACAAGTTTCTTCAGATGCTTCATTATTTGATATACCCTCAGCATCTAGGCCTGATGCTTCAGGAGGGCTAGCATCTGGGAGTATTTTGCAGCTAGCTTCATCTGAAAACCAAAAGGATAAAAAGGAGGATTCTAATGAAGCAAAATCAGTTCCATCTGATGAACACTTGAAAAGGTTAGTGATTTACAGATTATGATCATGTGAACCTTGTTGTTTATGGTATGGGAGGAACTAGGCTATCAATTATAAATACTTCTAACTAATGACCCAATCACCCAATATTTAAACTTCACGCATATTAACCCAAGGACCTAGCTAGAGAAACTGAAAGCCTCCAAATTATGCTGCCGAATTAGGGGGATTATTGTAATTCTTTAAAAACAAATACCTTATGTCCATGTATAAAATTTAATAAGGCAAATACAACAGGTGGTTACTGGTTAGGACTTGGTACCAGTGTATGTGGTGCTATAGGTTGCTATACTCTTCTGATCCTCTCTTATCTATTTTCCCTGGGTTTTAGGGCAAAACCTAAGGTGTAGCAGATGTAGCCAAAAAAGGAAACTATTGTAGAAGTGGTCCAAGCTAAGCCTTTACAGTGGACTTGTCTAACCCACCCAAAACTTTATGATCACCCAGTACTGCACCCAGTAACATGTCTAGTTTTGTTGATCTTGTCTCGGTCATGTGCCAGAAATTGGAACTGGGAGATGATTGTTCATTAGATGTTTTTGCCACTCGTGGTTCGTGTAATATAATGCTTATCTAATGTTTATATCGAGTGATATTATTGTTAATGATATTATCTATTCACACATTTATGTTATGTGCAGCACAAATGGAATGCAGCATATGGACAATGTTGATCCACTATCTTTGTTATGGCCAACTAATAATAATGCTATTAGGAAACAAGAATCTGTTAATACAAGTGTAGAACAGTTGCTTGCTCAGATGCATGATCTGTCCTTTATGCTCAAAGATGAACTTTCAGTCCCTGATAAACCTGTGGATCATTCGAAGCCCTGAAATGCACAGCAGCAAAAATTGTGCTCTGCTGCTATATCAGCCAGGCAGATCGATGCTGAAAGCTTTTATGTGCTGGTCTGCTGGACAAATCGCACCAAATATCACGAGTGAAAAATGCAAGTCGCATGAAACCTTGTTTTTCCACCAATGTGCCCTTTATCAGTACATTGATCAGCAGAGGATTGTATTTGTTTTCTCTGTTGCTTCGTTGCATTGAGCATTACAGTCAGGTTGGTTCCTTGACTGTCGCTGAGTTGAGGTAGAGAAAATCATGTTTTTTTTTCTGTGCCTGCATGTGTATGTACCAATTCACGGCCTGTATGTTGTACACAAAGTACCAAACTTAGCTCACAAATTAATCTATTCTTTTTTAGATCATCTTTTGTTAATGTTGTTCTTGATATTGGGCTACCTCATGCTCATAACATCTTATTACAGTATCTGGTAGTTTGCAGTTGATGGTATATATTGTTGGCTACCTTTAATTCGGTTATACTTATACCTGCGTATAATTCAGTTATACCATTACCATCGGATCGTGTGGTTGGCTGGTTGCCTGCGTCAATTGCCAATACTGACAGTTACTTGGACCTGCCTCCCTGTCATGAACCTGAACATCCAGATACAGCTATATTCAGTTTCGTCAGAGCTCAAGTTGCATCCAGTTTCGTCGGAGTGAGGATACCGGGTTCGCCAAGTTCAGTTGAAGCCATCTACCAACTATCCAATGGCAAACATGTAATATATACCTTGCTAGCGTCCAAGTGTCTTTAACTTTGTTATTTCCTCGAGTTAATGTCTCCTTTTATCACTTGCAGTCTTTCCAGGCTGCTCAAGCTAAGGGGAACGAGTTGGACATGTTTGGCATCGAGAACATGAACTGGTAAAACCTTAGCTAGTTTAGTAGTAACAGTAGTTCGACGTCTCTGCCGGCGGCGCTTGTACTGAGATCTACCGGAATATTCAGTTCTTGCAGCTAATACCCTTTCCATAACCACTTCGTGTTCTCTGAATTTTCGTTCTTGAATCGTTCTCCTTTTCTCGGTTCTTCGCAGTCCTAACTCTAAGTAAAGTCCTATTTATTAGGTTGAATTACAATTACAAGTCGATTGAGTCATGTCGCGATCCGCGCAACAGGATGCACGGCGACAGGAGCGAACGGGAACCCGAGCCACTCTGCAGAAGGGCAGACTGAAAGAGCCAGAGACCTGCACTCCTGCAGTTTAAAGCGTTGGCTGAGACATCGTTGTCTAGTCTGAACGCACGCTTTTTATCCGCCAGAACAAATCCAGGCCGAGGTCAATCAACCGTTGCGAAGTCAATGGGTAAGTGCCCGATTAAGACATTAACCTCCGTCTCTGACGAATATACACGTGCGCTACTAGCTTAACACATCTAGTGGGTTATACATATTCAATCTTGTGTCAGCGATCGCGAAAGGTCTGGGCTTAACTAGAATGCATGCACCAAGCAGCATGTCATCTAAGCGCTATCACAATCTGCATAGCTCGAATGAGCTGAGAATAGGCTAAAACAGGGTTCAAGTCGAGTCGTCGAGACCAGACACCAGACAGTCTGGTCCAGACTGAAGCTTGGAATGAACATGACGGTACAAACGCAATAAAACGACGACGCTCGTCTGCTCTGCAACTGAAGTCAGCCATGGGAAGTCCCTGCTTTGAGCTTTGTCGCATTTTTCAGTAACAGAAAATTTTGCTACGAAACCCTTTTGTTGTCAAAATCAAAGTTGAAGGATTTATTAGTCCCTACTGTCACTAGAGAGTCTTTTTTTTTTGTACGGTGGCTTGGATCCGTTGGTTGCTGAGTGTATATTCATTCGTAGCTGCTAGCGTCCGAACGTCCGGATCGACGCTAGCTTCGGATGGTTTGGCGACGGGAAAAGTCCTACCGCAAATGTTGCATGCAACATCTGAACGTTCTGAAATATTTCTTATGAACGAGTCCTCCCATCATGTAGCGCTTATCAAGAGATGGGGAAAAAAACAGCACCGTCTTGCGAGTGAAGGTGAGGAGACATCAGAAAGTAGACAAGAGGTTATACATCTCAAATCAAACCATGCAACATTAAAAATATCATAAGAGAACATCTCAGTTCTACTATTGCAACATCCCAAACAATACGAAATTATCTGCTGCGACATCCCAAGTTATTTTAGAAACATGGAAATCATCTATTGTAATACCAAAGATTAGCATTTGCAACATAAAAAAAATCATTGCAACAATTCCAATAAAATGACTAAAAAACGTTGCAACATCTTGAATCAAAATTATGTAACATAAAAACAACTGCTGCAACGTCTCGGTATACCAACAGATGAAAAGGCCTTGAAACAAATAAAAAACACTAATTGAAACAAATAGATCCATTGAAAAATCTTGGAAGACCTATTGCAACAAGTAACAAGAGCTCTTGCAACAAAAATTCTGCAGCTCAATCAACATGAGCAGAACATGCTTCTTGGCAACCTCCTTCACCACCAAGGATATCGCCACCACTGACCACCTGAGCTCCACGCAGTTGCACCCGCACTACGCTGCTAGAGCTTGAAGGAGGGCATGGTAGTCGTCCTCATTGCGAACCTCCAGTGAGGAGTTGCAGCCGCTCAAATCACCTCAAATCCCATTCTCCTCACCTTGAACCCCATGCTCCTTTGGTCCTTCTCCATGAGAGAAGCTCTGTGAGGGGAACGGGGGCTGCCCTGCCGCTATCATGGCTATCTCACACCAAACTCAGAGCGAGTGCTCGCACATGATTTGAGCGTGCAGCGAAGAGATTGACAAGATTGACATGTAGCTGGGCAGCACAGGAGAGGAGCAGGGGGATGCAGTTCAAACATGGAGGGAAGAGAGGATAATGATGCGATGTCGCTTGTTAGTAGGAGAGAAATGGATGTATGAGAATAAATGACACGAGGGGTAAGCGGTGGGCTGATGAATAAATGATAGGAGAGGTAGGTGGTGAGCTTAGTGGTGTCCGATGCTAATGGAACATCGTCACATAACATTACTGATATTCATTCGATCAAAACATAATTTAATCCTATTCGTATAGAGTACTGATGGAAGCTTTTTATCAAGGGAGCATCCATCCGTTACAAGTTTACAACCTGCCCCTAAAAAAGGAAAATAAATAATAACAAAACGAAAGCTTTGCAACATGAAGCCGAGTGGTGGTTGGTCGTCAATCGTCAGCCACCGGATCAGCCTGGTTGGTTTTACGCGCTTTACAGCCCGTGAAGGCGTGAACTCGACAAGACATTTTCGCCTGCTTTTTGGTTTTCCCCTCGTCACCTCCATTGGCACAGTACAATCATTGTCGTCATCTTCCCCTGCTCGCCCTCGCCCTCGCCCCGAAGCTTCTCCTCCCTCCTCATCTCCACGTTCCCTCGGGCCCCCACCTTCCCCGCGAAGTAACCACCACTAGACACCGGTCGGTCCACACGCCGCATCTGGGTCTACGCGGCCGGTACAGCCTCCCCTCCTCCGTCGCCGGATGATCGCCGCCGGCCCCGTCTCGATGGGCAGCGCCGCGACTCCGGCCACCGGGGCTCAGTCCTCGCGGTGGCCGCGCGCCGTCGCGAGGCTGCGCCTCCGCTCCTCGGAGGCGCCGGCGTCGGGGAGCGGGAGCGGGCGGTGGATGGCGTGCTTCAAACCGGCGCCGTCGCCGGCCGCGGCGGCGGCGGGGGCGGCGGCGGTGAAGGAGGCGAAGGGGAGGCCGCCGGAGGTGGAGGTGGAGCCAGCGCGCGGCGGAGGGGAGGACGTGTGGAGCGCCGATGCCGACGCGGAGGTGGCGCAGGGCGGGGGCTTCCCCGAGCACCTCGTCATCATGGTCAATGGCCTCGTCGGGAGGTGGATCCGCGTGCGCTGCAACGTAGTTGGTTGCTCCGCTTGCGCGGGTTGCTTCGCTGTGGCTGAAGTTTTTTCGCCTGTTTTTGTTTTGCAGCGCGGACGATTGGAAGTTCGCGGCGGAGCAGTTCGTCAGGCGGATGCCGGACAAGGTGATTGTGCACCGTGAGTAAACCCAATCCACTGCGAATTCCATTTCATGCTTAATTGTTAAATGTAGTTGTAGGCTAAGTTAGAAGACACCTTCATTCGAGCAATTGTGCGTTTTTTTTTTGGGGGGGGGGGGGGGGGGGGTTATCAGGATATTGGTTTAATATTCCAATTCATTATACTATTTTGGAAGGATAAAATATAGTGACTATCTAGGAAGCAGAGTGTAGATGCATACTGAAGGTATGCTTAGAAGCTTAGAACAAACATGATGGTGACAAACATGAAGTTTTTTTTAGATGAAGTGACAACATGTTGTTGACATATATGAAATAATTATGGAAGATTGAGTGTCTGTCAGTCCATGGCAACTTGCAATCCAGTTGACGAGAAAGTGGGAGGTTAGGCACTTCTCAATTTCTCATCCTATTTACTACGCTAGCTACTGTTTGAAAGAGAAACATGAGTTTGTGAGCTGATCCACCACATAGTGTGACTAAGTGCTCTGACAAATCTGTTAGGAGACAGTGATGTAGATGTGCAGCACAACTTGGCATGGAGGTGAAGTAACTGTGCCCTCCTAAGATCACTTAGCAAAAGGTTAAATATGAGAGTCTGTATTAGCCATTATTAGTTTGTGACAATCTTTCTTCCTGTGCAATCGTAAGATGCATTTGTGGCATCACCTAGTTAGCTAGTTGCATGCATGCTGAATCTTGAATCTTGATCCGAGAAGTCTCAGTTGACATGACGTGGCTATAATCCAATAGGAATTCTCTTGTAAGTCTAAGTTCAAAGGAACTCTGCAAGAACATAGATCTTTTATGCCTTATTTTCTTGGAACGGGCACTTGCAGCTGAACTTGTTGTACTCAAACTATCAAAGAACTGCACTTGTAATAACTAGTTTTGGACTGCACTATTTCTTCCCAAATGCCACTTTTAAAACATGGCGACATCATGCCTGTGTGGCAAGTTAGTCTTGCAGTGTAATGGTGTTAGGATGAACTGTCTTGTTGCCTAGTCAACCACACTTGTCATTGCTGTTCCAGCCCTTAAAAATGCAGTTGTTTTTAGAAGAGTGCTTTCTTGAAATAAGTTCATAGAAGTATTGTATTGTTTATAGCTTGAAAGTGTGCATTTAGTTTTATGAAATCCCTTTTGCAATTGGCATTCATCTCCTCTTCATTCTGTGATTCTTGCCTTTTCGCGTAAATAGATTTAGACTTAAACCTTTTTGTGCAGGAAGTCAATGCAACTCTGCCACTCAGACATTTGATGGTGTTGACTTAATGGGTGAAAGGCTTGCGAATGAGGTATATATTTTGTTTTGACTAATCATTTCTGTGATTGATAGAATTTAACTGCATGTGCATGCTTGGCCAATCCATCAAATTTGTCTCTCTTTATGTAAAATTAATGACAACCTATGGTGTTTGTTATTATATACAATCCATGTTGAAGTTAATAATGTCGAGCGTGTGTTAGTTTGTGTCAAGTTGATGGCATCTGGGCCTCTTTTTATGTATGGAAGTACTATATTTTCAACCTTATCATTTCATATTGGGATCTAACTGAATTATTATAGGTTCTATCGGTTGTAGAGCAAAGAAGTGGTGTGAAGAAGATCTCGTTTGTGGCACACTCTCTTGGTGGTCTTGTTGCCAGATATGCTATAGGAAGGCTTTATGAACCTAATAACAGAAGTAATTCTTATGCCGGGAAGAGCAGAGATGACGTTGAGCACTTGGAAGGTCTCATTGCTGGCTTAGAACCTATGAATTTTATAACATTTGCGTCACCACATTTGGGTTCAAGTGGAAACAAACAGGTAAGACTGATCCCTTTCACTGTTTTTATAACAAGAGTAAAAATCAGCCAGTTTATTCTTTCCTGTGTTAACTTCACATGGCTACCCGCTACCCTACCATGGTTTAAAGTAATTATTAGAAATCTTGGGATCTTATGTTCTAGTTAAATCTGTGCAAGTTAACCAGCCATGCAACTTTATAGAACTTTGTTCTGTCATTTCTGCTAATTTAATGGATACTCATGTTATTTATGCAAATATAATTTTCCTATGCATTATGTATAATCACAAAGTGCTTCGATTTCACTTGAAGTAGAGCAAGAACATTCAAATTCTTCAGTAATGTTAGTCTCATGTTCAGATTGTTCCACCAGCTACCTTTTTTATGTGGCCTGCCTTTCCTTGAGAGAAGAGCATCAGAAACCGCACACTTGATTGTTGGGAGAACTGGAAAGCATTTATTCCTAACAGACAATGATGATGGTAGACGCCCGCTCCTCCTTCGAATGGTTGATGACTGTGATGGTTTACAATTCAGGTTATTTAATGTACATTTCTCTTTTCTATCTGAAATAGTTGATAATATGCGTTTGTATGGACATCAGGTTCTTTTATTATTTTTTCAGTTGTGTCGTCTAAGTAAAGTATATTCTATTATGCAGATCAGCGTTGCGCTCTTTCAAACGGCGTGTAGCATATGCTAATGCTAATTTTGATCGTATCCTTTAAGATCCTCATTTCTTGTTTCTGTACTTATTCATATTGAGTTACACTTACCTCTGACATGGTATCCACTTAACTAAACGAAAAGATATGGTTGGGTGGAGGACATCATCAATCCGACGTCAACACGAGTTGCCAAAAGTATGTGTTAGCAGTACTTTCATGTTTATAGTTTTTGCTTTGTAAATAAATAGACTGAAACTTATTGAACTGATTTACCTTCTTCAACACCTGTAGCATCGTCTTCTTGTTCGTGATGAAAAGTATCCACATATTGTCTATGTTGAAAAGGAAGTTACAAACAATAATGAAACAGAAGCCCATGCTGATTTCTATGACCCAGAAGGTATGCTGACTTCTCATTGAATCTGTTTTTGATGAGAAATTTATGAAGAGCCATTTGCTGGAATTTTTAAGTTCCCTCATGGCTGTGTCCTGTACCTTGTACTCCCTCCGTTCCAAATTGTAGGTTGTTTTAGCTTTTTAGATATTATTATGCACCTAGATATAGTGTATGTCTAGGTGCATAATAATATCTATGAACCTAGAAAAGTCAAAACGACCTACAATTTGGAATGGAAGGAGTAGTTTTGGCTAACACCTGGCTGCCTAGAGAAAAATGAATCACATGCAAGAAAATTATGCATGTCTTCTGGTAGTACTGCATCTTCAACCTCTGTTTCTGCATAGTAACAAGAGAATATTTTTCTGAAGCGAAGTTATAAAGATTGTATCTCCAACCATTTCAGTCAAGTTTGCTACATGGACTAGTTTTTATGCTGTCCATTAATGATTTTAATATATTTCTCAACTTCCTGCATACCCTATCTTAGTTGAGCGTACATTTTCTTCAGATTAAGCTGTTAGTTTATCCCAAAACCTTAAATTGATTGTTTAATAACAGCTGACAAGAATTCCCTCTTACATGCAGAGGAGATGATAAGAGGCCTTACGCAAGTTCCGTGGGAACGTGTTGATGTGAGCTTCCAGAAAAGCAGCCAAAGATTAGTTGCGCATAACACCATTCAGGTACATCTTTTTTAAAAAAAAAAACAAATTGCAGTGTCTTTTGATTAAGTTCACATTTTTGACTGGATGACTTCCATTTTGTGGCATCTGAAATTCCTTTGGCAGCTCAGATGGATGCCATAGAATGTGAGAACATAGAGGGCTCACTAATGTGTGTATTTTGTGTGTTGCATCTAGTATTCCTACTTCCTAGAAGATACCAATAAGTGGTTGCATGGAACTTGTCTGTTTCGCTCATCGAGTTCAAATGTTATTAGGATAATCCTTTTATCTGTTGGTATCGGTGGCAGCATTATTATACCTTCAATATGCCTAGTAAATTATGATACAATACATGCTAAAGGGGGAAAAAAATTGGCAAAGTATACTACCTCTTGTTTGCAGGCTTGACTTTTCACTACTTCTACAGTTGCTTCTATTGTAGTATTATGTTACACACCAACCTTACAAGCTTAGTAAATTAATTATTAGTATCTTTGCGGATGTCAGATTTTCTGGTACTAACATTATTAAAGCTGCCTTGAATCCTGGTAAGTGGGAAAGCATTTTTTTCATTTATTAAAGATGCCATTGCTTGTGTTTTTTTAACGAACAACACAAGATAGTGCGAGTTTCTATTGATATAGTAGAAAAAATGCAAGACAACAACCCTGGGAGGCCATAGGCAGGAAAAAGAAAAGTAAAGGAAAAAAAACATACTCGCCCGATTGGATTGAGACATCAACGCGGTCACACTGCTCCACTCAAACAGCGGTAACAGAGCACACAACATCACTCGACGCGCAACAAGGCACCCTCCAACGGTCTCACGCTCATGTAGTCGCCGAACCTGCAGGCGTGACTCCGCGTCGATAGGGAACCGAAAGGAGCACCGCACCGAGAAGGCCACCGCCATGCGGGATCTTTTGCCGTAGTGCCGCTGCAACACCACACTCCACCCGACAGAGTGAAACCACTAGATCTGGACTCTAGCAGGCTGCCTCGTAGTCGCCAGCATGAAAACACAACGCATGAGGCCTCGCCACCTCCGCCGTTGGACTCGACCTCGCTCTCGTCGTCTTGAAGCTACGCTGTGCGCGGGGCCTCGCCACGCCCGTCACAGTGCTCCATGTCACGGATCTGTTTCTTTAGTCGCCGTCAGTTGCCCTGCTTCCCAAGGTCTCCATCAAATAGCCAAACCGCCGCCGCAGGTTGACTTTACTACGTTGCTCAGCCCGTGCACATAGCCTTCGCCGCCGTGCCAGCAAGCCAAAGAAGTCGCTTGAACCGTCTTCCGACGATGTACCGCACTGGAGTAGCCCAGTAAAGCTGAGCAACCCGTCGCAGTCCGCTGCAAACCTAGTCGTCCCACGATGTCGCTGCCGCAAGCGCCGTCCACTGACGCAGTCCCACGCTGCACTGACAGTTGCCCAGCAGCACTAGCCGCCGCGGTCCGCTGCAAGCAGCCAACCTGACAAACATGCGGCAACCCCTGGCCGCCACCACAACAATGATCGTTTCCACGTGAGCTCAGCAACCCCCATCAAGCTTGCCATCCTGCACCATGCCGGCTTGCCACGCCGCAAGCCCGACACGACGAGACCGCCGCCACCGGCCGCAGCCTCCCATGATCATCGGCGTCACCAGTATTGCTAGAAGACGAGTTGGGTCCCTAAAAATGACGCCTCCAAGAAGGGCACGACGCCAATAGCATTGCCGTCGCTCGTCCAGAAACTAGACAGGGTTTTCACCCAGAGAACCCCGTGCAGCAGGAATAGAGCTCCAATATGACGCCCCCAATGGGGAGAACGACGCCCAAGGGTGCTGTCACCATCGCCACCATCAAGATTGCCGGTAAGGGCTTTCGCCTGGAGCATCACATCCCTAGCTGCTGCACGTCCTCAGTTCGGCAGTACCAAGACCACGGTCATCGAAAACCCACCCGAGGCGGCGTCGCCGCCATGCCTCCTTGCGCCGCGTCGCGCCACCATGCCTCCTTGCGCCGCGCCGCTGCGCCTCCTTGCTTCGCGTTGTCGTGCCTCCTCATCCGCTGCCACTGCACGCTTGCACCCCGTGCTCGCCGCCGACCTCAGATCCACCTCGCCATAGGCTCCAGCCCCGCGTGCGGCCTGCATGCCGCAGTCGCCACTGGGACCTCGTGCTGCTCACGGCTAAGCTTCCCCCGGCCGTGTCGCTCGCCCCGACGCGCACCATCTCCACATGGCCGTCGAGGAGCCACCTCCTTGCCCTCGCAGCTGCTGCTCGAGCAGGGCCACCCCGGTCGCTATCGCAGCCGCTGCTTGGCCCAGACTTGTCGTTGCAGCACCCGCCCTAGAACCGCCTCCAGTCCGACTGTCGCTGGCCACCATAGGTCACCCCCACCGCACACGCCATCCACCCCACTGCGGTGCTGCAGCAACCACGCCGCCGCCACCCGAGCGCAATTGCATAGCGGGCTGGCAGCTGCAGGCGCCCATAGGCTGTCGCCACCTCGGCCCTTAGCCCAGAGGCCCCCACCGGTGTCACCGTCGAAGAGCCACCCTAGGGCCCCCGCGCTGAGGCAGCCACTGCACGGGCCAGGAGCACACGCCGCCACACCCTTGCAAGCAGGTGCCGCAGCTTAGCCACCCATCCCCAACCTCGCCCTCCACACCCAGGCCACCGCGCCGCTCACCGGGATGGCCCAGCGTAGATCAGCCGGGGGAGATGCTGGATCCACTTGCAGTGGCAGTAGATCCAGAGTCCGTCGATCCCCACGGCCAAGAACCCACCTCCGCCATGGCCTATCTCCTGACGTCCACACACGTGGGGAGAAGAAGTGCCCTGCCACCGCCATCCTCGCGGCTGCCCGGACTTTGGGGGCGTGCTCCGGCAGCGGCAGGACGGGAGAGATGCGGGAGGGGGCTGGCAGCGCGTAGAAGCGAGCGCCGCCCGAGTCGCCCGTACGGACGACGTGGGGGCAGAGACGCCTAGCAGAACGAGCTAGGATACCTATAATCGGAGGCTTATGTTTACTGCCATTGCTTGTGTTAGCTCTAGCTTGAAACTATCATTGTACTTTCTCTACGCTTTTTATCCTAAAATTGTGTATGCCTGGTACATGGCCATAACAAAATCTTCTACACTGCCAATGCTAGGTGAAAAGCTACTGGCTAAACTCGGATGGAGCAGACGTGATCAACCACATGATGGACAATTTCATCGTGTAGCCCATGGAACCTGCATTGTGGGTTTGGCGAATGTCGCTGTCGCAATTTGTTGATCAGTGATCATTCAATTTTGCCTTGGCCAATTTTTTTGCTTCTAGGTTGCAGTTTCCTGTCCCAGGTAATGTGGTTGATTCTTTAGGCCCGTGTGCTGCAGACGCAGAGCAGAGCCCCAGATTCTAATCGTCCTCCAGCAGCAATGCTAGCTCGTCCAACTGTACCATACCCTTGTATAATTGTATGTATTGCACAACTAAGCTAGTCAACAGATGTTGCTGGAAATAGATGTCTCTTGTCTGATTCTATTGGCATGCAAACTGAAAGTTGCAATATTCAAGTGATACATCACATGCTTACACTATCTTAATCAAGTTTCTGTTTGCAATGTGCTGTTTTAAAAAATATGAATTTGCCATGAAAGTAGGAGAAAAGGCGTCGCTCTTCGGACGAGGCTTATGCCGAAGTGCGAAAATTTTATTGGGCTTTCCTGAATCGGGTCCTAGCGGCTTCGGCTGAGGACCAAAGCCCGCCTGGTGTTTGGCCTGCGTGGAGCCACCAGAAGTCACCACAAATCCAGCACCTTCCCGCACCGCCGCGGTGCGTCCGGGCCCGTCCGTCTCTACCGAAATCCCCCCAAACCCCGTTCTCGGACCCCAACTCCGCGCCGCTCTCCATCTCCAGTCCTCACCTAGCCTCGTCTCCATGGCGGCCACCGCCTCCACCTCCTCCTCCTCCAACCCCTTCCCGTTTCCCTCCCGCCGCCCGCCGGACGACACCCTCTTCTACGCCGTCTACCCGCTCCCGCTCCCCACCAAGCTTCCCGCGCCCGCGCTCGTCGCCACGCTGCAGTCCCTACACCTCACCCTCCTATCGCACCTCGGTCCGTTCCTCTCCTCCCACCTCTTCCACCGGGACCCCTTCACGCTCTCCCTCCCGTCCGACCCGGCCGCCCCCTGCGCGCTCTGCGCCTCGCCGCCCGTGCCCCACCTCCACGGCGCGCTCCGCTTCGGTGACTCCCTCCCCGACGAATGGCTCGCCGCCTCCCTCCTCTTCGCGCTCACCCGCGCGTTCCCCGACATCGCCGCCCGCGCCTGGGACTCCGACGGAGAGTTCCTCCTCATCGAGGCCGCCTTCGCGCTCCCGCGGTGGCTCGACCCGGAATCCGCCCCCAACCGCGTCTTCATCTTCCGCGGCGAGCTCCACATCCTGCCGCCCTCCCTCTTCCCGGAGACCCCGTCCCTGGAGGCCGCGCTCGCAGCCGTCCACGACGACTCCATCGACACCCGCGCCCCCGACGCCGTCCAGGCGGCGATACAGCGCCGCATAGCCGGGCTGCCCGAGAGGGCGGCGGAGAACCTCCACACAGCGCGCATTAACGTCCCGGCGCCAGTGGCGAAGGTGCTGAAGGAGGAGCCCTGCCTGATCGCGCGTGCCGTCGAGGGGTTCTATGACCGGGACATAGACACCATGAAGCACGCGGCGAGGATGGAGAAGTTCCTCAAGGGGCCCAGTGGGGAGGGCGTTGAGATGGTGAGAACCTCGGTGCGGATGACGCGAGCAATGTACGCACAGCTCGTGCAGCAGAACTTCCAGGCGCCCAGGGGTTATCCAATGCCGAGAAGGGAGGAGGGGCCGGAGAAATGGATGGAGGCAGAGCTTGGAATGAAGATTGCCTGCGGGTTCGAGATGATGTACCAGGAGAGACGACGCCAGGGGGAAGAAGGTAAAGGGAGCACGTGGGAGATTTACAGGAAGACCTTGGAGGCGACTGGGTGCTTCAAGGGGCTGCTTCCTGGTTCAGAGGAGTATAAGAGGGTTATGGAGAATGCAATGCAATATTACAAGAGCTCCACTTTGTACTCAAGAACTAGGTATGTCGAGTTGTCCTTTTTAACATTGTGGATTTTGCGATCTATATAGTTTTTATGCCAAACAATGTGATTATGCAACCATTCCAATCATAAACTGTTTAGTTTCTACCTTTGAGAAAAAACTATCTGGCTATATTCATTATCTGTTCCTTCTTGAAGTGCAGTCATAGATAGCCATGTTCTCCAGGTAAATGATAAGAAAGTAATGAATCATGAATGGCATTCCAGATAATTCTTCAGGCTACCTGGCTAGCTTTACCATACTGTGTCAAAAACACCTAATGGACCAATTAATAATATCTTTTGAACTAAATTACCAGGGACAATTTCTCAATGTTATAACACTCTTGTGGTATGTCACAGGGAGATACTAAGTGAACCAGTCCGTCGAATTGATGAAATCCTATCAATGCCATACTCAGCTGAAGAATTTAAAGGCGTTGATCTTCCTCCCAGTGATGATGAATCATGGTTATATGGTGGGGAGGGGGAGTTAAATGCAGAACTCCGTGAAAGGCAGAAAGAACTGGAAGAGTATGAAGCTGCAAAGAAACACAGAAAAAGTCAAAAGCAAAGTGTCTCTGGCAGTTCTAAATCCCAAGCGGACCAGTTTAAGCTTGGAGAGATTACAGAGTCCATGCAAGATTTTGTTCGCAATATGTCCAGCTTCGAGGGAGCTGAAGTTCCTGCAAACAGGTTTTCCTCTAGACTTATTTATCTTTGTAACATAGGTATCTGTTTTGATTAACTGTATCACTGATCAAACTTGTCATTTGGTCGTGTGCTTCAGAAATTTAGTTTTGTTCTTCGATTGTTTGCTGGCATCTGTCTTCTATAAGATATAGACAGTTCATGTCCAAACTTCTCATGTCCATTTGCAATCACTAAATGTCCACTACATCTGGAATGACTGAATACATACAAGATTGTAAGCAGAACATCAGTTATGAAACTCCAGAAAAACTTTTAATCCGACTGCAGAACAAGTAAACCCAAGGACACTATGTTGCAAATTTATCAGCTCTCAGCTAGTCAGCTGTAATTTCTGTCATCTCTGTGCCTTTTGCTACGGGTGATTGATCTATATTGTTACTAGGTATGTGAATTTGTTTGCCAAGTAGGTACCTTCCTATATGTTGTGTCTTGTGTTTGAGACTCTTCTTGTAGTCCATCTTTTCAGAGCTCGTGCCTACAGTAATATCTAAGAATACATCAATGAGCATTGTGTGATGGCCCTATGCCCTTATCACATGAGGATAACCCGAAAATGTCTTGATCTCACAGTTATCTGCATACAGTGTTATTGCATTGAGTATAGGTTTATGCATGTTGCCCTAGATCCGGGTGGCTTTAAGTTATAGCCTTAATAGTTGGGAGTTGAGACTGAAGGATACTCGCAAGATTCAAATCATTTTATTAATAGATAAAAGGTAGAGCAAAAACAGATGATGCATTATTTTCTGTGTGCATCTGAGTTGCAATTGGATTGTTTTGCTAGTGCTTGTGCTACCTAAATGGCTAAATGATTTCATGTGATTTAACATTTTCTTTTTATATCTACTTAACTCTGAGCATCTTCCTACTAAAAAGTAAAAAGGTTCTTTTGGTGTTCATCAACTCATTTTTTTTCTCATGCAGGAGAGAGATGAAATCAGTTGACCTAGATGTCAACCAGTTCTTCAAAGCCATGGAGTCGGTTTTTGGTGGAAGTTCACGAGAGCAAGCTGGCAGTGATGACGGGTTTGATAGAAAATCCTCATCATCTGACATGGACTTTGGTATCTGTTTCTTTCCTCATGTCATTCAAGAGCTGTTTGTTTCTCTTACTTTCTTTTACCTATGTCACATGGTCAGTTATTAGTGCTGGCTATTCCCAAAAAAGGTTATTAATGTTGGATCGTTTCATCCCATGCCGTGAAGAATTTTTTCTTTTTTTGGAGTGGGGATGGCTTGATTTGAGATCTAACTAAGATCCTCTATTACTTGCTCATGTCTTTTGTTGGATATGATGATTAAATCGCTGACATACTAAATGTTTGATTTCTTATGTGGTTAAATGGAAACTGAATAAATGTGCCTGATAGTTAACAGGGTAAGAGGCTGTAAAGTAACTATGATATTTTTGGAATTGGTCAAACAGTATAAACTATATTGTACTGTCTTCCAGTTCATATGTTCATGCAGTGCTAGTTATTTTTCAGTTCTTCAGTATATGTCTCAAACTTTTTTATTTCTTCATTCTGCTACTTAAATGATATTTGAATCCTAGTTTCGGACTTCAGTATGAACTGGAAGTTACTGATTAAGAATGTTTGTTGTGGTACAGATGATTCTGATGAAGAAAACGCTTTTGATGAGGAATTAGATGACAAGGATATGGGTGATTCTTTTATGGATTCATATTCAGATGCTTTAAATAAAGAACTAAGCAGCACCACACTTGAGAAAAGCTTTGCTCGCGCACCACGCACAGGCACCATCGATGAGGTAACCCTTTTCTATTTAAGATTTTGCCTGCTTCCATTTTCTCATGTTGTGTTTAGGATAGGGCACTGCCTCCTGAACTCTTGAATCAGAATAGGAAAAGTTGATAAACTGTATATCACTGTGTTAGCTAAATTGGTTCTTAAAATGTCCTATGATATTGTTCTTTTGGAAAAAGTGTCCCTAAATTGCTATTCTTTTTCCCATGTTGAGGTCGGAATGAGGACCATCTTATGTCATGAAGTTTCCACAAGAACCCTAATGATCTCCCAACGGCCATAATGACTCCCCATATTCATTGGCTTTAAATTTCCGTCCTAGTCATTATACCTTGATTGAACTCAAGGTTTGTGTGCCATGTTTTAAATTTCCAAGGGTGCTGCCGTGTTGTAGATCTGCTACTGACATAGTTGGATTGACTAGTTAAATATGGTCATCTAATCTTGAAGTTGAAGAAGTTTATCACTTAGCATCTTTCTCTATAAATCTGCGCAGGAAGAAATTGATGTATACAATCTCCTATTCATTTTTGTGAAATCTGTCTGCATATTCGTTTATTTAATTTGGATTGGCATGTTTCTGCTTTTCTTACTGGTTTCCCCTATCATTTGCAAAATCAGTCAAAGTCTGGATTACATATCCAACTTACTCATGATCAGTTAACCTGTCCGATTCCATATTTCTGGTTCTCACTTATTCTACTCTTAATTAGAAACTAGGCACTCTGTTGATTTTTGCTAGAAGTGTTGTTTGATTTTACTGATCCAAAACATTGTGGAGCCTTGCAGGGTCCATCAAATGCTGCAGCCACTGATGGGGAGATGACTCCAGTTGACGTGGATTTGAACCTTGTGGAGAGCATTCTAAACTCCTACTCTTCTCAACAAGGCCTTCCCGGTCCAGCTTCGAATCTGCTTGGACTTATGGGTGTAAAGGTACCTCCAGATGGTAAAAAGTCATGATTCTATGTTTTAGTGTACACGAGAGATCTGGGGAAATATATGAAACACTTATCTTTATGGGCGGTTACCCGATTTATGGTGATAGAATGTCTTGTGTAACCTCGTTATCATACTTGTATCAATGGAGTTCGGCAGCATGGCATGGCATTTCTGGTCTATATATGATAAAATCACAGAAGGCACAAGGATCAGCTTGGACTGAGACATTCTTAGGTTTTTTTTTAAACAAGTATGGATTACCGATCTACCTGAGCTGTCAATTATAAATATCTATATAAGGTGTCTGCTGTTGCAGTATTACCCCTCCGTCCCAAATTACTATTCGTTTGGGTTTTTCTAGATATATAGTTTTTAAAATGCATTTAGATTATATTATGTCTAAAGGTTATGTATCTAGAAAAAACAAAATGATAAAAGTTATGTATCTAGAAAAGATAAAACGAATAATAATTTGTCCCGAAAAGACAAAACGGATAGTAATTTGGGATAAAATGAATAGTAATTTGGGACGGAGGGAGTACATTTTATACATGCAGCAGTTGTAGCTGGCTAAGTGGGTATGCAGTTTGGGTGAAGCAGAGCATTATGGAGATAAGAGGAAGCTATACCAATCTGCCGTTTCTGTTGTGCACTTTGGGGAGGGGCATTCTTTCGTGATCTGTATAAGCAGAGGTAGCTAACGGAAATAGCTCAAAGGTTACAAGTTTACAGTTGCATCTATGTTTGCGAAAGTCGGAGAGACATCAGTTTGCGAACAGCCAGAAGTGCAGTCGTAAAAGCTCCTTTTATGTTTTCCCTTCTTGGATTTTTGTGAGGATGCGAAGAGACATAAATTGGATGGTAGACAAAGTGCATTTTCGAACTGTGGGATGCATCAGTCAAGGCACACTCACAGAAACTGCAAAATGAAAGAAAAAAACCTTCCGCATCGCGTAGCGTAGCTGCAACTTGAGTATTGTTTAGCTAGCTGTTTTTTTTGTTTTTTAAGTCACTGATTCAAAGTGCAGTTTGGAGTACTTATTGGTTCTTGCGAAGCGTCTCGTTGCAAGAAAAGGGCGACGGAGGAATGTGCAGCTGGTAGTGGTAGCTCCTGCCTCTTCGATGCGTCAAACGGATACTTCCCATCCCATTTCTCCGCAGCAGCCAAGCAAGATCTACCGGGACCTTTGCTTTCAGGAGTACTGTAGAAAATATCGACCCGAATCTCATGCTCCATTGCTCCACCAACAGGATAGGTAAACTACTGATAATAAAATATGGGCAATCATGGTCCAATATCTTAATCCTCTTCTTCCACCAGTAGTCCAACATAGCAGCCTGGCCACCGGGGAAGGAAATCTTCGAGCAGAGTTTGTGCATCTCACCATCACAAGATGACGGAATTAGTGGAAAGAAAAGCACGGGCCACGGTCGTCGCGTACGCGGCCACAAGCTTGCGCATCTTGTTTTTTTTTTCCCTTCGGGAGTAAACAAACAAACAGGCGTGTCACTGTAGCGTGATGCGCCCGGAGCTGGAGGCGGAGGCCAAGTGACAGTACGCCGTGCAACGTGATTTGTCTGCTCGCTGCCGGCGCCTCCCCACCTAACCCGTCGCGTGGTAAACGGGCGGTCTCTCACTCTCTCCCAGTGTCCAGGTGCAGCAGATCTGTTCTGTGCTGTGCTGTGTGATCCCCGGGCGCAGATTCGCATATCTCCCCTGATCCCCCCATCCCCCCCCGTCGCCTTCCCTCCCGGCTGCGCGGAACCACGTTTCCGCGCGCGCACGGCGTCTCCAGGTCTCCGCGACGAAACGGGATCCCGTGAGAGATCGCACGCACCACACCACGCCCGCGGCCCGCCACGGCCAGTACCCGCCAGCGCCCGCGGCGACCAGGAGGGAGCCGCCAGGCATCTCGGGGCGGCAGCACGCACAGGCACGGCGGCAAGTCCACTTCTAGCCCGCTGTTGCTGGTCGCTGCCGCCTGCGGCCGCACGTGAGGCGTGCGCGACCTGGGATGGAATGGATGGAAGCTGCCGGGAAGCTTCGCTCCCGGAGAGGCGTTGGAGGATCTGGCCGTCGCAGCGGAGGGAAATTTTCAGTTTTCCACGCACTCTTGTAAAACAGAAACCCCCTAGCGCCAGCTTTGGAGAACGACGGACTATGACCGGAACAGTGGGGCCAGGCCGCCAGGTGCACCCACGGTGTCACTGCCGAGCGGCAACTTGCTCGAGTGTAGTGTGATGTGTGAACCAGATGGTCGCTTTGGGTGCGTGCAACTTGCATCGGCGCTTTTGTTGCACTTTTAGGCAGAGTGGACATCTCAACCTGCATGTACATGCACTTTTATAAATTACTTCATCATGTGTTAGGAATATTGGGTATTTTTATGGAAAGTATTTTTATGCTCTAAAAATTCACATAATCTTTAAAAGTAGCGTATTTTGGTAAATTTTAATTTTAAGATTTTAAATGATATGTATGTGTTTTTGTGCAAAATGAGTTCACCTCTATCTTTTATATCACTACAAAAAGTTTCATGAATTTTAGAGATTATTTGGATGTCGTTTTGTTCAGTAAAATAGAGTGGAAGTATTCACGGGTTATTGTTACGAACAGTTCAAATCCGTGTTAAATAATAAAGGGAAATTTTTTGAGAACCATTAAAGAAACCACTCATATATTGAGTGTGAAATAGGGAATTCTCTTTTCGTTAATCCTGAGATGCCGGAGTCAGAAAAAATGTTTCTGGGATTGGAGAGTAAAAATGGTGACGGAGAGCTGTTGACGGACAGACCGGGCCACGAGAATTCCGTGCGCTTGGAGTTGACGATTACCACCGGCGAGATACTCGGAGCTCCTCGGCCGTCCGTAAACGAAAAACATTGGACACTCATCCGAACCCCCAGGAATGGATTAAAGGCAGTCAACTACTGGACAGAATCTGTGCCCATATTTAGACCGAATGGTTACTCCAGCATTATCCATGTTTCGATGCTTATCTACAACGCCAAAATTAGCTACTCCAGCATGCACGCCAAAACACTACCAATTCTGATTCCTGCTGCTTGATCACGAATTCACGATGAAGGAATTCGGGCCATGTTTAGTTACTCCCAACTTCCAACTTTGACACTATGCAAAAAGAAGATTCCCCATCACATCAAACTTGCGGTACATGCATGGAGTACTAAATGTAGATGAAATTAAAAAGTAATTGCACAGTTTTGTTGTACTTTACGAGACGAATCTTTTGAGCCTAATTAGTCAATATTTGGACAATAATTCACAAATACAAACGAAACGCTACAGTGTGCTACAGTGCTGTAACAGTAATTTGGCACCTCCCAAATTGGCCAACTAAACAAGGCCTCGATTTCAGCAACGTTGGTACTGGAGCAAAGAGCAAAATATCTGACGAACCCGATGCACGGCCGCACTGATCCCGAGCAATAATTCCCGGGGTGGGCCCACCCTGGCAACAAAAGGGCTCCCACTCCCCAGAATAACCCCACCTACCTCCCTCCCATCACCATCACCTCCCGTGTTTATAAACCAAACCATCCATCCCCTTCTTCCTCCACGGTCCTCGCCAGCCAGCAAACACAGGCACAGATCACCAGCCCGATTCGAACCAGCCACCCACGAAAAAGCATGGCCGCCTCACGCGCGCTCCTCCCGACCCCGCACGCGAGCGCGAGCCCCGCGGGGGCGCGGGCCCGCCTCCCCGCCGCCGCATCGCTCCCGTTCGCGGCGGGAAGGTCCGCGGCGCGGCTCCGCGTCCGGTGCGCGGTGGTGTCGTCGCCCGCGCCCGTGGCGCCGCCGCCCTCTGAGTCTCCGGCACGCCGGATCTCGCGGGCCGGGTCGGACGGCGCGCTGCGGCCCAAGCCGGCGGTGCTGGTGGCCGAGAAGCTGAGCGAGGCCGGGCTGGCGGTGCTGCGGGAGTTCGCGGACGTGGAGTGCGCCTACGGCATGTCCCCCGCGGACCTCCTCGCCAAGGTGGCGCAGTTCGACGCGCTCATCGTGCGCAGCGGCACCAAGGTGACGCGGGAGGTGCTGGAGGCCGGGCGGGGGCGGCTGCGGGTCGTCGGCCGCGCGGGCGTCGGGATCGACAACGTCGACCTCCAGGCGGCCACGGAGGCCGGGTGCCTCGTCGTCAACGCGCCCACCGCCAACACCGTCGCCGCCGCCGAGCACGGCATCGCGCTGCTCGCCTCCATGGCGCGCAACGTCTCGCAGGCGGACGCCGCGCTCAAGGCCGGTGAGTGACCCCGATCAAACCTCTCTCCTGTCTCCTCTCCTCCGTTGGTTGGTTGATTAACTTGGCATCCATCTCATTTGTCGTGTGCTGCGGGTGGTTAATCATGTTTAGGCTTGGGTTGACGAGCTATACAGAGATAGGCCAAACCAATGAACAGTGGGGCATTCTAGAATCCAGTTTATTAATTATCAGCACGAGCAGGTTGCATTGTTTGATGTCGCCATCGAATCTGGCAACGCAGATAAAATAAAACTGGAGCGGCTAGACAGTCTCTGCCTCTCTGGTGCTCGGTGATACACCAAGTGCATTACAAACTTTCATCTGATTAGATAATACTATATTTCCATTGGAAAGTTGAGGATAGCACTGGCTTTTGTTGCCTGACGGCACGCATGAGCATCCCAGCTTAGGCAGCAATTTCGTCTTAAACAAGTTGGGGGCACTTGTTTGATGTCACCATCGAATCTGGCAGATCGAAGGTAGACAATAAAATAGAGCTGAGATGCTTAAATAATTTCTGGTGGCTAAGGATACCCCAAAACGAGTTGTTTGTGCAAAACTTTCTTCTAATTGATTATTCCCATTGGATAATTAGGGGCAGAGGATAACACTGACATTTTGTTACGTTGTCTCGTGACAAGCACGTGCATGAGCATCACAGCTTAGGCTACAGTTTTGTTCTTAAACGACAAATGGCGACTATTTTAAGATAGTGCGATCCATTTCAACCATGCCATGCTGCGCACCAGCTTTGCAAGCTTGCTGGGTTCACGTGCTTCTCATGAGTATAATAGCCTATGATTCCTTTCCTTGATTTCTCCACATGGTGATTAACCCTCCAGTGGTCCCCATTAGACAGTGTGCTTATTGAGGTTCGAATCTCTAGACCGATAACACTGGATGGGGCTGAAAGACGGGCAGGTTCAATGAATCTGGTTTCCGGCAGTTTCTCTACCTGTGCGGCTGTGCCCAGATAGTCAGATCTCACAGCGAATCAAGTCTGAAACAAGTCCATACAACACGTGTGTTATGTGCTAGTATAGAGTAAATGAGTAATGGGCCTGTTCTTGCCCTGCTGTGGAGGAACTACAGCGAAATGGGCCTGATGTAAAGATTCAATTATTGGTTTCACAAAGAAAAAAGATCATTTATTGTCAAGGCATTTGAGGGATCTTGCTTCCGGTGAATGAATAAATAAAGTACTCAAATAGCACTCTACCGCACTAACAGACCATTAGTACCACCAACACCAAACAAGTGTCCACTACAGATCTGATGATGAGCTATTTACTGAATACTGCACACATGTAAGGACAACTGTACTTCAGCTAATCAACTGACCCTACAAGAGGGTGTGCTAGCGAATGGAAGAGACAATTTCTAAGATTCCGTTAACCCACTGAAACATTCAATCGCTTTAATTGTTTGTAATGCTGGCCTGATTGCTGCTGCAGTTGATTGAGAGTCCATTGCCATTTTAAGTCCTGTGAAGTCCATTTCAGATAATGACAACCTACCAATTTACCATTGGTAACAAGTACCTCCTTATCAATTTGACCAAAAGAGATGCATTATAATTCAGGATAGGCTGAGTGTTTGCGCTGTTAGTGTGCCTGGAGATTGAGGTTGGAACCTCAAATTGTTCTTTCCTTTCGAATGCATTATTGCAACAAACCTTTACACATGTAATAATCATGACATTCAAGGTGTACTGTGAGATAAAAATGGTTCAAATTCAGGTGCTGATTGCTTATTGAGGAATCTACCAACAACTACGTTGCCAAGTCGGTAATATGTCCCTATCGAGCTTTTATTTTAAAAGAACCTGGTGCCTCAGTTTAGTGGAGAATATGATCCCTATAAGCGCTTGTGTCAAATCTAATCTTTTTGGAAAGTGACTATAGCTATTTACTAAAACTTTCCAGACAATAATGCTAACTGTATAAGCCAAATCAGTATTTAATATCTTGACTTCTGGAGACTACTTTAAACAAAAGGATACTCTTTTTGCTTCCTGGTTCGGATGATTTTTGTTTTGCCAACTTGAAACCATTACTGGGAAGTGCTTATATGTTGCGGATGCTAATTATATGGTGTTGCGACCTGAGGAATAATACAAAAGCAAATACTCTATCATGTTGTGCTAACTAAATGATATATGCCATCGCCAAAAAAAGAAAATCTGTTGTGCTGTTGTTCTTGAAATGCCCTGTTAAGTCTTGAAGCAACTCTGCAATCATTCTCTCCAAGAAATGTTCTGATATATATATATATATATATATATATATATATATATATATATATATATATATATATTTCATTTCACACAGGTAAATGGCAAAGAAGCAAGTACGTGGGGGTTTCCCTGGTTGGGAAGACCCTTGCCATCATGGGCTTCGGCAAGGTTGGTTCAGAGGTAGCACGGCGAGCGAAAGGGCTCGGGATGCATGTGATCGCCCATGATCCCTATGCCCCCGCAGATCGGGCGCGTGCCATCGGAGTTGAGCTTGTTTCTTTCGATGAGGCCATAGCAAGAGCCGATTTTATCTCCCTCCACATGCCACTGATACCAACAACAAACAAGATCTTCAACGACGAGTCCTTTGCAAAGATGAAGACTGGTGTTCGGATCATTAATGTGGCCAGGGGTGGAGTGATCGATGAAGATGCTCTAGTGAGGGCCCTTGATTCAGGCAAAGTTGCTCAGGTGATCGTCAGACGTTTCTTCAATTCAAGTGTCATTTTACCTCATTGATGTGAAGATAGATTCAGCTGAAAGCTGAGCTTTTTTCTTTGCCAATGTCGACAGGCGGCTCTTGATGTCTTCACCGTGGAGCCCCCACCTAAGGACAGCAAGCTGGTGTTACATGAGAACGTGACAGTAACGCCCCACCTTGGAGCAAGTACTGTGGAAGCCCAGGTCTGCATCTTTACCTAAAAACACGCCCTGCACTGCATTGATGCAAACCACTTGTCGCTGTCTCGGATGATGTACTAACTTCACTGAACTCGCCAAAATTTCAGGAAGGCGTCGCTATCGAGATTGCGGAAGCTGTGGTTGGTGCGCTGAGGGGCGAGCTCGCAGCGACAGCGGTGAATGCGCCCATGGTCCCAGCTGAGGTGAGAAAAGCTTCTCTCTCTTGCGACATGTCACGTGTCAGTGCGGCATCGTTCAATTGTGAATGTACACTTGTACAGGGAGATGATTAATACTTTTCTTGCCTTTGCCAGGTCATGTCAGAGCTTGCTCCTTACGTTTCCCTGGCAGAGAAGCTCGGCAGGCTGGCCGTGCAGCTCGTCGCCGGCGAGAGCGGCATCAAGGGCGTGAAGGTGGTGTACACCACGGCCCGTGGCCCCGACGACCTGGACACGAGGCTCCTCCGCGCGATGGTGACCAAGGGCCTTGTGGAGCCCGTGTCCAGCACGTTCGTGAACCTGGTGAACGCTGACTACACCGCGAAGCAGCGCGGCCTCCGCATCACGGAGGAGCGCGTCTCGCACGACAGCCCGACCGCCGAGGCGCCCCTGGAGTCGATCCAGGTGCGCCTCTCGCAGGTGCAGTCTAAGTTCGCCAGCGCCATCAGCGACGGCGGGGACATCGTCCTGGAGGGCCGGGTCAAGTACGGCGTGCCCCACCTCACCCTCGTGGGGCCCTATGAGGTAGACGTCAGCCTGGAGGGCAACCTGATCCTGTGCCGGCAGATCGACCAGCCGGGGATGATCGGCAAGGTCGGCAACATCCTCGGCCAGATGAACGTGAACATCAGCTTCATGAGCGTCGGGCGGACGTTCCGCGGCAAGCAGGCAATCATGGCCATCGGCGTCGACGAGGAGCCCAAAAAGGAGACCCTGGAGAAGATCGGGGGCATCCCGGCGATCGAGGAGTTCGTGTTCCTCGAGCTATGATGGATAGCGAGTGTTCAGTAGGATTGATACTATTCGATATAGTACGTAATGAACTTGGGATTTGACGTCTTATGGCCACAACAGGGAAGAACGCGATCCGTGATCTGGTCTGTCTTTCTGTCTCGGGACCTCTAAATTTTTTACGTCAGGAGTAGTAGTGTATGTGAAGGGTGCCTTGGGTTGGCCCCTGTCTGAAACTCTGAATAAGATTATGTATGACGTTATTATGTCTGTATAAACTGTGTGTATCATTATGGGCGTAATGCGTGGTTCTAAGAACAGCATCGGTAAGAAATGCAGACCTTCTATACTGTGTTGTGTGATGCAATATATTATGGTATTGTTTTTGTGATCCCAGATACTGGATACAAGACCTTGTAGTAAGAGAAGAAAAATAGAATCAGGAAGGTTCCAGAAAGTTCTACAGAGGAAGAGGAAGAAAAATTTCTGGATCAGGGACCAGCGGTGCACTCGTTCTCAACTCCTGATCCCCTTCGCCGATTGTTTCGTAGAATAGAGACTGCTGCCGTGAGAATGCCTTGGATAGTTGGACCGCATGTGATGCAGTTCGGCAGTTCCTCATCTCAAACTCACAAGTAGAAAATTCGTCGGATGTACGAAGCCTGACCGCCGGCCTGGGGGGAACGAGCAGCCGAGTAGCACGGCGTACCCCGGCTCCGCGCTTACAGAACAGATCAATAAAGACGGCGAGTTACCTGCGACGCGCCGTAGGCCGTAGGACGCGGACGACGCGCGACGACGGTAGGAGGGGTCGAGACTCGAGAGGTGGGGATTCCCTCCTGTTCGGAGTTTTTTTTCCTCTTCTTTTTTTTTAACGAAAAGGTTATCTTCCATTACTCACGGGCTCTAGACCGGTCGCCAGAAACCACAGCTGATACAAAGTCTGGAGCGTGGCTCATATATCTGGAGGAGCTCTGCTCCAAAGTACACCCATAGCTAGCTAAGCTGTCAGCAACGCTATTACAAGTTCTGGGGGCATACAGTGACAATACAGTGTACAAAATGAGACATTATAAGCTCCCGTATTTGTCTAAACAAGCAGTCATTTGGGCTTCGGTCAAGTTCTGATGACATGATGGCCTTTCCCACAACCGCTGCATCCGTTTCCAATATACTTCTTGTCATTCCCAGCTCGACAACTCGTTGGAGACTTCTTAGGACTCCCAAAGTCTCTGCTTGCAAGGCACTAGCGACTCTAGGGATGTTCCCTGCTCCCCCTTCCAGAAAATTACCCCACAGTCACGAGCAACGAAGCCCCAACCCCACTACTTTGAAGAATCATAAAAGGAAGCATCTACATTAATCTTATAATAGTATACAGGAAGAGGTTTCCATCTAGAACATGAAGTGCCTATCTTTTTTATGCTCTGATTGGCCAGCTTCTCAAATTTCATCAGGTAGATATTTATGGAGCTGCTTATTTGAGCTACTGTAGATATTTTGTAGAGAAGTAGATGGGAAAACACCATACACCCTAACGAGGGGTGGGGGTGACCTCTATATATATGGCCAATATAGCTTGGAGTACAAGAAATACATCAAGTGTACAAGGAAAGAATAAATATATCCTAAAATACATATATACTTCCTAATACCTGCCCGCAGTCAAAGCGGGAGGATCAGAACGCACAGATTGGACCTAAACTCAGCAAACAAAGGAGTTGGCAGGCCCTTCGTCATGATGTCCGTGAACTGATGAGAGGACGGCACATGGAGGACCCGAACCTCACCCAAGGCCACCTTCTCACGGGCGAAGTGAATATCAATCTTGATGTATTTCGTGCGCTGATGGTGCACCTGGTTGGCTGTCATATAGACACCACTCACGTTGTTGCAGTAGACAATAGTGGTCGAAGCAAGCGGGACATGAAGCTCCTGAAGATCTTGGTGCATCTAGCAACACTCTGGCACAACATGAGCCACAGCTCGGTACTCCGCTTCAGCACTGGAACGAGACACCGTGGTCTGGCTCTTGGAGGATCAAGACACCAGATTGTCGCCGAGGTAGACGCAGAAGCTGAAGGTGGAGCGTTTAGAGTCCGGGTAGCCAACCCAGTCGGCGTCGGAGTAGGCAGTTAGAGACTGAACAGGGCCAGTGCCGATGTGAAGCCTGGAGGAGAGCGTGCCCTTCACATAGCGCTTGATCAGGTTCAGCATACGCCAGGTTAGGTCGAGTCAGAGTGAGGTACTGAAGGGCCCCAGCAAGACTCCGATACTCAAAGCCGTCCTGGAGCTTGGCGCTGTCGTGTGCCGAAAGCTTGGCATGAGTGTCAACGGGAGTCGCTGTAGAGTGACACTCAGCCATGCCACCACGCTGAAGAAGATTCAGGGCGTACTGTCGCTGAGACAGGAATAGGCCCTGGGAGGAACGTGTGATGGAGATGTCGAGGAAGTGGTGTAGGTCACCAAGATCTGTCATGGTGAACTCAGAGTGAAGACACCACATAATATGCCGAAGAAGAGTCGAGGACGAGATGGTGAGGACGATGTCGTCGACGTAGAGCAGCAGGTAGGCAATACTCAACCCCTCTCGTATACAAAGAGGGAGGTGTCGGAGGTGGAGGCGATGAAGCCGAGCTATCGAAGGAAGGAGGCGAACCGCTGGTACCACGCCCTCGGGGCCTGCTTCAGTCCATACAAGGACTTCTGCAGGAGATAGACGTAATCTGGGGTGGCGGGGTCGATGAAGCCGGGAGGCTGCTGGTAGTAGACAGTCTTCGCGAGGTGTCCATGAAAAAACTCATTCTTCACGTCCAATTGGTGGATCGGCCAGGCACGAGAAGTGGCGATGCTGAGGACAGTTCGTAGCATTGCCGGTTTGATGACTAGACTGAAGGTCTCATCGTACTTGATGCCGTGACGCTGGAAGAAGCCACGAACCACCCAGTGCGCTTTGTGCCAGGCAAGGGACCCATCAGTATGGAACTTATGCTGGAAGATCCACTTGCTCGACACGACATTGGCACCGGTCGGCCGCAAGACTAGGCGCTAGGTGTCGTTGTCGATGAGGGCCTGGAACTCGTCGACCATGGCGGCATGCCTGTTGGCGTCAGCCAGGGAACTGCAATAGTTCACGGGAATCGGAGAGGACGGAGAAGAAGTCGAGGCTGTCATGCCGTAGTAGTGGCGCTGCTGGATTGCCCCAGTCACAGACCGAGTGACATGGCGTGGAGGGGCAGGTGGCGACGAGGAGAGCGCGGGCGCTGCGGGCATGGGGGGAGGACTATGGGCACTCGCCCAACCAGTTGGAGCACTCGGTGGTGCAGTCGGGGCGGACGCCCGACCGATCAGAGCGTTCGCCGGTGTGGTCGGGGCAGTCACCCAACCGATCAGAGCACTCGCCGGTGCGGTCGCGGTCGGGGTGTGCGCCCGACCAAGCGGGGTGCTCACCGGTGTAGTCGGGGTGGACGCCGGTGAGGTCAGGGCGCTCGCCCGACCGATCGGAGCGCGCGCCGGTGCGGACGGTGCGGTCGGGGCCGCACCCACGTGTGACGCAGTGGCGGTCGGGGCTGCACCCGCGTGTGGCATGGTCGTGATCGGAGCAGTCAAGGGCGTGACCATGCAAGCCGCAGGTGCGGTCGAAAGCGCAGCAGCCACAATTGGAGTAGTTAGGAGCGCGGTGGAGAACGACGACCTGCCTGCATACTGAGAGGGGTACACGGTCGGCCCGTGGAATAGGATGGCGGGGTCGTTGTTTGTGAGTTCCTGCAAAAGAACTGGTGAGGGCAACGTCTGATGTCGGAGCGACCGAGGTGGAAGCAGGAACATCAGAGGAGGTCAACAAAAGGAAGTAGAGCTGCGATGGGTTAGTAGAATGGGAGGAGAAGGGAAAGACGGACTCGTCGAAGACAACATGGCGAGAGATGATGACTCGATGTGTGAACAAGTCAAGGCAGCGGTACCCCTTGTGAGAGGAGGGATAACCGAGGAAGACACAGGCTGTGGAGCGAGGAGCAAGCTTGTGGCGTGCCATGGCTGAGAGGTTGGGGGGTAGCAAAGACATTCGAAGACACGCAAATAGGAGTGCTCGGGAGGCTAGGAGTAGAGGAGGTGGTAGGGGATGTCATTCTAAACGGTAGAGTAGGGGGGCCGGTTCAGAAGATAGGTGGCGGTGGCGAGCACTTCGGCCCAGTATGGAGCGGCCATGGAGGTGTGAATGAGCAATGTGCAAGTCATGTTATTAAGGGTGCGTAGGACATGCTCGGCTTTCCCATTTTAGGGAGAAGTGTAGGGACACGAGAGGCGCAAGTGGATACTCCGAGAAGTCAAAAAGGATGTGAGATTCTTATTGACAAATTCAATCCCATTGTCAGCTTGGATATTGCGAACAGGAAGACTAAACTGCGTGTGAGCATAGGCGTAGAAATTAGTGATGTGTAAGGCGACTTCAAACTTGTGAACTAGACAAAACGTCCAACAAAAATGCGAGAAGTCGTCCAAAATGACTAGGTAGTAGCGGTAACCAGAGATGTTAGCTACGGGAGAAGTCCAAACATCACAGTGAACTAACTCAAAAGGAGCAAAACTGCGAGAGCTAGAATGTGATAAAGGTAATGGCATATGTTTCCCTAACTAACATGAATGACATAGAGTATTACTATCTTTATTACAAGCAATGGATGAAGTTTGTCTAAGGGTGGCGATGGCGGTAGGATCAGGATGAACAAGATGGAGATGCCACAAACTGGAGGAGATGGCGAGGCCAGCGTGGGGTGCTGCAAAGCTGGCTACTGGAGGCATGGTTTAAAGATCACCGACGCTATTGCAGCGAAGAATCAATAGCGTCGAAGAATCACGCGTCTGGTTAGAAAATCCTTGACAGAAAAACCAAAAGCGTCAAACTCTATGGTGCAGTTATTGTCCTTATTAAACTGACAAATATAAAGCAGATTACGAATTAGAGAAGGAACAACAAGGACATTATTAAGACGAAAGTGAGAGGTGGGAGTGGTAAGGATGGAGTTGCCACGACACATGACAGCAAGGGTGTGACCGTTACCAACAGTAATGGAGGAGTGAGAGGGAGGGAGGTGGGAAAGAAGAATACCGTCCAAGAATGATATGTGGCCGGAGGCACCTGAGTCAACCACCCAACCGCCGTTCTGTAGCGCACATCTAGTTCAAGGCAGCAACCAGACCCGCCTGGTCCCAGGTTGATGCCTAAGTGGGTGCCTGAACAGGGGCGTAGGCGGCGTGAGCCTATGGAGGAGGGACCGAGGAGACCAGGGGCGCCGGCGCGCCAGCCCCTACCGCCCGACGAATGCTGACCGCCAGCCTGCTGGAAGCCCGTGGCGTCGTTGGAGCCGACCCTTGGATTGAAACAGAACCACGGGCCGGTGGGCTGTGGGGGCCCGTCGTCGTGAGAGCTGCTGCCGCCAGGGGGCACCTGGAAGCCGATGCGCGCCCGCCCGTACAGTTGGAGGACGAGGAGGTCTCAGCGAGGAGGGCGGTGGAGTTGGAGATCTTCTCCTCGTTGGCGAGGTGAAGTTCCTTCTGGGCGAGCATGTCCCGCGCTTGGGTGAAGGATGGGAAGCTGGCGGTGGAGTTGGTGATGTCGTCGGCGGTGTTGGAGAAGCGTAGGTTGAGGCCGCAGAGGAGGTTCAGGACAAGCTAGGAGTCCTGAACGGGATGGCCGACGTCGCGGAGGCGTCGGTGAGGGTCTTCATGCGACTGCAGTACTCGGCGATGGAGGAGTCGCACTGCTTCATGGAGTGGAAGTCGTGGCTGAGGAAGATCGCCCGAAACTGCTTGTTGGCGCAAAAGAGGCCCTCGATGGTGAGCTAAAGATCCCGGACAGTCTGATCATCGTCGGTTATGGCGAGGTCGAGGACGAAGTCATCGACGGAGCTGAAGAACCAGGAGTACATGCAGCAATCCGCTTGATCCCAGTCAGGGTGCTGGGGACGGGGCGCCACCGTGCCATCGATGTGCGACTTGAGGTCAAACTTGCCGCACATGGACTTGAAGAAGGACGCCCATCTGGAGTAGGCGTTGGATTTCATCGTCAGCGTCACGAAAACGTAAGACTTGATGGAGACGGTGGCATAGGGGTGGACGGCGAGCGGTGGCGCCAGGTACACGATGAAGCCACCGCCGCTGTTGCCGGGCGTGATGCCGGCAGGAGGAGCTTGGGGCGCACTGCCAGAGGAGCCGCCGGTGCCAGGTGGTGGCATAGATGCACTGCTGTTGGCAGCAAGAGGCAGCATAGGATTAGCAGCAGGAGCGGTGGTGTCGCCGGACACAGAGGAGTCGGCGGAGGACATGGCGCATGACCGAGGGGGGGGGAGCCGGTTGGGGAGGTGCAGCGGAGGGTGGGTGGTGGCGGTGTAGCAGGGGGGCGCTACCTAGGGTTGCGTGGAGCAGAGGGAAGGCACAGGGAGAGGAGGCCCATAATCTAATCTCGTGATACCATATAGAGAAGTAGATGGGAAAACACCACACTCCCTAATGAGGGGGGTGACCTCTCTATGGCCAATATGGTTTGGAGTACAAGGAATACATCAAGTGTACAAGGAAAGGATAAATATATCCTAAAATACACATATACTTCCTAATACATTCTTTCACCTGCATTTGCTTTGTTGCGTGCAGTCCACCAACACCAAAGCCATGTAAAACACTTTGTTCTGTTCTTTCTGCTCTAGTTTGAAAATTTTCATGACAGTATCCTTTCCGAACGTGCATAGCTCTAATTCAACACGTATATGCTCCAAATTTATGGCTCTCTAACCCTCTTACTTTCTTATATTTGAAAAATAAGTGAGCAGTATCTTCATCAAGGCGATGGCATACTGGACAAATGGTGTCAGTTTCAATTCCTCTCCTGACCAAGTTCTGCCTTTCTAGGAGACTATTATGGGCAAAAGGCCAAATAAACATGTTGACTTTATTTGGAAATTTCAGTTGCCATATCTTGTGCCATTGGTACACATTATCATTACTTTTCGCGGCCATCGAAGTAGAAGCATCTCTCCCCAACTCTTGGTCCTAGATCTGCACAACAAGCTTGTATGTTGACTTCACTAAGAACCTCCCCATAGGATCATAATGCCATGCCAGCCAATCAGTCATTTCAACATCATTTGAAATTGTCAGGACAACATTAACATCTTCCGGCCAAAAAGAATCCCTTAGTAGCTGTTCATTCCAACTCCCTGTAATAGGATCGATCAAGTCTGAAATTGTTGTAAGAAGCAATGATCCTCGCGGCGTGATTGGTCTCCTTGTAGTACCACGAGGAATCCATGGGTCAGCCCAAATATTTGTGTTTGCTCCATCCCCGATTTGCCAAATTAGACCTTGTTTGAGAAGCTTGACTCCCTGCAAAATGCTGCGCCAAGAATAGGAAATACCCCTTCTCATTGTGCATTGCCTGATATTCATGTTTGGAAAATATTTTGCCTTCAGAACTCATCCACATAGTGTATCAGGGTTGGTTAAGAGCCTCCATGCCTGTCGTGCAAGCATTGCCAAATTGAACAGATGTAAATCTCGAAAACCCAAGCCGTCTTTCTTCTTTGATCTTGTTAACTTCTCTCAACCCAACCAATGAATCTTGTTCACTTTGTCTTGTTGGCTCCACCAATATCGACCGATTATCGAGCTCAACTCATCACATAAACCTTTTGTTAAATCGAAACATGACATAGCATAGGTCAGTATCGCTTGCGCAACTTCTTTCACAAGAATCTCCTTCCAAACCTTGGACAGTAGCTTTTCCTGCCAACCATGGATGCGTGCCCAAATCTTATGTTTGATGTACTCAAAAGCTTTTTTCCTTGATTTGCCTACTGAAACTGGGAGTCCCAAATATCTCTCATTTCTTGCTTCTTGATTAATTGATAGGATCGATCGTACTTGTTGCTTTGTGGAATCTGTAGGAATACGAGTTAGCCTACGCTAGCGCAAAATAATTTTTTTTCTACCGCATAAACCAGTAAAACTGCCGTATATGGATAACGGGATTACCACTAGACGTGCAGATGCGGAAGTTGATGAAGCGCGTCGGGGCAGTGTAGTCGATCACACGTCGATATCGAGCAGCTCCTCAGCAGCTCGTCCACGTGCAGCGGCGTCCTCCTCGTGCGCCGGCTCGTCAGGTTCCTCGTCGGCTCGTCAGGTTCCTCGTCGGAGCTCTCGTATGGCGGCTCGTCCAAGTGCTGCAGATGCAACACCTCCAAGGTATCCACACGTGCGGGGAGGAAGCGTTGCAAGCCGGATTGTTAGGTCCGCGAGTTGCAAAAATGGCGAGGGCATGGGAGGGGGCACGGCTGTGGTTCGGCCAAAAGGGTTAAACCCTAGGGCGCCCCCTCAATATATAGGGGTTCCTAATGAGCCTCTGGGTCTGAGACCCATTAGTACTGCTCAACCTGATCTAATTCCGATCATATCCGAATTGGGCTTCCATCCCTTTAAGTGTGTGACCCCTATAGGTTTATATATGTATGGATATAGCCCGAGTACTCCTACTCGGCCAATAGTTAGTAGCGGCCTCTAGCAAGATATGCTAACTCCTATACGCACACGAAGATCATATCAGACGAACCATCACAACATCACATACATGCTATTTCCTTTGCCTCACGATATTTGGTCTAGCTCTAAGCCGACCACTCTTTCTTGATGCTGTGATTCGAAATCCCTTTCTAGATTAACTCTTAACCTCACGTAGCATGGCCATGCATTTCCGGATCCAATCACTCGAGGGGCCCAGAGATATCTCTCTCAAATAGAGAGGGGCAAATTCCATCTTGACTGACCATGCCTCACAATATGCTTCTTGACAAACCCGAAAGCTACCTTTATAACTACCCAGTTACGGTGTAGCGTTTGATAGCCCCTAAGTAAGTCGATCCACATCTTGAGTACATGCGACAATCTCAGGTCTAAGAACAAAGCGTACACGTTGTGTAAATAGAGAACTATGTAACTCGTGTTGGGTCAGTCGTAGCAAATGTCTCTACACGTGCCCACATTTTTAGTTTGACATCTCCATGTCCATGACTTGTGAAACATAGTCATCAACTAATACATGTGCTAGTCTAATATTCATGTGTGTCCTCACATGAACTCCGACTAGGGATAACTTTTAGAATAACCATACAAGTAAAGAGTTTCACACACAATTCACATAATTGCAAATCAACTCTAGTAGCCTTTAATGGATATTCAAGGAACACAATATAAAATATGGACACAATGGAATATCATCATATCTATAATTGCCTCTAGGGCATACCTCCAACAGAATCACTTGTATTTGGACTAATTAAAATGGAAGATTTATCTTTATTTATCACCTGACCTGAAGCCAACTCGTATGTTCTCAAGATGTGCTTGAGTGTATGGGCATCAATACTTCTTGCTTTCATTAGGATTAGAGAATCATCCGCAAAAAATAGACCCTTGGAGCAGTACGACACACTCTGATCCCTTCAATCTTCTTTTCAGATTCTGCATTTTGCAAAAGAGCTGAGAGACCTTCAGCACACAAAACAAATAGATAAGGCGACAATGGATCACCCTGACGCAAACCCCTTTGAGGGAAAAAACTGTCAGTATACTCACCATTCACCTTAATACAGTATGAGACAGTTGTAAGACACTTCATGATCAGTTCAGTCCACGTATGAGACAGTTGTAAGACACTTCATGATCAGTTCAGTCCACCGCTCGTGGAAGTCCAACTTTCGCATCATTTTCCTTAGGAATGCCCATTCAATTCTATCGTAGGCCTTGCTCATATCGACCTTGATAGCAGCCAAACCACCAGCCCCTGTCCGTCTATTATTCACATGATGAGTTAATTCATATGCCAACAAGATATTGTCTGTGATCATGCGCCTCGGAACAAATGCACTTTGCGATGGAGAAATAATATCTGGCAAGATTTTCTTGAGTCGATTAGCAAGTACTTTAGAAACAAGCTTGTACAGAACATTACATAGACTGATTGGCCTCAAATCTTTTAGTTTTTCTGGTTTCTTATTCTTGGGAATGAGCACAATGATTGTATCGTTCCAACCCTGTGGCATATCAGCACCATTAAGCACATCAAGAATCTCCTTTTTCACCCTTTCACCCAGCAGCTGCAAGAACCGCTTGTAGAAAATTGACGGCATCCCATCAGCACCCGGTACCTTCAAGTCCCAATGCTTTCCAGGGCTGCCCACACCTCATCACCTGTGAAGGGTGCAAGCAGAACTTCATTCATCTCCGATGTGACACGCCCCTGGACTTATGGACATTTTCATAACCACCTGCATGAGATAAGAAGAGATTCTGATATTGGTTAGCAATAAATTGCTTCAGGTGTCTCCCCTCCACAACTCCACCACCATCATCCCTCAAATTCTTTACATGATTCTTCCTTCTTCTCCCTGAGGCATAATCTTGAAAGAATTTTGTGTTCCGATCTCCCTTTGTCAACCACGCATGTGAGCTCGTTGCTTCCTGTATATACGCAGTGTAAGCCCCTGTTTTGCACGGCCTGCGGCCACAATAAACTGGATCAGAACAAACCGCCATATATGATTTTAATGCAGTCATGAGTTTATGAGTCTACCTTATTATGTGATTTTGTTAATGTACGTGTATTGATAAGATGTGTCATTGGAAGATTTCTTGGTTTTGATTCTGAACTTTCAAAGGAATTGGAATGCATTGGGTGGTTTATGTGTGAGAGGCATGATTTTAGAGGGATGTAGGTGATGCAATACATATGTTTTTTTTTCACTCTATCACGGCTGGATACGGGAGTACCTGCCAACGGCGGTCGTCAAGCACACCATGGCGGACGACGTGGCGGTCAGGTCCAGTTTGCCGCAGGGCGCGGCCAGGGTTTTAATCCAGGGTTCACCCCGGGTTTCAATCCTGAGGACGTGGCGGATATGGAGGCCGGGGTCACCTGGCTAATCACGGCTACGGGGTACGTGGACGTCGGGGCGGTGGTGGATGGCATGGCCATCACGGCGGCCGTGGTTTCGACGCCCCCGGTTATCATGGTGGCTTTCACGGAGGTCTTCAAGCGGGCTACAATGGCTACGGCGATGCTGGTCGCCGGTTTGCTGGCCGTGGGCGCGCGGCTGGTTGGCAGGCCGGTTCTTCCGACGTCATGCAGCAGCAACAGACAGGGACGCAGGAGGCAGCAGATGGGGCTCCTGTTTGCCCACCCGACAAATGCAAGTGCAGGCGCTGGTACTGCTTCTGGTGGGAGTGCTACGGCTGGGAAGGAAATTGAGATGGCTAACGTGAACATAGAGATACATGCTGATGTTGGGAATTCCACGCAAGTAACAACAAAAGGTAAAGGAAAGCCATATTGCTATCGTTGCCTCACAAAGGGTCATGTTAATATAGAATGCACTACGGTGATTCGCTGTGATATGTGCTACAGTGACAATCATGTCGCAAAGGCTTGTCCTTATCAGAAGGGTGCCAAACCTACAGCAAGCCTGTGTGGTTATGCAGTAGAGGGGCTCGGTTTTTATTACATTCCATATGCTGGTAAACAAAAGGCACAGTCTGAAAACAAGGTGGCAATGGTGAAGGTCACAGAAGGTTCAATTACTGTGACTCAAGTCACAGTGGAACTAGACTATCTTCTACCTAGCTACAAGGGGACATGGACTGTTGTAGAAAAGGGCAAGAATCAATTTCGAACCACATTCCCATCCAGTGATGAATTACAACGGATGGTGTTGTGGGGGCCTGTGCAAGCCAAAACTATTCAGGCAACCATGGAGATTGAGGAAAGCAATGATACAAAGGAATATAAATATGAAATACCAAAGGTTTGGATTCAAGTTCGAGGTTTATCTAAAGAACTTCGGGAATTTCCTATCATCTGGGCTGTGGGCTCTATTCTTGGAGTCACAAAGATGGTGGATATGAAATTACAAATGAAAATAATATTGCAAGACTAAAGGTGGCTGTACTAGACCCGGAACTCATCCCTGATTTGGTGGAGGTGGTTATTGGGGACTTTGTTTATGAGCTGCAGTTTAGAGTTGAGATGGAGGAAAATGCAGATAATCCTTTGCCTATTAATATGGATATTGACCCTAAGACTGACAAGGATGATGGTGGTGACGGGAACAAAGATGTGGATCCAGAAGGTCCGCAAGGAAAAGATATACCACCTGAAATGAAAAAGGGAAACAAGTCCGACATGAGCGCATCAGCAAATACACCGCAATCTGGTGTTGGCAAGACTGTACAGCTCACTTCAGGGATTTCTACACCAAAGGTGTTACTGTCCCAAACAGGACCGGATGATTCCTGGATGGCTGAGCCAATTTCGGGAGTTCCTCATGGGCAAAAAGGTATTGTTGCCCACCAGCCAATCAAATAAAAAAACCTCCCAGCCAATGCATACGCCACGCCCACCCGCAGCAGTAAGCGGAGTGCAGCGGCGTCCGATGGAGATTCACTGGAAAAGGCTTCAAAGCTGAAAGCAAGGAAGAACCTAGATGTCGTAATGACAATTCCAATATTTCATTTACTTCTTTTGATGAGTCTAATATTTTCCGAACATCAACAATGTGGGTATATCTTTAGAGTCTTCAATTGATGTTTCTAGCTTTGTTAGCGATTGTCGGATTTAGTAGTCTGTCAGTCCGCCGGGGTTACCCAAGTGGTTGATTTGTAGACAGAGAGGATCGCGAGATCAAGAACTCGAAGGTGATCACGAGAACACGAGGGTTTAGACAAGTTTGGGTCTCCGGAGAGTAATACCCTACGTCCTATATTCTGGTGGTTTGTATTACTTTGCGCTAGTGCGTGGTTCACAGATTGGATTGGATGCCTTTGGGAGGCACCCTTGGCCACCTTATATAGGCTAACAACCTAGGGTTACAAGTCAGTTTGAATCTAATCTACTCGGCCGTTACATGGAAGGTGATCTGAGTCGGATTACAATATGTATCCCACAATATCCTGACTGATTTGAATCACCCGGCCTACTTAACTTGTACTCCAAGTATCTTCATGTCCTTAGCCCGCACACTCTGGTCGGGTGGGCCCACTTGTCAGAACCGGCTAGTATCGTGGTCGGTGGAGACCCATGGGGTACCCATATCCCTCAGCGATCTAAAGTCTACTGAATTAAAAAGGTTGATGGAAATAGAACATGCTGCTAGTTCTGAATAAAAGATGTTAATACAAGATGGGGAAGAATCCTTAGGAAATGAAGAGCTAGATCCTATCACTTTGGAACACTTATGTGGGGATCTAGTAGAGGGTGTGAGTGATGAGGGCTGTGAGACCGATTTTGCTCTACAGACCTCTCTTCATAGTAGAAAGTCGGGTTCCAAAAATAAAAGGTAAAGAAAGGAAATTAGTTCAAATGAAAGGAATCTTTTGGAACTATAATGAGTTAGGGGATTCTAAGAAATATAGGTTCCTATCCGATCTCACCAAAGAGAAAGATTTGGATTTTATTGCCTTATCGGAAACAGGGAGAAGTGCCTTCTCGAATTTTAGTATTTTTGCTGGGAAAGAGTTCTTGTGGCATGCAAAACCTCCTAAAGGTCGTTCTAGTGGCATGTTGGTCCGTCTTTTTTACTTTTTAGCCCGCGTCAGCAGCTGCGCATGGACCTTGGCGCCAGGATGGCTGGCGCTGAGACGTGTAAGCTTGGCGCCAGCGTGGATGGCACCAAGCTTAATGGTCCATTTTTGGAATTGGTTTCACTAGAAACGTATTTGTGAGAATCTTTCGCAAAAAGGGCTAAAAAACAAAAAACCCCATGCCTCCTGGCGTTTCGAACGATAAAATAAAATGTAGAAAAAAAGATTCGACACAGGAGTTTGAACTCAGGTCTAGAAATAAAGAGGATGACTTTAAATGGAATTTAGTATCGGTATATGGTGCGGCACAACAGGAGTTTAAGGAAGCTTTTTTAACAGAACTGGTCCAGTTATGTACTAAAGAAACCTTACCGATTATTTTAGGTGGTGACCTTAACATTATCAGGGGACCACGTGAGAAGAATAATTTGAATTACAATGACAGATGGTCTTTCTTATTTAATGCAATTATAGATGCATTTAATTACAAAGAATTGGCTCTATCTGGCCGACAGCTTGGGCTAACAACATGCAAAACCGAACCTATGAAAAACTGGATAGAGTTTTGATCTGTACAGATTAGGAGTCTAAGTTTCTGCACTCTACTGTTCAAGCTTTAACCCGTGAAATCTCAGACCACACACCCTTGTTTCTAAATACGGGGGATCCATCTATGTTCAATAACTCACCACCGTTCAAGTTTGAACTTGGTTGGTTACTACGTGATGGTTTCATCAATATGGTAAATGAGGTTTGATCTAGTATGCGGGTGGGGCAAACACCTTTAGAAAGATGGCAGGCAAAAATAAGAAGGTTGCGACTGTATTTCAGGGGGTGGGTTAAAAATGTGAGTGGTACATACAAAAAAGAAAAAAAACAGCTCCTCAACAAACTTGATGAATTAGATAAAAAGGGGGAAACAACTCTACTAACGTCTCATGAAGTTGATCTAAAACATATAAGACTTGCACAACTTTTAGGGAAGAAGAGTTAAAATGGTATCAAAGAGCGAAAACTAAAGATCTTCTAGAGGGAGATGCAAATACTAAATATTTCCAATTAGTGGCTAATGGGAAATATAGAAAACGGTGTATTTTCCGAATAGAGGAGGAGGAACGAATAATATGTGGTGATACTGAATTAAAAGGTATATTACCAAATATTATAAGAATCCTTTTGGGCTACCAGAGAGGAACAACGTGCTCATGGATGAGTCACGTCGTGATGACATAGCGCAGGTTACATGGGAAGAGAATAATATGCTGACTGATACATTTTCCGAAGAGGAAGCACGGGATGCAGTTTTTAAAATGGAACATACACTACTAGAAAACCCCCTTTAGCTACACTATAGTAGTAACGCACGCTAAAAGTGTCTCTAGATCAGCATGTAAAGATGCTTTTTGACACAATTTCAAAAACATGTGAGACTGTTACGATATTAGACATGCTTATAGTGTTATTAGTCATATAAAGATATTTTTTTAACACGCTATTGAAGTCGTCTCAAAATGACACGGAGTTAGACATGCTTTAAAGCGTCATTATCCCCTAGACACATTGTAAAGCATATCAAACAATTGTCTATAGCCAGGTGAAGATGCTTTCTGACTTGATTAGAAAAACGTATCGAATTGATACAAAGTTTGGCATGCTTTCAACCGTGAATAGCATGTAGACAAGTCTTAAAGCGTATCAAATAACCATCAATAGGCACGTAAAGATGAATTTTGATACGAAACGGAAATGACACACTTATTCAGAACAAGAGAACCTAATATTTGTAATCATTAAAGGATGAAGAAACAATATATTTGAATTGGGAAAAAAATACAACTACCATATAACCTAATATTTATAATGCTGGCAAGGTATTAGAGACCTGCATGCTAAAAAAAGATATTAAAATTAGCTGTGTACAATAGAATTTTTTAAAAAAGGAAAAAAATGGTGCCTCTAAGGAATCAAACCGCACCTAGCAATTTTAGAGACCTATAGGCATACCATTGAGCTAGCAGGCATACCATTGAGCTAGCAAAGTAAGTTTGTCAAGTCTCTAAATAAAATTACATTTGACTGTACATAACCCTCCCAATAAGTACCCTGCATCCGGCCAGGCACCCAAGGGCCAAATCAGCAATCCTCCCCCAACTCGACAAAATGCTACGCCAAGAAGCTACCAGTGCCGCCGCACTTGAAATCCCCAGGAAGCCGCCAGCACCGCCGCACTCGAAATCCCCGTTCCCCGGGCATGCTGGAGGGTAGTAGCACGGTAGTGATGTTGAGGTCCAGGTTCACCCTCCTACATCCCTTTCCCTTTGTCTGGTTCAACTCCATTGTAGCGCATGGCCGGTGAATCTTGAATCCAGTGGCAGAACCAGGGGGGCCAGCAGGGGCCATGGCCTCCCTAATACGGTGATAGAATTTGAAAACCTTCTGTGTATTGCGTAGTCTAAAAGCCTAGAGTAGTCATCAGTCATCACTCATCACCACTTTAGTCCCTCTGATCTGAAGCCCATGGCCTAAGTGTCAGCACTGGTTTGTGATGCATATTTCAGGACTTTTTGTTCACTAATATGGGCTGGTAAAGCATCACCATGAATTTCGTATTCGTGCAGTTCTATTATTTATGATGGCGGTCTACTGTTTAAGCTGGTTAGCTCGAAGCCTCTTAAAAAAGAGAGGGAAAGACTTCCTAAAACTAAAATAAAGTTTCATATTTCTAGTTGAGCTGGTAGGATTAGACCATCTTCTATTACATTGTTGGTAACACTAGCCTATTTGGGTTACTCAAACCTGTAAGCCAAAATCTCCCTGAGCAAGTTGTCTCTCTCTGTATTCTTCATAACTTAAGCATCTCCCTCAAGGGCATACAATGTAACTATTTGACAAGCATGCCATCTTTAAAGCATTATGCAGGCTTAACACTAAGAGTTTGCTAAGTTTTATCTGTAAATTGTTTTGCATATTGCTTTGGAATAAATAATATTGGAATTTTCTAAGTTTTATCCAGTAGATTAAATTTGTGTTTGGTAGTAATTCACAATTCTATAATGATTAAGGATTCTGTTTACATTTTATTTTAGGAATTAACTATCACCTAATATTCATCTCTGTCACAACTATGTACTACAAATTAAACCAGCTTATTTGTTTTATTTAAATTTTAGAGCTCCTCACATAGGGTGATAGATCGAAGTTGGATGAAAAAAGCTAGACGGGAGACTGCATATGTAGATGGTGTTGAGGAATTTTTGGCTTTTGCTTACCGGGACCTTCCACAAGATAGAGAGATACTTTGTCTGTGTAAAAAAAATGCAAGAATAGAATAAACCAGAGTCCTGATGAAGTTAGGACATATCTGCGGTGCGACGGTATTCTGCAAGGTTATACTACTTGGGTTCATCATGGTGAGAATTATGACAGACCATCAATTGCATTTGTTGATGTGCCAAATATCACAACATTGCCTGCTTCGGGTATAGTACAAGGTCACCAGGATGGAGAATCGGATAGCTTGCAAGAACTGCTACATGCTGCATTTGGTAGGGCTGCAGGCATGCCTCAAGGCAAAGCAGATGATTTTCAGTCAGGATTTGCAAATATGGAACATAATGCCCCAGAGGATATTGTGAATCCAGCTCAAGGTGATGGTTCGGGGAGGGATCAGAATATATATACAAGGTTCTTGAAGGATGCACACGTAAGGTTATACCCTGGTTGTAAATAGCCAAGGATGTCATTTTTGTTCCACTTACATCACTTGAAGTGCTTAAATGGTTGGTCACAAGAATCGTTTGCAGCGCTACTGGGTCTACTATCTGCTGTGCTATCTCCTGAAGCAAATCTACCTAAGACATATTATGAAGCGAAGAAAATCATCCGTGGATTAGGTCTTGATTATGTGAAAATCCATGCTTGCCCCAAAGATTGCATGCTATTTTGAGGTGAACATGCCAAAAAGGATGTTTGCCATGTGTGCGGGAGCTCTCATTGGAGAATGCCTCATCAGCTAAACCTAAGGAGAAAAGGAAACCAGCAAAAGTGTTGCGGTATTTTCCATTGATACCTAGGATCCAAAGGTTATTTTCAACTGTCAAAACTTCAGATGATATGTGGCATGAGGAGGCCCGTACGAAAGATCGAAAACTATGACATCCAACAGATGGTGAAGCTTGAAAAGACTTTAATGATAGGCATCATGAATTTGTAGAAGATGCTCGTAATGTATGCCTTGGTCTTGCAAGTGATGGATTTAATCCCTTTGGGAATCAGAATTTAAAGCACAGTTCATGGCCAGTAATGCTTGTTCCTTACAACCTACCACCTTGGATCTGCATGAAGCAAACATCTTTTATGTTGTCAATGATCATCCCTGGACCAGATTCTCCAGGTAATGATGTGGATGTATATTTGTAGCCCCTGACCGATGAGTTTTTACTGTTGTGGGATCGAGTTGAAACATTTGATGCCTCTTTGAAAAAGGAATTCCCTCTCCGAGCTGCACTATTGTGGACTATAAATGATTTTCCAGCATTAGCTTACCTATATGGATGGAGCACAGGTGGCACATATGCATGTCCTTCTTGTGGTTCAGTGACAAAATCATTTTGCCTGAAAAATGGTTAAAAGTCATGCTATATGGGTCATCATCGATGGCTGCCAGAAAATCACAGATACCAAAGGCAAAGGATGCAGTTTGATGGCTCGATAGAGACTAAACTTGCACTTAAAACAATGAGTGCCACTACTGTTCTTAAAATGTTAGAAGGGAAAGAGTTTGTGCTAGGGAAAAAGGTGTGCACAACAAAGAAGGACAACAAGAAAGGTAAGAATAAGGAAGTGGCGGCTGAAAGTGCTAAGAAACGCAAGCATAAAATAAAAGGACAAAATAAGAAGTCAGATGGGAGTGGTGCGAAGGAGGAGAAGAATCCTAAATATTGGTTGAAAAAGAGGTCAATTTTCTTTAAGCTACCATATTGGGAACACAATATATTAAGACACAATCTAGATGCAATGCACTTAGAGAAAAATGTGAGTGACAACTTTATCTCAACTTTGTTGGCTATTTGTCATAAAACAAAGGATGACCTTAATGCATGACTAGATTTAGTTGAACTTGGAATTCAAGAGGATCTTCATCCTGTTGTTGATAATGAAGGAAAGCAGTCGCTTCCTGATGCACCTTTTACGCTGAATCTTACAAGGGACTAGGTGCTAAGGACTGTTAACAATAGGTGGCGATCCTACAAATCAAAGTTTAAGAAATAATATTTCAATCATGAAGAGAGATCTCTAGATGAAATCATAAACGGGAAACCTAACAAAGTAAATGAACTTCAATGGAAAGCTCTTGTTGGATTTTGGTGTCGAGAACCACATAAGGTGCCATCCTTTTACGTAACATTTATATGCAGTTTGAAAGCAACAAGTGTAACAGCACTTCATCACTCTTCTATCTTTGCAGAAAGCATGTGCGACAAACTCTAGAATCGCAAAAGAACAAAAGAATACACACATTAGGGAGAAAAAGCCATGCTAGGTTGAAAAAAGAGATGGTGAAATATATTCATCCGAAGTTATTTATTGTATTCACAATCATCTAATTCAGATTTGTAACGAGCCTCAAGTTACTCTGTTGTGCAGGAAGATAACCAGAAAAGGAAGGTTCATGGGCTAGAATTATGGGAGGCTGCTCATAAGAAAAAGAATGGCAGATACACTACCCACAAAGTGGATGCAATAATGGTACATTTTTTGATCCTAAGCATTTATGTTCGATCTGAAATTATATTTACCATTATGTGACCTTCCACTGTATTTATTTCTATAGAATGCGTCATATGAGGAATTAGAAAAAAGGCAACAAAACAACAATGGTAATCTTTCAGCTAAAGATTTTAATGAGGTATTCAATAAGATAGTTGCTAAGGAGTTAAAAGCACATGGTTACTATGATGACAAGTACTGGAGTGAAGTTTGAGTGTCTCAAGGTCTAACTTTTGTCACTCAAACTGAGGAAGAAAGAAGGTACCAAGAGAAAGTAAATGAAATGGAGAATAAGATGCAACGCATGGGTGGTTTCATGAAGCACTAGCTTGGTTTCATGTTAAAAAAGTTTCCTGAAGAGGAAATGGTAGCCGATCTACATGATGATGAAGTAAGTATCTATTCAACTTGCCATATATGTTTTTACCTTGCTCATTGTCTCCCTCATTTGTTGTATTGCACATGTACAGATCAAGAATTGAACATTTGATAGAAAATGACAGATTAATTTTTTAGGAAAGAAAATGACAGATGTTCATCATAATTTTTGTTTTATTAGCTGTGTCAATCATAAACTGAACAGTGATTGAAATATGCCTTACATATTAAACTAGAACACAATATTTGATTGTATAAATGGATGGGTAGGAATTGGCAAGAACAATCACAAAGGACAGGCCACAATGACTTGCTAGAAGCCAACATAATCACAATCACGATGCTAGAAACTCCACTTTGCCAGTTTTTTTTACCTTGAACCACAACAAGGAAATAGCCGATCTGAACATTGTATTTCTGATCAGATAAGTGTGAAGATAAACACCTGTTCCTTTTTCGGAATGGCAACTAGATCTTTTTTTCTCATTGATAACAATGATTACATATGCTATTATGCTCTAAACATCAGAATGGTTGAATCTATTATTTTTACATATATGTGTCCTTTCATATTACAATGAACTGTATATATGCCTACCACCTGGAAGTAAGCCCTCCCTCTCTGAATTGTTTATTTTTTAATGCACTTACAGAACCAGAAAGTCATACTGATCACAGCCCTGCACACTTAATTGGTAATGTGCACTCTCCCACAAATGAAGTGCAGGTAATAGAGTAGATACTTTATTTCTAATGTATACAGCTACAACAATTATATTAAAGTTTTTGCTAATGTATGATGTAATATGGCAGATGACACTTTGCAGCAGGAGACATCCACCGAAGACCGTACGTCTTTACCTAGTGAGCAAACAGTTGCCAAGGTATGCTTGTATTGTTTAGAGCATACTAGTTGAGTATGGCATAATCAAGTAGACACAACCTCATACACTTATCTGCATACCTACCCTATAATATTTCTTTAGTTAACTTTGATGTAAACTTAGCTACATTGTGTCTGCAGGAGGCACATATTCAGAGTTCTATTCATGAAGGTAATGGTAATGTAGCCACAATTTTTTCACAGGATCCCATATTGACTAACATGGTATGTCTAAGCTAACATTGCAATATTGTTTATAATGAGTGAACTTGCTTTAGTGATGCTGTATTTTGACTAATATAATTTCTGCATATTCTAGAGGACTCGAAGAGTTAAAGCCCCCAGTTTGAACCGGTCAGAATGGGTATGCTTCTATTCCTCTTGTTTCCTTTGTAATTAAATTAGTTAAATGTACAAAACTCTTATCTTCATGTTTTGCAAAATGGTAGAGCCATTATCCAATCTATCTTCTTTCACTAAGAAACAAATGAAGAATTGTGGCCAAAGCAAAGTTAGTGACTACTGATGGCAAACGAGAGATTGGAGGAAATATGCTTGGAAAGGAATATGTTGGTGTTTATGTTGAAGGTCTTGAAAATGTTGACAGTAGAAATAAAGGAGATGAGCTGATACCTAGACCTATTTTTGAGATTCCTACACTAATAGATGCTATTGGCTATACTATTCCTTGACTCCGTTCACATGTAAGTTTTTTTCAAAGATTAAACCTACAGTTTCATAATATCTTCAAATTGTGTTATTCATCTAACCTCATGCCCTGTTGCAGGTGAAGAAAGCTACAAGTTCAAATCTGAAACAACCTGGTGATGTAACTTTTCAAGGGAGAAGTGAAGCTGCGATGGAGATAGTGGCAAGAACGGGCAATGAAGCGTAGGTTTTAGTTGTTATTAAAAAAATTTAGAAATAATTGTATGATATTGTCACTTTGTCTGTGTTTTTTTATCAAGGCAGTTGTCTTGTTGACAGTACTTTACTTAATGTACTTGTTGGTTCAAAGTACTCAGTTTGTTTTTGGTGATGCAAAGAATTGATTGCCAATGCAATGTCATGGATAATTTATTTAGGCATTATTAACCTATTAGAAAATAAAATGATATATTGGATTTATAAATGCAAATAAAAGAATCATTATATATTAGTACACATGAAAATAGATGTATCTATAAATCATCTCTACATTTCTTAATACACAATGTGGTGTTACTATAAAACATGTCTATGTCCATACACACGTAATAAAAAATAATCTACGATATTGTTTCTACATTTGTTAACACATAATTTGGTGTTACTATGAAACATGTCTCCCACCATGTCACCTGCCACATCATCCACCACGTCACGTGCCATGTCATCCGCCACATCACCCACCATGTCACCCGCCACATCACCCGCCACGTCACCTGTCATGCTCTACTAAATCGTATCTATACTAATTACTGCACAACAAGGCATCGTTATAAAAAGTGTCTATATTAGTAGCCATGTTTTGTATATGTATCCATAAATTGTATCTATATTTCTTAACAGGCAATGAAGCGTCACTATACTACGTAACTACACCACTAGAGACGTTTTATACATGTGTCTACAAAATTGTATCAATATTTTTAGATATGCATCTAACGTGTTTATAAAATGTCTCTTTTCTTTCATAGCAACGCTTAAAGAATTTGTCTCTACAAGGTCTAACACGGTACATACGAAGACGCTTCTAACACGCATTATGAAAGCGTGCCTACATTGACATAGAGACAAAATAAAGCATGTCTATTTCTAAAACCAGCGTAGCTAAGGGGGGGGGGGTTTCTAGTAGTGATAATAAAGCACCTGGTCCGGATGGGTTTCCAATAGAGTTCTATCAAGTTTTCTGGCATGTGATTAAAGATGACTTGATGGCTCTATTCGAAGACTTCCATAATGGTACCTTGCCTCTCCATAGCTTAAACTTGGGTACTATCATTCAACAGTATAGACCAATATGTCTGCTAAATGTAAGTTTCAAGGTTTTCACTAAGGTGGCCACAAATAGAATTATTAGCACAAAAAATAATCAGACCGTCTCAAACAACCTTCATTCCAAGTAGAAATATTATGGAGGAGCCAGTCATTCTACATGAAACAATTCTTGAGTTACATACAAAGAAGCAAAATGGAATTATTTTTAAAATTGATTTTGAGAAAGCATATGATAAAATAAAGTAGGATTTCTTGCAATAGACTTTAAGAATGAAAGGGTTCTCAGAAACATGGTGTAATTGGATACGAGCATTTACTCAAGAGAAAATGTGGGCATAAGGTTAACGAACAAATGGGCTCATACTTCCAAACTAAAAAAGGTTTGCGGTAGGGTGATCCGTTATCACCGTTACTATTTAATATAGTGGTTGATGTGCTAGCTATCATCATTGCTAGAGCAAAGGAGGATGGGTAAGTGCAAGGGGTTGTACCACACTTGGTAGAAGATGGCTTGTCTATATTGCAATATGCATATGAAACTATGATTTTCATGGACCATGATATTGAAAAGGCGAAAAATATGAAACTACTATTATGTGTTTTTGAACAATTATCAAGCCTGAAAATTAACTTCCATAAGAGCGAAATTTTCTGCTTTGGTCAAGCTAAACAGCAAGAAAATATATATTTGAGTTTGTTTGGATGCAAGCTAGGTTCATATCCCTTTCGCTACCTTGGTATTCCAATGCACTATAGGAAGCTAAACAATAATGATTGGAAGGCAATAGAAGAACATTTCAAGAAGAGATTAAGTGGGTGGAAAGGCAAATTAATATCTGCAAGAGGAAGGATAGTGTTGATTAACTTGGTGCTATCAAGCCTACCGATGTTCATGCTATCCTTTTTTGAGATCCCTAGGAGTGTTCTCAAAAGATTAGATTATTACAGATCGAGATTTTTCTGGCAATATGATCAATATAAAAAGAAATATAGATTAGTAAAATGGAGTGTTCTATGCCAACCAAAAGAACAAGGAGGGATGGGAATACAAAACCTTGATATACAAAATAAGTGTTTACTGAATAAGTGGCTTTTTAAACTGTGTAATGAGGATGGAATTTGGCAAGAGTTGCTGAGAAATAAGTACCTAAAAACTAAGACTTTAGGTCAAGTTAACAAGAAACCCGGAGACTCTCATTTTTGGATGGGTCTCATGAGTGTGAAGGATAAGTTCCTCAGTTTAGGTAGTTTCAAGTTGCAGGAGTGCATGCAAATTAGGTTCTAGGAAGACATATGGCAAGGTAACTAGACATTGAAATCACAGTACCCATCTTTCTATAATATTGCTCGTCGAAGATATACCACAGTTGCAGAAGTTTGTAACTCAGCACCTTTAAATATATCCTTTAGGAGGGCTTTAGTAGGTACAAGAATGGCATAACCTGGTATCAAGATTAGTAAATATAAATTTGCAGGAGGGAAGAGATTCCTTTATATGGTTTTTACATGCGAATGTATCTTTCTCAGTACGCTCTATGTATAAGCATCTTGTAAATAGTGGAATTAAAGTGTCACAGGAAATTTGGTGCACCAAGTTACCATTAAAAATCAAGATCTTTTTGTGGTACTTAAAAATGGGGTTATATTTACAAAACATAATCTAGCAAGAAGGAATTGGAATGGTCGTAAATCTTGTTACTTTTGTAATGTGGAAGAGTCCATTAAACACTTGTTTTTTGATTGTGCTTATGCTAGATTCCTGTGGAGGGCTGTACATATTGTGTTTGGTATTGTTCCTCCAATAACACCAATGATCTATTCAATAATTGGATAAAACAGGAGGGACACAAACCAAACTTAAACTTATTGACAGGGGCGGCGGCTTTACTTTGGGCAATTTGCTAACGAGAAATGATGTGGTTTTTGATAAATGTCAATTGAAAACTTTTATGCAGATCTTATTCAGGGGAACTTATTGGCTCCGACAATGGGTGCAATTACAGAGTCATGATGAGCAAAAGAATACGATGATCCAAGCATTCCGGACGGTTGGAGACTTCAGCACTTCATTTTTTCACCTTCCATGGATGGCCTTTTAGTTTACGGATTGATTTTTAACCATGTATGTTGAAGATATAAACAATAGTGGTGCATGTGAGCATGTAGTGCAAGCATACTAAGTGTAATAATTTGTGGGACTGATTCCTCCTATACGAGGAGGTTGAAGCTGGATAATTTATCCATTATCTAAAAAAAAGTTGATGTAGCAACTAGAATAATTTATACTCTACTATCAAAAAAAGTCTTAGTTGTCCGCAGTGGTGGATCCACCAATAGGGCGAGGCGGGAAGAGTTATTACCCTTCGAGTTGAAGTCTTGAGGAAGGGGAATGACGAGCATCGAAAACATGTAGGGTCCGATTTGTTAGCTGGTTTTACCACAACCAGACTCCCACGATGCAATCTGTGCGTGATTGGTTGGCTCGAGCAATGCTAGGGTCTGTTTCCCGCGATGCAAAATAATGTGCCTCCGAGTCTGGATCAGCGGATGCAGCAAAAATTAGCGTTTCCCATTGGCCTGGCTCCAGCGGTGCGAGGCAGGCACATGGCATGTGGTGAAAATGTCTGCATGCTTGCAAAGTTAGGTAACCAATCAGCATCTAGCATCACCCATGCAAGACAGAGGCAGGCAACCAATCATCACGTCTTTGCATGCGTTGAGCCTGGCCGGCGGGGGCCTGGGTGCAAGGTACGAGCCAGGCTTGGTTCCTATGAGAACCAATCACGCCCCTAGACTGTCCCAGTACGCATGATAAGAGAAGCAAAGGCCTAGCCAACGTTGGTTAATGTGGAATCCAATCAATTAATCTCCTTCTCTCGATTCCATGTGCATGGGTTTTGTTGTCGTGAGTCTCACCACTGCGGTAAGCCGCAGTGCCCTGTGCCCCTCTGCGTTTGTGAAGCTTAGCGCCGATGCAAGCTATCAGAAGCCAACCACTAGGAAACTAGGTGCAACAGCTAACTCTCAACTCACTTGCGCTAAGGTTGAAGAGAGAGGCACCGAGGGCTAGATAGGCACTAGCATCGGAACCAATATTCGACATAGTAGTGGAGGAACCATGGTGAGCTAGCATGGATAAAATGTAAACCAAATTGCAAAGATATCTGCTAGCGCCCTATGTCTATGTCTGTATGGTTGTAGATATATCAATTACTGTTGTATTTCAAAAGAAAATAGAATAAAGAGAAATAGAGAAGAGCAAAAAAATTGCTAGATTATGGATTAGGAGGGAATATGATTTTTTAATTTTTCTTTTTGATCCCTCCGTGTGCTCGATCGCCATCTACTAACGTTATTTTTTCTTTTATTATTTGAACATGAAACCGTACTCATTCATAATGTCGTCCTATGCGAGTAGCTATGTGCCTTCATTTTTTGCTAGGGTCATTCTTCTTTAGATGTAACTAATTATTGTGTACTACTTTACCATGATGTGATTTTTACCTAAAAACATAAGTGACTAGACAAGGTGATCAGTTCTCACATATGGTCTTGATTTCTTTATTACATATAAAATATTATGGCGAGAAAATGTTCAACATCTTATGTTTACCCCTATGGTTAGATGTAAATAATTCATCCCCCAACATATACAACTTATGTACTAGTGTATCCGCTTACAATATAAAAAATATGTATTTTAATTATTTTAAATTTATTATCACCAGATCCATTATGAAATTAAGAAATAATTTTGCAAACTACAACTACATATCTAGGTCTTACTACTAAGACAGTTACAACTTCTCTAAGCTCACAAAACTAAAACTATCTCTACCCTCGGTCAACCATATAAATTAACCCAAATTTTAACTTATAACTTGTGTGGCTGAAATGTGGGGCCATATAAGATGTCTTAGGGATATGAAATGGTTGCCTCAAGTATTTGTATTTGTTTATTTCAAAGGTTCACTACGGGAACCAGACACTTTGCCGAGTGCCACAGGCACTCGGCGAAGGCACGAAAACACTCGGCAAAGGCTTTGCCGAGTGTAACACTCGGCGAACAGCACACGGCAAATTTCTTGTCGGCAAAGCCTAGTTTGCCGAGTGTCAAAACGCGAGCACTCGGCAAACATTTTGCCGACGGCCAAAAAACACTCGGCGAAAAGATGTACTCGGCGAAATACGCGGTGACGGCGTCAGGGGTAATGGCGGGTTTGCCGAGTGCCAGACGGGAGGCACTCGGCAAACACTGGGGCTTCGCCGAGTGCCAACACTCGGCAAACACCCCCGATATGCCGAGTGTTAGCACTCGGCAAAGCCCTGGTGTTTGCCGAGTGTCTTTGCCCCTGATACTCGGCAAACAGGGGTTGTTTGCCGAGTGCCTTGTTCCCCGGCACTCGGCAAACAACCTACGCATGCACCTAGGTGTACCAGCTTCTCAGGATTATAGCGACGGCCGTTTTTGTGCCATGTCATCTGTTTCACGGATTCTTCAATCATGAAAAGCCGTTGGATCCTCGGTATGAAAGGAAGATACCGTAGAACCTTCACAGGAATTGCGAGCTGCTTTTTCTGACCGTCACCACAATCTACCTCCAGAAACCTAGACGATTCGCACTTCACACAGTATTTTGCTTCCGCATACTCTTTCCTAAATAAGATGCATCCCTTCGGGCAAGCATGTATATGCTCGTATGGCATCTTAAGTGCACGAAGGAGTTTCTGTGCCTCATACATGCTCTTTGGCAAGATGTGACCAACCGGGAGCAGGCTTCCAAAAACTGTCAACATAATATCAAACGCGTCTCGACTCAAACTAAACTGAGACTTCACAGCCATTAGGCGTGCAATGGCATCTAGTTGAGAAACCTTGGTATGGCCGTGAAGGGGTTGCTGTGCCGCAGACAACATTTCGTAATAAGCCTTAGCGGTAGCCTCTGGCTCCTCCTCCCTACGTGCTTCTTCGAAGTGTGCTTCATGGTAGTCATTTAACATGTCTCCCACCCCGGCATCATCATCAAATTCCTCGATGCGTTGTCTCAGGACCTCCTCTCTCCCACGGTCAGATTCACCATGGTAGATCCACCTAGTGTAGTCTGACGTAAATCCGTTCTTCACCAGATGTTTGCCCATGTCTAGCTTGGTTTGCCGACGCATGTTTCCACATTTGCTGCACGGACACCAAGTCGATCGAGCTCCTTTAACACTTGCAAATGCCCGTTCCAAGAAAGCATCCGTCTTGTCAATCCATTCATTGGTCAACATATTCTGACTACTGCGACCCGTGTACATCCACTAACGATCCTCCATCCTCTACCATTTAAGCGAGTAATACAAAATTCACATTGCATATACATGTTCCCATATTGTCTACTAGGTAAAGATAAGTCCTAATCCCACCCGAGGATGTGTAGGTGGGTTTAGTATCCATGGTCTACACCGACCCGAAATAAAATTTCGGGCGGCACCTCCCCGATGTTCTCCAAATACACGTC
>NC_028455.1:29078253-29079358 GCF_000263155.2 Setaria italica | reverse complement strand
TACACATCCTCCGGCTGTCCAAAAAATATGGACAATTCGAAACAGATACGATTATAGATATACAAAGATCTGCATATTTCCAAACGTATCTCTTTCGAACGGGAGACGCCTAACTAGGTTACGTGATATACGAACATTATACAGAAAGAGAGGTGTAGCATGCCTCACCTTGCTATCCTGCAAAGTGACGAGTCGAGGATGGTCCTTGTAAGCCTCTCTTGCAACAAAAGAAACAGAGCACCCTTTAAGTCAAAATTTCGGCAGCAACTCCCCTGCACGGGGAGGTTTCCAAAACCTGCAACATAATAAATGGCACGATAGCCGACAACCACAATCTCACCAAAGAGATGGCACGATGGCCAACAACCACAACCACCTCTCTACATTAAATACCACACCTCTATTCTTTTCAACATTTTCTAATTTCCACTCTTCATTCTTCTCTAATTTTCTAAATTCATGCCTCTAATTTCTAAAATAAATCCTACCACATCCTACCACCTCTCTAGTCTTTTCAACATTTTCTAATTTCTAATTTCATACCTACCGGAGGGGTGACGGAGGGCCGACGGCCATGGACAGAGGAGTGGGGGCGGCCGGGGGCCGGTGCGGCGGCCGTAGCGGGCGCGGCTAGCCCGCGGCGCGGGGCGGCCGGCGGCGGCGCGGGGGAGGCCGGAGGGCCGGCGGCGGCGCGGGGGAGGCCGGGGGCCGGCCGGCGGCGGCGCGGGGGAGGCCGGGGGCCGGCCGGCGGCGGCGCGGGGGCGGCCGGGGGACCGGAGGGTCGGCGGCGCGGGCGGGCGGCGGCGGTGCGGGCGGGCGGGCGGCGCGGGACGGCGGCGTGTGCGGGCGGGCGGGCCGTGCGGGCGCGGGCGTGTGCATGTTGTGCCTGCTGTGCTGTGTCCGCGTGAGGCGCGTGAGGCGCGTGAGGCGCTAAGTGTGGCTGGAGTCGCCCGCTTTGCCGAGTGCTCCTCCTAAAGGCCTTATAAAGATTTATTAGGGATATATAATCAAATTTCAAGCAACCCAAAATATGTTAATTTTCTTCTTTTATAGTTAATGTGTTCCATTTTTCCTTTTTATCACCTGACAACTCCATATATATTGC
>NC_028455.1:29068241-29076304 GCF_000263155.2 Setaria italica | reverse complement strand
GGGTACCTCGGCAAGCCTTTGCCGAGTGCTAGATCGGGAGCACTCGGCAAACAATTTTTTTTTTCGGATTTCAAACTGCGGCTGACAGATGGACCCGCGGTGAGGTTTGCCGAGTGTCCAAGGGATGACACTCGGCAAACAGGCTCTTTGCCGAGTGCCCTCCTGTGACACTCGGCAAATCGGTACTGTTATTTCATGTCCAAAGTGGTTTTAGTAATTAAAAGTATGTAAAGTTTTCAAAAACCTAGTCAAATTCACTAAACATTGCGTATTTCATTTTTTAAGTAATATTATTCCATTATTTCATGGATTTATAGCTCATATTAAATTTATATCTATTAAATTCATATACATGCAATTAATGAATAAAAATTACCAAACGGATCCGAAAAATTCCCAAAAATTGACATGAACCAATCTATGTTCTCTATGGTCTATAAAAATAAATTTGAACTCAATCACAAATTTAAGTATCGATTCGACTCAAAATCTTACCGGATCCTTCCAACTTCTACGAATCCTCTCCGGAGATGCTTCGAATTCTAAGCATCATATGTCAAAACTTGTGCGAAACCTTGTCAATTTTTTACCACAGCCTCTGCATATGAAATCATAGCATCTTGGAAAATCTCGTGATTTTCAAACTTTGTTTGTATTTTTGAGAATTAAAAAATCATTTGGCACCACGTTCGTAGTCGTGTTTCCTTAACAAAATGTTCGAAATTTCTTTTCATTTTCTGGGTGAGACCTCAATTTGGACTTACTAACATGAATATGATTTTTCCACTCATATTATTCCATTATTCCAATCACCTTCTACCATGCAGTGCCAAATGCCATACATGTGGAGTGTAAAAAGTTTGGAGGGTGGAGGAGAGATTGTTTTTTTGTTTTGCCGAGTGCCCAAGGTTGACACTCGGCAAACAAGCATGCATGCCGAGTGCCCCATGTTGACACTCGGCAAACATGCATGTTTGTCGAGTGTCCCCCGTCGGCACTCGGCAAACATTTAACGTCCGTCACGGCCTCCCGTGACGCCGCACGTGCAGTTCACGTGCTTGAGAGTTTGCCGAGTGGATTTTGTTTGCCGAGTGTTTTTTTAAGGCACTCGGCAAAGGTTGTTTTCGCCGAGTGTATTTTGTTTGCCGAGTGTTTCTTGGAATACATTCGGCAAACTTGTCCTTCGCCGAGTGCCCGCAAAAATACACTCGGCGAAAAAATTACACTCCGCGACTTGACCGTTTCCCGTAGTGGTTATAGTTCGTTGATAGCTAGGTACCAACAATTTTAGTTTTGTGAAATTATTTTTTTAATGATCGCATAAACAAGTCTTGCTTTTGGAAGACATATTATATTTACAAGCAAGTGCATTGCTGCAGGTCACGGTAGTATTAGATTATCAGTCAAGATTTCAAAAAGTAACACATAAGAGTTAACTAGGACGCCATTGAAAAATGATCTTTGGCTATATATGAAAACCCAAATGAATATAATAAAACTAAGGTGCTTTAATTTTCAACAATATATAAGCTCCTCTATATATGCAAACTGTGTAGTTATTGTTGGGGCAACATAATAACCTCGTGTGTTAGCTGAATGCATAAAGCTCTGACACGTATAATAGTCTAGATGGTTGCATGATGTGTCCAATAGTGTGTGACACAAAAAAAATTGTACACTTAGCTTGAAACATAGCGTAGTCCTCATATATATAATATTGTCATTCTTATCTTATATATTAAATAAGGAATCCATATGGGCGAAGAAGTTACATATGATTCATTTGCAATGTCCACATATCCTATCTCTGTTCTCTCCTAAGTTTCTCTCTCATGTGTAATTTTTGAACATGTTAAAACATTGTATTTGTTATTGCTATATATTAAAAGATTGCCAATCATTTTTTCAGAACTCGCCTAAATATTATAACTTTCCCAATAAAATTTTGTAGAAACTTTATAATAATACATTGGTAAACTAAAAAAGATTGACATGACTAAACTATAGTTGTCATATTTAAAAAAATTATAAAAATATAGAGATGTTTAACATCAAACCTATGCACATGTGTTTATAAAGTGTTTGTTTGTGTTTAGTATATCAAGTATCACTACGGAAACAGAAGCTTTGCCGAGTGCTAGAGGTACTCGGCGAAAGCCCAAAAACACTCGGCAAAGGCTTTGCCGAGTGTAACACTCGGCAAAGAGCACACGACAAATTTCCTGTCGGCAAAGCATAGTTTGCCGAGTGTCAAAACGCGAGCACTCGGCAAACATTTTGCCGACGGCCAAAAACACTCGACGAAAAGATGTACTCGGCGAAATACGCGATGACGGCGTCGGGTTTAACGGCAGGTTTGCCGAGTGCCAGACGGGAGGCACTCGGCAAACACCAGGGCTTTGCCGAGTGTTAGCACTCGGCAAAGGGCCCATGTTTGCCGAGTGCCGTGTACCTAACACTCAGCAAATAGGGGCCCTTTTTCGAGTGCCGTGTCCATGACACTCGGCAAACAAGCCGCGGCTCGACCTGGGAGTGCCCCTTTGCCGAGTGTTAAAGCCAAAACACTCGGCAAAGGCCCCGCTTTGCCGAGTGTTACACTCGGCAAAGTGACCAGAACCCCCCTTTTTCGACATTTTGCCACGTATAACGGACCCCTCTCAATTCACAATACACATATCACAGGCATTTGTAATAAACAATCACATGCATAATTACAAACCACAGACATAATTCATAAACACCACAGGCATAATTCAACATAAGCATGAAATAATCCATAAATCCAAGTTCTTGTCACAATTTAGTTTCCACATTGTTCACAACCAAGTCTACTTCCGTGGAGGCCAAGGAGACCACTGCAACAAATCTTGATCTTCATTATTCGAAGCCGCCGATTGATTCTGCACATAGGATAGGACATTCTAAGCTAACATCTAAAGTTGTCAAATTTAATGTATTAAATCTTAAGAACAATGTGTCAAGTGATTCACAGGAGTAGTCGTGGGTGGCTGAGGCGGAGGGAACATCATCGGCGGTGGCGGAGGCAAAGACTTAATAAACGGCACGATAGCCGACAACCACAATCTCACCAAAGAGTTGGCACGATGGCCAACAACCACAACCACAACCAACCACACCTCTATTCTTTCAACATTTTCTAATTTCCACTCTTCCTTCTTCTCGAATTTTCTAAATCCATGCCTCTAATTTCTAAAATAAATCCTACCACATCCTACCACCTCTCTAGTCTTTTCAACATTTTCTAATTTCTAATTTCATGCCTACTCTAATTTATGATGTGTAGCGGCATAGAAACTTACCGGAGGGGTGACGGAGGGGCGACGGCCACGAATAGAGGAGCGGGGGCGGCCGGGGGCCGGTGCGGCGGCCGGACGGGGGCGGCCGGGGGCGGGCGTGGCCGGCCGGAGCGGGCGCGGCCGCGCGCGGGCAGCCGGCGGCGGCGCGGGGGAGGCCGGGGGGCCGGCGGCCGGCGCCCGGATCCCGGCGCATGGCGGCGACGGCGGCACGGGCGGGCGGTGATGGCACGGGGCGGCGGCGCGGGCGGCCGAGCGGGCGCGGGGCGGCGGAGCGGGCGCGAGGGGCCGGGCGGGTGCGGGCGTGTGCGTGTTGTGCCTGTGCCTTTCCGCGTGAGGCGCGTGATGCGCTAAGTGTGGTTAGGGCGCCCGCTTTGCCGAGTGCTCCTGATCTAGCACTCGGCAAAGCCTTTGCCGAGTGCTAGATCAGGAGCACTCGGCAAACAATTTTTTTTTTAATTTTTTTTTTCGGATTTCAAAGTGCAGCTGACAGGTGGACCACGGCGACGTTTGCCGAGTGTCCCAGGGTTGACACTCGGCAAATAGGCTCTTTGCCAAGTGCCATCCCTTGACACTCGGCAAATAGGTACTATTATTTCATGTCCAAACTGGTTTTATTAATTAAAAGTATGTAAAGTTTGCAAAAACCTAGTCAAATTCACTGAACATTGCGTATTTCATTTTTTAAGTAATATTGTTCCATCATTTCATGGATTTATAGCTCATATTAAATTTATATCTATTAAATTCATATACGTGCAATTAATGAATAAAAATTACCAAACGGATCTGAAAAATTCCCAAAATTTGACATGAACCAATCTATGTTCTCTATAGCCTATAAAAAAAATGGGACTCAATGAGAAATACATGTATCGATTCGTCTCAAAATCTTACCGGATCCTTCCAACTTCTACGAATCCTCTCCGGAGATGCTTCGAATTCTAAACATCATATGTCAAAACTTGTGCGAAACCTTGTCAATTTTTTACCACAGGCTCTGCATATGAAATCATAGCATCTTGCAAAATCTCGTGATTTTCAAACTTCGTTTGTATTTTTGAGAATTAAACAATCATTTGGCCACACGTTCGTAGTCGTGTTTCCTTAGCAAAATGTTCAAAATTTCTTTTCATTTTCTGGGTGAGACCTCAATTTGGACTCACTAACATGAATATGATTTTTCCACTCATATTATTCCATTATTCCAATCACCTGCAGTTCAAATTTGACTTAAATCAAAAAATTACTCTAAATGAAATTAATTGATTAAATATAGCAAACAGGTCAATAAATAGTCCACCTTCTACCATGCAGTGCCAAATGCCATACATGTGGAGTGTAAAAAGTTTGGAGGGTGGAGGAGGGAAAAAAATTACTTTTGCCGAGTGTGTCGAAAAACACTCGGCAAACCCTAAAGTATGCCGAGTGTTCCCTCTAGCACTCGGCATACTCGCCACTTTGCCGAGTGTCCCATCACGACACTCGGCAAAGTAATAGGTTTGCCGAGTGTCCCAGCATGACACTCGGCAAACTAGTAGCTTTGCCGAGTGCCCCCCGTCGACACTCGGCAAAGCCTAACGTCCGTCACGGCGCTGGCCCATCGCGGCACGGGGAAGTCACGTGCTCATGACTTTGCCGAGTGCCCCGTGGGTGTTTGCCGAGTGTTTTTTTGGTGGCACTCGGCAAATAGTGTTTTTGCCGAGTGTATTATGTTTGCCGAGTGTTTCGAGTATTGCACTCGGCAAACCGGTCCTTCGCCGAGTGCCCGCAATAATACACTCGGCGAAGTAATTACACTCGGCAACTTTGAGGTTTCCCGTAGTGTATTTGGATATTAGTACTTATTTTAAAAATTTAAATAGGGTTTCAAATTTTGAAGGGACGACCCTGATGGAAATTGTAAACGGTTGCACTGATGCGAGGTTCATAACGCGTATAGATTTGAGCTAGGTCTACCACTAGTAATTGTCATTAATGGAGTAATTTATATTTTACAATCTAAGAAAATATTTGCTATGAATATTAATGTAAGTAAGTACATTTTTCAATGATAAAAGAGCAAGAAATACTTGTTGGTGCAAGAAAAACTTTAGATGCTGAATCTATCTTACCGTCAGATCTGCATTAAGATCTTTGTGAGTCAATCTTGTGTGAACTTTTACCACACTTTGCTAGGATTGATCGATGATGAGCTAGTTAAATTGCTGCAATATAATTGCAAGATGTGATGATGGATTAACTCAGAAGGAATTAATGTTAGCCACTAGTGATGTCGAGTGGTGAAAGAAATGCTTGCTAGCAAAAATAGGTATTACAATTAAGGGGGCTAAACTTTAGCCCTGTCACATCGGATGTTCGGATACTAATTAGGAGGACTAAACATAAGCTAATTACAAAACTAATTGCAGAACCCCTAGGCTAAATCGCGAGACGAATCTATTGAGCCTAATTAATCCATCATTAGTGAATGGTTATTGTAGCACCACATTGTCAAATCATGAACTAATTAGACTTAATAGATTCGTCTCGCGATTTAGCCTAGGGGTTGTGTAATTAGTTTTGTAATTAATCTAGGTTTAATACTCCTAATTAGTGTCCAAACATTCGATGTGATGGGGCTAAAATTTAGCCCCCTCCTCCCAAACACCCCCTAAATGGAACAAGAGACCTAATGACGCGTGACAGTTAAAAATTCTAGAAACACTAATTAACAAAGTAATTAAGAAATAAACTCTTAAGTAATGAATTAACACAAATATACTTATGTTGTTGAACTGTTGGGTGAAAAAGCTAATTCCATGTGGTGACGGGGAGGAGGAAGGTGAGTATATATAGCGCAGGGCGATGAAGTTCATTGATGTGTCTGAGCTCCTCCTTTAGTTTCATGGTTGCCTCAAAAGAAATGTCACCTTCATGGTTGTGTGCAGCTGCAAAAGGCATAGCTCACCCTGTCGCACCTCACTGCACCGCCTCCCATCGTGGCCGTTTGCAGCTGCAACATGCCAGCTCGGCCCCACCAGTGTCCAACCAGCCGCTCGCCGCCAGTGATAAAAATTTCGGCCAAAATTTCATGAATTTCGCGAAATTCAGTCTTTTCGATGATGACCTAATTACTGTTTACCGAAATTTCAGTACTATTCACCGAAAGGCTACCTAGGATTTCGGCTGAAATTTCACGAATTTCGGTGATGACCAAAAATGAGTGAAAACGAAATTTACCTTTTTAACTAGGATTTCGGCTGAAATTTCACGAATTTCGGTGATCACCAAAAATGAGTGAAAACGAAATTTAGAACCCTGCTCGCCGCCCTCCACCTCCACTCTCAAACGCGAGTAGATAAGGCATGCGGCAATGAACAAACATGTGAAGTAAAAATGCCGTAGGTTGAGGTATCCAATTTCGTCTGTTGGGCCAATGTATTTTCCATTCAATTGTTAGACAAAATTGCCTCGAGAAAAAATTAGCCAATTTAATCTATCAAATGGACGATTTTGGGTTCCGAGTGGATGATGTAGGCATATTTTGTAAATTCTTGATTTTGGGGTTTATCTATACGAATAACATATTAATTAATATTATAAAATTCATAATTTTAGTACCATTTAATTACTATATTTGTTTTGCAAAACTGATTACTGTATGGTATCAAAGCTTTTCCAAGTGTTGAATGGCTCAGGGTCAGTTTTTAACAGTTTTTTTTATCAAGTAGCCGAGAGGTTTCTAGTCTAATTTAGATATTTTTCGAAATAGAACAAATTAGCAACCAAGAATAGCTGACCAACATTTGCTTAAAGAAAATACATACATTTTCAGCATAAGGCCTACGCCGACCCGATCCGAACGTGAATCGAAACACAATTGACAAGGATGTATGTATTCTTGTACGGAGAGATTTCCTCATTCCAGCTTCTCAATGTTCCGATGTCGTGCCGTCCATCTTTGGTCCCTAGTCCCTACTGCCTGTTGGATGCCAAAAGACGTACCCGTTCCCAAATCGAGCGCTGATTTGGTCCCAAAGAAACTCGCCGGGTACTGTTATACTTCTTGTCAGGCACAGGCGCACAGCATGATACAATGAGATGAGGCGCGGAGAGCTGCGGCACTGACGCGGCGTCGCGTCGCGTCCCCTTCGTGCATGGTCCAGTGCAGAAGCGCTGCCACCCCCATGCCCCGCGTCGATCTGCGCCGGTGCGCCCGGTGCCCCTCTCCCTTTCCGGCATCTTTTCGCCCGTGGCTCCTCAGCACCTGAAGGACGCCGCCCCACGCGTCGCTCTCCGCCTCCCGCATTATTCCCCCACGCCGGATGCTGCCCATTTCCAGTGGCCGCTCTCGCCATGTCTACGTCGTCAATCCGTCCGTCCGGCGGCCTCGACGCTGATTCCCTTTCTCTAGACTGTCACAAGGCTGAAGCTTCGATCAATGAGCGTTCTAACTTGTTGCGGTATGACGAGAACATTATTGCCGTGCATGTGGCACGGCCTGCCAGGATAATAGTTTCCTGACGTGACTGATCTTGCTGATCGCATAAGGATGCTGGATGCACAGCGAGCGCCGAGTGGCCAGACAACGATGACACAGGGCAAGTGTGTGACGGGGTCACAGATTTTGGATGAATATGAGCTAGGGTCGTGCCATTAGGTGTGTTGATGAATAATGGAAGAGCTATCCTTGTTCGGTCCTCTGCACTTCTGCAGCAAGGATACAACAAATCATGCAAATAGCGCACTCAGCGAAGGAAGGCTCTC
>NC_028455.1:29042177-29068141 GCF_000263155.2 Setaria italica | reverse complement strand
GCCCAATCCCGTAGTGGACGTGCGGAAGGACATGCCGGGCCAGGCCGCGCGCCTAGTGGTAGCTATGTCTTGAGCCGCGTCGTCGCGTCGCGTCCATTGGAGGGTAGCTTCTACTCCTTGTGCGTTGGTTGCCACCAGCTATGGGCTATGGCGCTGCAGGCACAGCACTGATGCCGCCCGCTGCTGGTGTCAGTGCCATAGCCCATAGCTGGTGGCAACCCACGCACGGCGGCGTCCGCCGGTTGGATATGGACGCGACGCGACGACGCGGCGGTCTACAAGCCCGTCAAGGAGGGCGCGCGGCCTGGCCGGCATGTCCTCCCGCCCGTCCACTACGGCATTGGCCCGCCGCGCACGCACGTCGCGCACTCGCCCTTGATCACTCCTAGTCCATGCCCGGTGTCGTCGCTAGCTCGCTTCGGGATCACGCGATGTGTGGCGCCCGCGCGCGGCCGCGGGGGCACACACTGACACACGGGCTGCCCTGCCTGCCATCTCCCTCCGTCTTGGTCTTGGACTCTCGGTGGTGGTCCTACTCTGACACTTGAACACTTTGGTGAGTTGGTCTGCTGCTAGGTAGCTCTATACCTGGTTGCGAGCAGCCGGACAAGAAGCGCGAGACGCGAGAGCCACTTGGGGTCGGGGTGCCAGTGCCACACACCAAGTTGCTGATAAGGGACCATGGCATGGCCCATGTGTGAGATGGAACTGCACTTGGGAAACGAGTGATGATGCCGAAGTATGAACCAGCATGAACACCACAAGAGCTCACAAGAATAATACCGGTGAAAAGAACACCACAAGAGCTCACAGAATATAACCTCTTTGTTTGGTGTGAATCTCCATATAAACATCCATGTGGTTCCCTTACAACGTACGGCTTTGGCCACAGTAGACAGTACGGCGTACGGAGTGGTACAAGTTTCAGATTCCTTTTCTTGTCTTGTTAAAAAACAATTCCAGAGGTATATAAATACTATGTGCAAACGAAAAGAAAAAAAAAGAAAACAGGGGAAAATATGATCAAGAAAATGGAGGGGAAACCAGGCCGGAAATGTACAATCCGTGGTCATGGACGAAAGTTCCGGTCGTAGTCGGCTGTGATGCGGCGGGCAAATTAGACGGGTGCGTGGTGGCCGTCGTCGTCGTCTGATAGCTCCACTGAATCTGCCGTGCAGCCTCAGTTACGTTCCATTCGTACCGCGGCGCCCATGCTGTCCACCTCCGTTCGACATCACCATTACTTGCCGAGTTCATACCCCTCCCCCCAAAAACCGTCGTTATCCCAGGTCTCACAAGATCATTAGTATACTCTAATGAACCAAGAAACTTTATCTATAAAGAGCCTTTTCCCCGCTCCGGTGTGGAAGTTCTTGTGCAAGTGGCCTCCACTACCTCGATGGAAGGATGACTTCATAAAGCAGCAGCAGCAGCTTGCTTGCTCGCTGTGGCTAATTACTGTTTGGGTGGATCCATCAATCATGCATGCACTAACACCGGCATCTCTTTTGCGTTCCTGTTCCAAGAAATCGCCAACCACTAGGTGTCCAGATCGCCAAATTGAAACCAAAAAAGCCATGGCCAGACCGGCCCAGGACGTCGTCGTCGTCCTCGCCGAGCTCGCCGGCGCACCTGACGACTACCGTGCTTTGACATGGAGAGGCACTGCTAGCTCCAAGTTCACCTACTGTGCAGGTGGCAAAATGGCTCTCGTCAGCGATTACAACTGCACGGGGCAACGCAACCTGTCTGGGATTTAGAACTTGTGGTGTCAGAACCCAGCAGCAATAATAGAGCGAGCGATCAGTGTAAACTCACGTCTAAAGTACCTAGCAGGCTAGCACAATGCTTATCCGATCCGTGAGGACGTAGGTTATTGGACGCACCATGACGACTTGACGAGCTCTTTGCTTCAAACAAGAGCCTGTCGATCGAATTGGCTCTATCAAGTTCCAACCACACCACTATGAATGCTGTATGATTAGTATATTTTGATGGCGTGTTAACATTTGCAGACATGTCATACTGCCGTCCCATCTAGTAGTTAGTGACTTAGTGGGCTTTGCATCAACTCTTAATGCTGAAGGTTGCCTGCTTGACATGGACTACCGAGTACTGAGACACACAGATTAACAGATGAATAACACAATTATGATTTCAAAACTAATTTGCAGCTAACAAGTATTTCACTCATCAATGTGCTGAGGAAATGAAGTAACAGGGAAAAATCTAGTAGCAGCACCGAATTCTTTACCACTCTGAAATTCTTGTGTTAATCTACGCTAGCTCGTACAGTTGTGCTGCCAGGTAAATCTGGGTGAAACGTCCATGCACGTCAACATCATGGATTCATGGTGGATATCTCACATTGAGAGCGAGTTGACACGATTTACCCAGATTTACCATGAACATGAAACGTCCATGTCAGGAATCTGTTCATTATACCCTGTCTCCAGAATAAGGCTGATTGGATATTCTGAAAACAACAGTGCCACAATGAAACAGCTGCTGAATTCTCCATTTCTCCTCCAAAAGGGAGAATATTTGCACTGTTGTTAGTTGCTGCTGACCTGATCATAATATTCGCAATCATGAGACTTTGCCCATCGACGCACCGCGTCCGGCGTCCTACCTGAAACAAATAATCCTCTCCTCATCCACTTTGCTCCTTGATTTACTCTACTGCCCCTACAAACAAAGTGTGTGCCCTACCTGATTCCCACTCCCACACACGCATACAAACATCCCAGTTGGCCACTTAAGAGGAGAAAAGAGATAAGAAAAAGTTATCTATATTCCCACTCCCATTCACTAGAGAGCGAAAAAAAAAGGCGACCAAGCACAATCTTTTCTCAAGAAACAAAAGCCTTAGGGAAAGATCCGCTTCTCGATCATGATACTATAATTTCATTCCCATTATAGCAAAAATTACATTTAACTGAGCAAAATTACGGCCTCATCAGCCCCCCATTCTTCTCTGTTCGTCATTGCAAAAATTATAGACAACCCCACAAAATTACGACTTCGGTCGGGGTTATCTTGGAGATGGTTTTCAGGGTCACCAAACCAACACAAAAATGTTCTGCCTTTTGTTTCGGCGTCTCGCTAACGATTCCAAACCACTCTGGTCACCATCTCACCGATCGGAAAACCAAAACAAACCTAAACTGAAATTTTTCAAAAGTGGAACTCACACCTCAGGGATGTGGTGCTCCTCTCTTTCTCGCCGGCTCTCACTGTGCTCACCATTCTGCTCGGCGTCCTTGATGCTAGCCATGGCGACTTCTTGCACCTTCTTCTCGGCCTCGTCATCGCCCTTGTTGCTCCGATCTCCAAAGGAGGACGCCCTGCTCGACATGGGCGTGGCGAGGTACGTCGGCTTCACGTCCCCAGCCATGATCACAAGTATCTTCTCCTCCCATATCGGCGGCGGCAGGTCCGAGGCCGCCGGCTTCGCGCCGTCGGCGCCGGAGCCGTCCTCGTCGCCGCGGCCGGCGCCACCCTCCAGGTACCCGGAGAGCTTCCAGTAGGAGCACGCGAGGATGAGGAGGGCGAAGGCTATGAGGCCCAGCATCGCGGCAAGGCCGCCGAAGAGGTACGGCACCGGCGAGTGCCATGCGGAATGCGCGGCGCTGCCGGCGACCGCTGGCGCGGCCACGGCCTTCGCTGCCGCTGCCGCCGTCACATTGAACCCTGCTCCCGGCCTCATTGTTTTCTGCTGTTCTTGTACGCCTCTCCGATCCTCAGGGCTTCTGGCTTTGAGTTCTTGAGAGCTTTTGCTCTGCTTTGCTTTGCTGTAATGGTGTGTGAGCCTGTAGTGCAACGGGTAGAGGGGTTATTTATAAGGAGGGAAAGGGAAAAAGGAGGGAAATTTGTCACTGCTTGGGTGGAATTGCTAAAAGAAAAGCATAGAATAGATTATGAGGTCACTAAGCCACTTTATTTGAGCAAACTCTACACTACATGGTTTTTGCGTTGTAGAATTGCATTAAGGGGCTCCTCAAGCTGTAGTATTTGCTTTTTTGGACTACCATGGGAGTTGGCACAGGGGTGGCAATGCAAAATGGAAAGGAAACCTATTATGCTCTATGTTTCTCCTTTAGAGCCACTTTTACTCATTTTTCTCAAATGTTTTGGGAGTATTCTAGCCTTTGAGGAGTATTATATTGGACTATGTGGGATGATGTACTTATCCACAAGAATGGTGCATCTCCAACTATTGTTAAGTTGCTACAGGATAAGGGCATCGCTATGTGTTATATCGCACTAAGCATAGAGCACTACCCTTAAAATGGTAGGACTTTCATCTTGCTGGGTTTCGGCCTCAACAAAAGGGTTATTTGCATCAAATTACTTCCTACTTATAAAACAAATTGATATCGATATAACACGTGATCGTGGTTCTCTGAAAATTTGTTTTGTGAAAGCAATAGAAATTGCAGATTTGCAACTTAGGAGTCGATCTATGCATAGATGTAGAAGCTAACAATCACTGCTCAGGCAATTATTAGGTCGCATAGTTGTTTTGTTACAGTATGTTGTGCTACACAGCATATGTGTTATGCGTACGCGCGCTTCGAGTTACTTATGGTTAGTGCAAGCAGAGATTTTATCTATGGTTCACAAAAGGCTCTTTTTCAACTAGTCGCTAGGCAAAATAATCACTTTGGAAACAAGTCCCACAACCAGTGTGCTTATTAGGTCTTAACAATCTTGACTGCATTTACTCAAAAAAAAAAATCTTGACTGCATAGTGATGCACTATTTTTTACAGAAATCTCAGAGACATTCCTGTCCCACCCAAATCTCTTCTTTTTTTCCTTGTGATGTGCACACTGTCAATGTGGGATTCTGTTCATATTCTACTTAGATACCTGGACACAATCTTATCCGGAGGAGAGAGGCTGGAGCACTTAGCCAACACTATAATTACTTTTTTGACGCAGGTCTTCACCTTTGATGACTTTGAGGGGCTATAAGATGATGCATGAAGGTCGGGACAGTAGCAACTTGCTCTGCCCCTTTATGGACAACTCTTCCCATGTTGATCAGATCAATGATGAGCAAACAACGGAAATGGATGGATTCTACTATTCTGTCTTACCCTTTTTTTGACCCCCTTTTTTTCACGTCGCTCTTCTTTATTTACACATGCACCGGTTAGTCCATGGGTTTCTAGAAGAAAACCTTTTCTTCTCAGATGAATCTCCAATATTTGCCGAAGCATGCATGATGTGCCAACCGCGCGACGACAACAAATATGAAGATCCTTGTAGTACTTGTTTTGCTAACTTGCTACCAGTAAAACAACGTATCATAGGAATTCCGTGGAAACGAGGTCCAGAAAAATGAATCTTTTTTGTTGGTGGAACTCGGTTTGCTAACTTGCTACCCTTTTTTGAACCTTTTTTTTTTCACGTCGCTCTTCTTTATTTACACCTGCACCGGTTAGTCCATGGGTTCTAGAAGAAAAAACCTTTGCCTCTGTGATGAATCTCCAATATTTGCCGAAGCATATGGTGCGCCAACCACCTGACGACAACTATGAAGATTTTTTTTGTTGGTGGAACTCAGTTTAGTTGCTAACTTGGTACAAGTAAAACAGCCTATTATAGAAATTTCGTGGAAACGAAATGAAAAAAAAAGAAAAGGAAATTAAATGAGAAAATGTTCAAAATGCCTATGGAAATGGGATTTTTTTTTTTACCGCGGACCAGGCTCTAAATGGGGCCAGACTTTTGACGACGAGTCAACCCAACAAGGATCATACCTAACAATTTTTACAGTCTCCATATTTGTGCGGCCGGCATATGCCCGTGCATATGCTAATGGCGGCAAAAAAGACAAGCGCTAGTGCCCCCCCAGGCGCTCAACCACTCCGCCCGGCACGCGCACGCCCGATCCAGTAACCCAGATCATAGGTGGTTCGGAGCACGGGTGCGGGGGGTGCACGTACCGTACATGCGCGCGGCAGCAGTAGATCACGGGTCCTTCCCCCCGATTTTTAACAGTTGGTGGACGCGCCGCGCAACCAACCCGCGCGCACGAGTGGCATCCGACGGCACCCCGCCCGGGCGCCGGCCGAGGGGACGCGGCTCCACTGGCGGCCTGGCGGGGCACGAGTGCGCGCGGCGTTGCGTCGGATGGACGTGGGGGCGATTCCGCGCTGGAAGTGGTGGCCGCGCGAATATTACGTTGTGTCAGCCGGGCTCGCGTGTCACAACTCACAACTGAGGACAAGGCGCATCACCAGAATACGCTAGCGGGGACAGAAACGTAGACTAGCAAGAGTGAGTGCGTGGGTGACCGACGTGTGGGCCCTGCATGACCAGGGACGAGCGGCGTATAGGCCAGCTCTGTATGACCAGGGACGAGCGACGTATAAGCCAGCTGTGTAACAGACTGAATGGACTATTCTCTTTCAGACAACAACGTTCAATAGAATCTGAGGAAAGGAAGGTGATCTTCCTCCTCTACCCTCCGAGATCCAATTCGCGCTCTTTGATTCCTGCTATACTGTTCATGCTCCTGGTTGATCTCTCCAGTGAGCCTACGGGTGGTTATAGTGGTATCAGAGATAACATTGATCTAGGGTTTGTCGTTCCGTTCGATTTTGTCAATGCAGTTCGCACGAATAGAGTTCATAATCCAGAGCCCGTCTTCCGGATTCTGTCCGATCCGCGTGGTGGTAGGAGGTTGTGGCTCACTCACGGAAAATCCTCCCTTCCATCTGGATCCGTTAAGAACAACCCAAAATTTCCCCAAAATTTGACGGTCATTCGATACTCGCTAGGGTTGTAGACCAGATCTCTGCATAAAATTCCAGGTGTGAGTCAGTCAAATTCGATTCTGCGGTGGCAACGACGGGCGATGCTCTTTGCTGAGGGTTTTGGTGAGGGTTGCAGAACTAGTTTCTGTGTAAAATTCCGGAACCAAATTCGCATCGCAAGCGTGGAGTCTTGACTTGGCACACCTACACTGGGTGAGCTGGCTCAAGCTGTTCAAGGTGAAGGAGGAGTGCAAGGTGTGTTCGCAGGTGGCGTTTGAGGAGTTGGATTCATCTGTTGCCCATAATTGGGAAGTCTCGAAGACGTTCAATCACTGCGCCGACCAATCCGTCGGTGCAGACCTAGATGGTGCTTGACAAAATGGCGCGCAGGGCTGAAGCAGATGATTCGCACTGGGACAGCCTGCAAGAGAGCTTGGATCTTCTTTTTGCCAAGATCAGTGCCATTGACACAACTCAGTAGCAGATGAACGCACAGTTGGACTTGACTTCTCAAGTGGTGGATCAATCAGTTCGGGATCAAATCACACTAGCAAAGTAGATCGCAGAGATAGGCAGAGTAGTGGCTCAGCTATCTCTAGATGGTTGCAAAGCAACAATGAATGAAGAAGAGGAGAGCCCAAGACCGAGGTTTACTAAGCAAGGTAATGACTTCCATCATCGATCTCATCAATTTGATCACAAGGATGAAGTTGTTCACCCACATTGAGCTTTTGGAAACAGTGGTTTTGATGATCCTGGTTACAAAGAGTATAAACAACCACTACCAAAGATGAATTTTCCACAGTTTGATGGCAAAAATTCCAAGATTTGGATTGACAAATGCAATGACTACTTCGCCATCTTCAACATCCCCAAGTTTCTATGGGTCTCATTAGCTTGTATGAATTTTGATAAGAATGCTTCAAAGTGTTTGAGGGCATACAAAATGCAACATGATATTGGGACATGGGAGCAGTTTACTGTAGCAATTGAGGAGAAATTTGGGACTTATGATTACAAACAAGCCATGATAGAGTTAATGAACATGAAGCAGAAATGCTCTATGCAAGAAGATTATCAGCAATTTGAAGATGCTAAATTCCAACTGGCCATGCATAACACAGACTTAGATGATATGTTTTTCACCACACAATTTATTCAAGATCTCAAAGAAGATATCAGTTATGTTGTGCAAGCACAAATGTCAAAGAAAGTGGAAAAAGGCCCTCTTACAAGTAACCATCCAAGAAGATATTTTAGAGAAGACCAAAAGAAAATCATCAAGAGCTTATCCAAGTTCAAGATTCACTATTGGGGTCAGAAAGAAATCAAGACCCAGAATCAAGGTGGGGAATTGTGGAAGGCAAGATAGGCCAGAGACTATAGAAAAGTCAACAATTTGTGTTATTATTGTGCTGCACCTTTTACACCAGCACATTTGGATGTCTGTGAGAAAAGATCAGAGCCATAGATTCATGCACTGTCTGTGGAAGAGTTAAATTAGCAAGAGCTAAATGATAATATTCTTTTGCAACTAGAACAAGAAGATGCTATAGCTCATGATCTCTTTCACTTGTCATTGAATGCCATATCAACTAGAGCTAAAGAAGATACAATCTGGTTGAGAGCATTGGTCAAGAATCAGGTAACATTGACACTTGTGCATTCTAGAAGTTCTCATAGTTTTGCTAGTGCAGCTTTTGTTTAGAAATTGGGTCTGAAAATAAAACCTGTACCCAGGGCTCAAGTCAAAGTTGTTGATGGCTCTTCTCTCCTTAGCACTGCTTATGTACCTCAGCTGGAGTGGTGGATCCAAGGTCATACTTTCTAAACTGGTATAAGGGTAATTGACTTGGACATACATGATGCTATATTGGGTTATGATTGGTTGGAATCTAGAAGTCCCATGGATTATCATTGGAAGAACAAAACAATTTCCTGGCAGGAAGAAGACAAATATATCAAACTCCAAGGAGTAGTGCCCCAGCAACAGCTTCAGATCCAAGAGTTACCAGCTAAACAGTTCCTGAAGTGGACAAAAGGAAATGATATTTGGACTTGTGCTATTGTTGAACATAACAATCAGGTTTCAAAAGTTGACAAAGCAGTGAAAAACATAATCAATGAGTTCCAAGATTTGTTTGTAATTCCTAATCAATTACCACCTCAGAGAGCCTATGACCATACAATACTATTACTACCCAACTCAACTCTTGTCAACTCTAGACCATACAGATACTCCCCAGCCCATAAAGATGAAACAGAGAAATAAGTGAAAGAGTTATTAGAAGCTGGACTATTCTGTCACAGCACTAGCCTCTTTGTCTCACCAGTGCTATTGGTGTATAAAAATGATGGTATCTGGTGTTTCTGTGTGGACTATAGGAAGCTTAATTCTCTTACTATGAAGAATAGATTTCCCATACATGTAATTAATGAAATATTGGATGAATTGGTAGGTACCAAATACTTCACTATTCTGGACATGAGGTCAGGGTATCATCAAGTGAGGATGAACGAAACTGATGAACACAAGACAGCTTTTAAGACCCACCATGGCCACTATCAATTCAAGGTGCTGCCTTTTGGTCTAATTAATGCACCAGCTACATTCCAATGTATTATGAATACTGTACTTAATCCATATCTCAGGAAATTTGCACTAGTGTTTCAGAATGATATCTTAGTGTATAGTAAGGATTTGCAGTCACATTTAGTTCATCTTAGAGCTATATTCACAACATTGCGAGAAAATAAGTTCTACATCAAGGAATCCAAATGCTCTTTTGCTCAGAATTAGCTACAATACTTAGGCCAATTATTTCAGCAAATGAAATAGCTACAGACCCTAAAAACATTGAGGCAATGCATAGCTACAATACTTAGGCCAATTATTTCAGCAAATGAAATAGCTACAGACCCTAAAAAGATTGAGGCAATGCAGAAATGGCCTATACCAGCTACAATGACTGAATTAAGAGGATTCCTAGGTTTGATTGGCTACTATAGAAAATGTGTGCATCACTATGGAATCATTGCAAGATCTCTCACCAATTTGCTCAAGAAGAAACTGTTTAGTTGGGATCACCAAGCACAATTGACATTTCAAAAATTAAGCTATGGCCACAACACTAGTGCTAGCATTGCCTAACTTCAATGATACTTTCTGCTTGGAGACAGATGCTTGTGACACTAGTATTGGTGCAGTACTTATGCAGCAAGACAAGCCAATTGCCTATCTTAGCAAGCCACTAGCCCCTGCACATCAACACCTCTCCATATATGAGAAAGAGTTCTTGCATTAACTATGGTAGTAGAAAGGTGGAGGCCATATCTCCAAAGGAAAGAATTTATTATTAACACAGATCATAGAGGTTTATGTTATCTGGGTGAACAAAATTTACATCTGACTTACAAAGGAAAGCTATGACAAGGTTAATGGGTTTTTACAATTCAAGATTGTCTACAAGCAAGGGAAAGAGAACAAGGCTGCAGATGCTCTGTCAAGAGTGGGACATCTGATGACTACTCAATTGATCTCAGTAACAAATCCAATATGGATTCAGGATATTTTAAATTCTTACATCACTAACCCCATAGCACAACAGCTTCTGGAATAGCTTTCAGTCAGAAGCCCAAATGAGCAGGATTATCATTTACAAGAAGGACTGATAAAGAAGGATAAAAAGATTTGGGTGGCTCAGAATACAACCATCCAGACAAAAATCATTGCTACCTTCCACTCTTCTGCATTGGGAGGCCACTCTAGGATCCAAGCCACATATATCAGAATCAACAAGTTGTTCTGTTGGAAAGGTCTCAAACAAGTTGTGGACAGTTATGTCAAACAATGTGCCATTTGTCAACAAGCTAAGTATGAACATATTAACCCTCCAGGGCTACTACAAACTCTGCCAGTTCCCCAAGGTACCTGGCAAGATATTACAATGGGCTTCATCGAAGGGCTACCAAAATCTGAGAGATATGACACTATTTTGGTGGTAGTCGACAATTCCCCAAATATGCTCATTTCATTGCACTGCATCATCCTTTTACAGCACAAACAGTGGCACAAGCTATTTTTGATCAAGTCGTGAAATTGCATGGCCTTACAAAGAGTATTGTGTCTGATAGGGATAAAATCTTCACTACACATTTTTGGACTGAACTATTGAAGATGATGGACATTAAACTGACAATGAGTACAGCTTACCATACACAAACTAATGGTCAAAGTGAAAGGGTGAATCAATACTTGGAGATGTTTTTGAGATGTGTTGTTCACAATTCATCAAAGAAATGGGAGCAATGGTTGTCACAAGCTAAGCTATGGTAGAACACAAATTACCATTCTTCCTTGGGGTGTTCTCCATTCAAAGCATTGTATGGGTATGAGCCCAACATGATTTCTGTGCCTACTGAAGGAGAGTCCTCAAGCGCATCTCTAACTGACTGGCTAAAGGAGAGGGAGATCCATAATGAATTGTTGAGACAACACTTGCTAGCTGCTCAAGAATCAAGAACCAAGCCGATAAGAAAAGAACAGACAGAGAGTTCCAAGTTGGAGAACAAGTGTTGCTCAAGTTGTAGCCCTATGCACAAACTACAGTAGTTAATAGACCTTGTCCCGAATTGGCGTTGAAGTTTTTCGAGCTATTCAAGGTGTTGGAGAGAATTGGCAAGGCTGCTTACAAAGTGGCACTACCTGAAGGGGCTCAAATACACAACACATTCCATGTCTCTTAGCTTAAACCCTTCACACCAAACTATACAACAGTGTACAAGGATCTTTCTAAACTGATTGATGTGGAGCATGAACACTTGCAACCGGAAGCAATACCGCAACGAAGGCTCGTGAAGAAAGGTAACAATGCTGTTTCACAATGGTTGATCAAATGGACTCATCTTCTTGAAGATTATGCTACTGGAAGGATGCCAACGTCGTCAGCAAGATGTTCCCTAATGCACCTGTAGGGTGCTGTCACAACTGAGGACAAGGTGCATCAGGAGAATACGCCAGCGGGGACAGAAGAAGTAAACTAGCTTAAGAGTGAGTGTGTGGGTGACCGATGTGTGGGTCCTGCATGGTCAGGGACGAGCGGCATATAGGCCAGCTTTGTAACAGATGAATGGACTATATTCTCTTTCACACAAAAACGTTCAATAGAACCTGAGGAAAGGAAGGTGATCTTCCTCCTCTGCCCTCTGAGATCCAATTCGTGCTCTTGATTCTTGCTGTGCTGTTCACGCTCCTGGTTGATCCCTCCAATAAACCTACGGGTGGTTACATCACGTCGATAGGATGGGACCACCGATCACCCTCCCTCACACGAAGACCGCGGCACAGCACGCGCGCGGGGCGTTGTGCCTGGGCCCCGCGGTGGTTCGCCATTCCGGCGCCGCCTGGGGGTCGAGTCGGTCTCGTTCTCCTCCGGGAGATTCCCTGCCGATCTCGCGTCCGTGCGCACGGCAGCTCAGATCATAGGTGACAAGTGCTCGGGTCGCTGGTTTACCATGGCGGCCCGCCTGGGCCGCTGGGCGCCTGGCTTGCTGGCCGCACCTTGCGCAGGTCGCGTAGTGCGCGCCACCGCGGCGTACGTAGGACGGCAGCAGCAGCCCAGCAGCTAGAGGTAATGGAGGTCCATCGCTCGATCTAATCGTCGTCCTCGTAATCGTGACATGTAGTAACATGCGTGGGTGTGTACATGTCTGTGGTCTGCCGGTTTTGGAGTGGGTATAATCTGATCCCATATCTTTTAGCAACGTACTACACGGATAGCGCATTATACCAGTACGTATCACACGGTGATTGGTCTAGCCCCGGGTAACGAACATTTCGCGTGTCCTCTGTCCGTGGTGGATTCTTCACTGACAGCGTGCTTAAATCTTAGTATCATAATCGTCAACTTCTGATGTCAGGTGCTAGCTTTTTCTGCGTTCACCACCACCTGTGCTACGCTTACCGCTTATGTATGTATGGGCTCACTACTACTACAGTACTACGTGCCTGTGCGCATGCTCCTCCACTGTAGTCTTCTTGCCTCCAGGCTTCACTACTCGGCCGGAACTTAACGATTACAACCCTGAGCTTTTCACATATGAGGACTGGAAAAAGAAAAGGATCGTCAACAAAACAAACAAGGGTGAAATAATTCCGATTACCATATATCCACTCGGCCCACCGCTTTGTGCCCTGTCTGCCAACTCCCCTAATCGATGAATGATGATGATGATACACCCACAAGCCCTTGGGACCCACTTCATTTTCCCGATGCTGGGCCCACTGCCATCGTCACCTCCCACCATGCAAAGCTTATTCGTTTGCAGCCGAATGCGCCGCGTATGTGCAAGTAAACGTTAACTTCCGTGACATGACAAAAAGGCAATCTTATCGTACCCACACATTGCATACAAGTAATTTCGCGTGCAGTTTCTTGGAGACAGAAAATCATACGATGACACTCTTTTTTATGATGGAATAAAACACTATTCTAAATGATAGATGCGACTGCTTCCAAAAAAAAAAGGTTACTAGATAACTTCTTGGCATCCTTCCAAAAACACACTATAAAAAAGAGTGGTATGCTTTGACATTGTTTCTACGATATAGCATTGCTAGAGAAAGGTCCCCATTATGTTAAAGGAAGGTGTTTGTAAAAGCAAGGCCGGGGGATATATGTAATCTTAGTTCATGTCACAAGTTTACAAATGTGCTTGTGATTGAAGCTAATACTCCTATGAGAAAATTTTATGTTATATGGCATGTGTTTAATAGCCATAGAAGTCTATATTAATTAAGTTGTCATATCTATAAGATTATTAAGATTTTCCGAGTGTTATTTTACAAATGGCTGGTTATTATTGCTACTTTTCAAAAAATTTAAGTGACAAGGTGCTGGTAGTGCGGTAGTCTAATAACTGGGACATTTCCTCGTGCATTTAACCAAAATTGCAACAAAATTAAGATCACTAACAAATATTTCTAACCAAAATAATGTTAGCTACTTAGTAAATATATTTTTAATGATCTTGATTAAACTAAAATCCCTTGGCTATTCGAAAATTTTCTAAAGAGGGCCCATATAATAACCATCGGCCACTTAAAACCACACACTCGGGATGCTTTGAGAATCATGCAGTTTATGCATTGAAAGCAATCAACAATAGAACCACTGTTAGATGGTTGTGATTGCTGCAATTAAAATTTCAAACTTCTTCATGTAATTCCATGGCAATTCCCAGGGTTTGTACTATATTTTGAATATTTTCCGATGGTGAAAACAAACTAGCAACAATGAATAAGCTAACCCATATTTTTTTAAAAAAAGCACATTGACCACTTAGAGTTAAAAGCGCTCAGTAAATGTCTTAACTAGACTAAAAAACTTTCTCCTCATCCAACAATATATGATGTGTGTATGCTGTCCTCATGCACCAAATATTGACATGGGTTACCTCAACTTATAGATGCAACCGCCATCCACTTATAGACGTGTAAAATGAAACACCTTCTTTCACGGGTGCCATGTAGGACACTGGCAATGACAATTGTCTTCACCCTGCCCTGTTTTGAATGCAAGCATACAACTGAAATAATATCATTCAAGATTTCTCGAGTGATTTGTTTTTATGTTACGCCACAACATGAATCGCTGAAACGTAGAAGAAAATGAATTGATTATGAATCTTTATTATTCGGGTTTTGCTAAGGTACTCCAAAAACATGAATAAAAACCAATAAAAATATGTATAGTTAGGAAACTTGGTCAGTTCACCAGAACAAGTACTCGAAGGCACGCCAGATCAGTTCCGTGTTTCTGGGGCATTGTTGTGTGCTCCGCCATCTCTTTGTCGTCCCTTCCTTGGCCCTTGAGAGATTGGTTTGCCGTGAGGTGACACTGAACTGCAGACAGTGACTAATTAGCTGATAGTTTAAGAGGCCAACCATTCCACTATCCAGTGCAAAAAGAAGTCGATTCCAGCTTTCCAAAGTCATATTTATGCAGAGTTGCTTTTGGTTCCAATGCATCTAACCTAGCTAGCACCCAGCGTTCACGCATATTTCACTTCTGCGAGCTCATGATGACCAAATCTTTCCTGCAGGCAAAAGCGAGGGCCAAATAATGTGATGTAGCCAACCTTTGTGGGAACCATTAGCTAGCCAAATGGATTCCAACACATATGAGCTAAACTCACACCAGACAACTACACGCCTTAGTCCCAATTTTGTACTAGAAAAAAGAGTGTTAAGCAGTTTACAGTTCAAGAGAACCAGCCTTACAAACCATTGGCAAGCCAGCAACATGGACGGAGGACAAATGCAGTTCAGAACAAAAAAAAAAAAACGAAGTCCATCGCCTAGACTCACAGTGCCACTACAATCTATTTCTTCACCATGGAAACCAAAATAATACATGACAGAAACAAACAGGGCAACTCCTTACTCTCGCTTGCCAAGCTTCTTGGCACGTGTCTTCATCTTCTTTACAGGGCATTGATCTTCAGAGATGAGATTTGGTCTCCAGGAACGCAGACTGTGGCCCTGTTTGGAGTCGCTTATTTCCCGCTTATTGGTGAAAATAAGCGATAAACCCACCCAAACGCCTTGCTTATTCCCCGCTTGTCACGTAAGCCGCTTAGTGGAAAATCTGGAATAGAACTAGCACCCAGCTTATCTCATACGCGGGTCAGACCACGCTTCTGGGGCAAGCGGAGCATATAGCTCCATCGCTCATGACAAAACATCTTGATTGATGGGCTGACATGCTCTCGTTGCCTTCAAGTTAATCCTTAGAACCATCTTGATGTCCTTCCACCTCTGTTTGCGGAAAATGAAATTGTTTCTTGTATGCCATTGCCATGCACTCCACATTACAACATCAGAGAACTTGGCCACACAAAACTTGCTCAAGAGCGCCATGACCGCGGAGTCCGCGGAGCAACCCACACTGGCGGAGGCCAAGCTCCACCGTAGCCTCCCAGCCAAACCCCACCACACAACCGGCGATGCTCGGTCACCTCATCCTGCAACCTACCACCAAAGCCAACCAAAATTCACCGGCTCCTTCGCACGCTGCGGAGGAGGCCCTCGACCTACTCTACTGCTCGGATTCAGAGGAGGACAGCCCATACTCTCGTCACATCAATGAGCAGGCATTGAAGACGGAGAAGGCTCTGGCAGTAGCAGAAAGAAGGGAGCAGGAATCTGGGGACAGCATAGGGGGGTGACACGGCACCTGCTGCCCCTCGCCGGATTCCCTCAGTCATGGTAAAGCCGACCAACCACCGGGTATCGTACAAGGATGCACTCTTGAAGCCAAGGACCTTCAAGCCAAGATTCCCCAAGGACTCGTCAAATCATAGAAAGCAGGTATGGCTCCATGAAGAGAGAAGGCGGACGTCGCGCAAGCAGGCTACTTTGGTATGGTCTCTGCTTGGACCTGGATAGAAGAGCATTCATGACCGGATAGGTGTGAGGGCGATCCCAGCTTAGGATAGGCTTAGAGCATCCCCACACACCGTTGGGCAGTGGCTTCAACTGCTCAAGGCAAAGGCTAGCAGACACTGCTTCAATTGCTTAGCTCCCGATCAACGCATTGGTGTATGTAGAGACCCGCCTAAGTGTATTTTGTGCTTGCACTCAGGTCACAAAGCTTGCCATTGCCATTCCAACTCGCAACCCTCTCGTCTCCCCTCTACCACCATCGCCACCGCTGCTGGTTCCGCTACCTCTTCCACTAATACCACCTGCTGCCAAGAAGCAAAGGTTGCTGCGGCTACTTCCTCACGGCTGTGCCCTGCGGCTGTGGTAAGGAGTGCTTCTGCTAAGGTTGCCATGGAGTATGGTGCCCCTGAGCTCATCCCTGGTGCAGCACACAGGAGACCTGATCATGTTACAGTTTGTGTGTCGTGCTCGGCTGCGGTGAGGGAGGAGGAGAGGCGGCTATCCTTGACCGCGCTCATTGGCATGCAGGTCGACGGCCGTGCAAAGCTCTCCGGTGATGTGGTGCGCCAGGATGCTCTACAACAACTCTGCATCCTGGAACATGATTTGGGGGTGAAGCGCCTGACTGCATCAACCTTCCTGCTTCACTTCTCCACCTCAGAACGACGCACGGCGACGCTCCGCCTTGGGGGGCTTGCTGCTGGGTGCACTGCTCTACGGCTCATGCCATGGATGCATCAGGTCAGTGCATCTACTTCCAAGCTCATGTATCGTGCGAGGGTTTGCATTAAGGGTATACCAAAGCATGTGCAATAGATTGAAACCATAGCTAAGCTATTCAACGCCCCAACCTTCATTGATGAGATTGACATTGAGCACGAAACCGGGCAAGAGAGAGATTGTTTGTGCCTCTGGGTGTGGACAGCAAAACCTGATGGGTTAGCTAAAATGGCAACTTTGCAAGTCGCAGAACCACTCACTTTTCCTGAGGAGTACTATTGGCAGATGGGTGACATGGAATTGCCAACCACTAGAACTGGCCCTGCTGAGATGTTAGATTATGCAGTCATTATTCATTTGGATAGGATTCTTGATTAGTCACCACTGCCAGGTAGCCCCTCACATAGGAGTGTTGACAGTGGGACAAGTGGTCTGCCTGATGACCTGTATGAGGAAGAGTGGCAAGTAAAACATAGATTTGTGCGGCATTATGGTGTTCCTGATGATCATGTGGTTCGTCGTCGAGTTTTGGTTCAAGAATGGCTTGGAGGATGGCGAGATAGGTTGTCATCGGGAGGAGGAGGTGCCGGTGGCCGGGGTGCACCGCAGTACCCTCCTCCAAGCTGGCATGATTTGAGAAGGGCTGAGGCCAGAGGCTTCCATGGTGGCAGTAGCAGTCATGATGGACAACGAAGCATTCATGGCCGGCGACATCAGGCTACCAGAGAAGATGCAATCCTCATGAGGAGCAGTAACCATAAAGGATGCTCTGACGAGATGGGCAGCGGCCAGGTCAAAGATGGACCAAAAGAGAAGGTGATTACAGCAACTTTGCAAGATGCAGAACCACCATTCCATTGTGGTGAAGGTCTGATGCATGGGCCAGGCTTAGACCCAATGAGAGAGGAAGCCACATTGATGGGCAAAGAGATGCAGGGACAGACTGTGAGGGACAGCAAAAGAAACAAAGAGACAGGGGGCAATACAATAACAATAGTGCAGCAACAGGACTGTGCACCACAGCCTCTGGGTCAATCAGAAGAGGTAGAGCATGCCAATCTGGTTGACAATGCTAACCAGCCAGGACGGGCAATGGAAGTGCAAGAGGGAGGAGAAATATGACAGGACATGCACAGGGGCACAAGCAGATCGACATTGCTTTGGCTCAACCAGAGGTGATGAGCGAACCGAAGGTTGATGGGCTGATATTGAAATAGGCTGGAGCCTAGCAAGCTAAGGATGGGTCATATGATGGTGAAGCTCTGCCGGTTGTCGGATCAGCTACAGTACAGAAGGGGATTGTCCTGCTAGGGATGCACATACCAGTTACCAAGCCAATTTCAAAGGCAATCCTAGCAACCCAACTGTATCACCCGCGCTGCAAAAGATAACACGCCAAGGAAAGGGCAAAGAGAATGCACATGTCAATCTAAAGGAAGCAACTGAATCTACAACAAAGAGTAACAGACTTGGAGACCATCCCAAGACAAACCTGACGATGGAAGAGCAAGCCACCATGTTACTGATGAAGAAGTGTGGGACTTTGGAACAGGGAAAGACTGCAGATGCGGCTGATCACAACAAGTTCAGAGAGCAATTTGTGGGACCTCTGAAAAAAGAAAGTGGTTAACGGTTTCAGAGAGACTTTTGGACTAATTGAAAATGCCGCTGAAGATCCCCTCGGCGCGTTAGCGCTGGAGGGAGAGACCTGATGATCCCTTCAACATTAGGTGTGCGTGCGTGCGTGTGCATGTGTGTGTGCACGTGTGTGTGTGTGGGTGGGTGGGTGTGGGTGTCACAATGTGTATGTGCAACATGACTATTAAAGCCACCACCTACTTGGGGGTGTGTATGTGGTGTGTGTGTGATCTGGGGTGCCTATCATATGAATCTGGGGTGTGATCTGAGACTATTTAGTTTCCATGAATGAGCAACGCTGTATTACACTCAACTGGAATGTAAGAGGGCTTAATGCCAAAGCGTGAAGAAAGGTTGTAAAGGATCTTGTCAAAGACGTCAGTAGTACAATTATCTACTTGTAAGAAACTAAGATCGGAGAATTCAATAAGAATCTAGTGATAGAATGCCTAGGTCATCAGTTTGGCAAGAGTTATGCTTATCTACCAGCACAAGATACTAGAGGGGGGATTCTGCTAGTAGTTCATGAGGACTACTACAAAATAAATGAGTTTTTTCTCAGAGCAAATTTAGTAACAGCATGTGTGGAAGCAACGACTACTCCGGTGCAATGGTGGGTAACAGTGGTTTATGGACCACAGGGGAACAATGCTAAGTTGGAATTCCTGAATGAGATAAGAGAAATGAAAGGCCTGACATCAGACATATGGCTACTACTGGGAGATTTTAACATGATATTGCAAGCACAAGACAAGAGCAATGATAACATAAATAAAATATTGATGGGAGCTTTTAGAGTTGTGGTAGATGATCTGGAACTGAAGGAGCAAAATCTAAGAGGCAGAAAGTTCACATGGACAAACAATGTCACCTATACCAGAATTGACAGAGTGTTCTGTACTGCAAGTTGGGAGTTTATGTTGCCTAATGTATTGCTTCAAGCTGTATCGTCATTGGTGTCTGGTCATTGTCCTATGTTAATCACTAGGGACATTGCAGTAAGAAAATACAAAGGCTTTAGGTTTGAGTCCTTTTGGCCAAAAATCAGAGGATTCAGAGAAGAGGTATCTGAAACCTGGAATAAACATGTAGCCCTACATAATCCATTTCTGTGGCTGCGTACAAAAATGCAAAGAATAGCAAAAAGACTGAGATGCTGGACGAAATCAATCATTGGGAACAACAAGATCCTGTTAACTGCAGCCAGGCAACTGATTTGGATTTTGGATGTGGTCCAAGATCATAGAGTATTCAGTCAGGATGAATTACTACTACTAAAGAGGGACTTGAAGAATAGATATTTAGTAATGACTGCAATTGAAAAACTGAGGGCCAGGCAAGAATCAAGATTGACCTATATCAAATCTAGAGATACCAATTCAAAAATTTTCTTCCTAGGAGTGAATGGAAGGAGGAGGAAAAACTTCATACAAACACTAGAAACCTCAAGTGGAAGGGTGCACTTACAAGCAGAGAAAGAACAGGAAATTCTAAAACATTTCTAGTCTGGGCTGGGAAATGAAGGAATCAGACATGAAACCTTAAATTGGGAAGCATTAAACATCCAGAGACATAATCTGCAATACTTAGAAGAGGAGTTCACAGAGGAGGAAATCAAAGTAGTGGTCATGGATCAAAAATTTGAGAAGGCAACTGGACCTGATGGTTTCATTGGTATATTTTTCAAAACCTGTTGGGATATTATCAAGGAGGATCTTATACTAGCAATACAATACTTATACAACTAGCATGGTCAACATTTCAATATCCTAAATTCTGCACAGATTGTCCTAATACCAAAAAAGATTGAAGCAAAGACGGTAACGGATTACCGGCCCATCAGCCTGACCAGCAGCATAACTAAACTCATCTCTAAGCTGCTTGCATCGAGGTTATCTTAGGTGCTGAATGATCTAATCTCAAGAAATCAGAGTGCCTTCATAAGAAAGAAAAGCATTCATGATAACTTCTTATACACACAAAACTTGATCAGAGAACTATACAAAGCAAAGAGGCCGGCACTGTTCCTAAAGCTTGACATTGCAAGGGCATTTGACACAGTAAGATAGGACTACTTAATGGAGGTAATGAAACATATGGGATTTAGAAGCAGATGGAGGGAATGGGTTTCTATACTACTGCACATAGCAACATCGGCAGTACTGGTAAATGGGTCACAAACAAGAAAAATTAAGCATCGAACTGGGCTTCGGCAAGGAGATCCATTATCCCCTATGTTATTCATACTAGCCTTAGAACCACTGCAAAGGCTGTTAGCAATGGCTGAAAATGAGTCTACATTATCACCAATTCAGAACAGAACAGTAAAGATTAGAATAAGCTTATATGCTGATGACGCAGCAGTCTTTGTTAATCCAATTAGAGAGGAGATTGATGTGGTAAGAGGAATTTTTTATGCTTTTGGTCGGGTGTTAGGACTGAAGATAAACTTGCAAAAAAGTGCTACATATCCTGTCAGATGTGAGGATCTGGACATCAACTTAATTTTGGAAAGTTTCCCATGTGAAGTTAAAAGCTTTCCATGCAAATACCTTGCCCCTGAGCCTGAGAAAATTGAAAAGAATATAAGTGCAGCCACTGATTGATCGAGTAGCAGCAAAACTCCCTATATGGAAAGGAAAGTTGCTTGACAAAGCTGGAACGCTCACTCTTGTGCGATCAGTTCTGACTTCTATGCCAATCTACTTCATCACAATATTTGCAGTGAAAAATGGGCATTGAAGAAAATAGACAAAATTAGAAGAAACTTCCTGTGGAAAGGATCAGAGCAAGATAGTGGAGGACATTGTCTATAAAGTGGCAGAAAACAACATTGCTGAAGAACCTTGGTGGGTTGGGTATCCTTGAACTTGGAGCATTTAGTAGAGCTCTTCAGCTTCGAAGATTATGGTATGAGTGGACTGAAACTGATCGGCCATGGGTAGGATCTCCTACCCCATGTGATGAGGTGGACAAGCAACTATTTAGAGCCAATACAATTGTTGCATTGGGAAATGGGAATAGGGCCAAATTCTGGCAATGCTCTTGGATCAATGGAAGGGCACCTAGAGATATAGCTCCAAGCCTCTACAAATTGGCATGGAGGTAAAATAAGACAGTGAGGGAGGATCTAATTGACCACGTATTATGCAGGTTGCAGTCAGTGGAACAAATGGCAAAGTTTGTCATCTTATGGGACTTGGTGCAAAATGTTGAATTCAGTGATGAGGAGGACCAAATCAAATGGAGGTGGACAGAAAATGGCTCATACATCTCAAGATCATCTTATCATGCACAATTGAGGGGAACTTACAGTACTTTTGAAGGCAAAGTCATTTGGCAGGCTCATGCTGAAGCTAAGCACAAGTTTTTTGCGTGGCTGTTGACACAGAGCAAAATTTTAACAGCTGATAAGATGGTGGCTCAAAATTGGCAATGCGAAATGGAATACCCATTGTGTGATCAGGAAGCAGAAACAGCAACACATCTGTGCCTTCAATGCAGTTATGCCAAGGAAGTATGGTTGCTGGTGAGTAACTGAACCGGGGGGATAATCAATATACCGGAAGATGATGATGTAGAAGTGGAACAATGGTGGAAGAGATCACTTGCGCCATTCAACAAGAAGCAAGGCCGATCTGTGGCCGCATACCTAATCCTCACTGCATAGAACATATGGAAGGAGCGCAACCGACGAGTGTTTGAAGGAAAATCTCTCCAGCCGATGCTAGTGTTCGACATGATACAAGATGATGTTAAGATGCGTCAAAGAGCGTGCGGTAACTCCGAGTTTAGTTAGTGTATGTTAGTTTTTATTAATGAGTAAGCCTAGAGAGCTAGTTATCCTATGTAATGTCGAATTTATTGTAAGAATGAACTTCTATCTCCTTAAATGAATTAACAGTGCTCCTGCTATATTCAAAAAGAGAACAGTTAAATAATATGTACTATATACATGTGTTGCCATCCAGCATAACATTTTTCTTGGCTTTAAAAGAGACTTTAAGTAGTAGTAGTAAGATTCTGCTGCTTCTTTTGCACACTGCCAGAGGGATCACGCATCCGAGTAAGAGGCCAAATAAAACTGCACTGCCGGCATATGCGCAGATCAGCAGATTTATATGTACCCATTGGTAACGGAATGTAATTCTGTCGAACCATCAGCCACAAGAGTAGGAACAAATTCGAGCTATCAACCACGCCATCTTGCTTTACGGCAGTCTCGCCTGATCCTCTGACATGTCGAATTGCTATATGAGCCATGTCTTTTCTAACAGAAAGGCACAGCCTATTATCAGTCAGTTGGCTCTGATATGGCGATCGTAGCCTCAAAAATCACGGCTACAGGGGACGAAAATGAGCTTCGTTTTTTGGCGTCTGAATTCCGGAGGCTGCTGCTATCTTTGGCGTGGAATGTGCAATATCTCTGTTTTGAGTTTTGACAAGCTCACAGGCACGTAGCCACTGACCCAATCAACTTGTTAATCCATCATCCACCCAATCAACTCGTTCATCCATCAACCATCATCAGTTAGTTCATCATGCCGTGAAGTGGGTGCATGCTTTCGTTATCTCGTAAATCAGAATGTGCATTGAAGAAGTGTGGACATGAAAATGCGATGGGGATATACACGCATATGCACCGAATTTCCTCTCCAGCACTATGTTTCCTCCAAATGCAGAAAAAGAAGAGAGTGACAGAATTGTACGTTATTAACTCTTAATGTCGTGTCAGTGTACGAATTTGAGTGCTAAATCTTTCCTTTTCTAAAAAGAAAGGTAATGTGTAGCGCGTATGTGCATTCATCTCCCTTTATATATGTTTCTCTGTTTTCTGAAGATGTTGCTATATGGTAGGGCCTAGTTATTTTATAATATTTTCTCCACTTGAGATATCTCTAACAGATTTTGTACTGTCATAAAGTTTATATAATGGCTCCTTTACAGATGCTCATGATCTTAAGTACGGCATATTGTATTTATAACAACCCCTCCGAATTCCAGCATTGGCAAATGAAAGCAAGTAAAAGCAATAAGGGGGCTCTTTTCTGCAAGTGGAGGTGCTATTAGGATTAGATGATGCCAAAGGGAATATTGCAGGGATTTGAGATGGCTATTGTATTTTCATGGGAGAACTGTCAAGCTAACATCCACCAGTTAGCAAAGGCAAAACAGCCAACACCCTGCTGATGTTGTTGCTGTTTGTCTTGACATTTGCTGTGAGCCCCCTTGCTTCTTTCCTCGAGCAAACTTAACTCGAAACTAAACAAATGAGTCGTACATATCCCGTCTTTCAACTCTTTCTCTAAAGTTTCCAACTCAAGCTAAACTTATTTGCATTTTTTAAAAAAAACTCTTTAAAACATATGCAGTTTTGCAAACTATCAATACAATATTTTCACCAAATCTATAAAGGGACAAGTACAACGGATAAGATCAACACACTTTCAACTCTAGTTTTGAAACCTTAGACTAAACCTATAGAAAAGGGATGGAAAGTCTACTCCTTTTATCCCAACTTGAAAGTTCAGTTCGACCTATTATACCCCAATGTTCACCAAATCAAAAAAGGTACAACGGTTCGCACCATTGATATGTTGCCCACATATGGACCGGTGGCGGCAAGAAGTTTGTCTTACCTCACATTCTGTGGATCCCTGCAGGACCGAAGCACCGCAGCATTGACGACTCCAAGTTACACATAAGAATATTAGTTGTATCCTTAATATAGTTTTAATTATCACTACGGGAAACCTCAAAGTCGCCGAGTGTAATTTCTTCGCCGAGTGTATTATTGCGGGCACTCGGCGAATGACCGGTTTGCCGAGTGCAATCCTAGAAACACTCGGCAAAAATAATACACTCGGCGAAAACACGATTTGCCGAGTGCCACCAAAAAAATACTCGGCAAACTCCCACGGGGCACTCGGCAAACATGGGGCACTCGACAAATACTTGAGCACGTGACTTCCACGTGCCGCGTTGTGCCGTCGCCGTGACGGACGTTAGGGTTTGCCGAGTGTCGACGGGGGGCACTCGGCAAACTCCATGTTTGCCGAGTGTCTCGATGGGGCACTCGGCAAAGATGCTAGTTTGCCGAGTGTCGCTTGAGGCACTCGGCAAACCTGGGGGGTTGCCGAGTGTTTCTTGGCACACTCGGCAAAAAAAAAATTCCTCCTCCGCCCTCCAAACTTTTTATACTCCACATGTATGAGATTTGGCACTACATGGTACAAGGTGGACTTCTTATTGACCTGTTTGCTATATTTAATCAATTAATTTCATTTAGAGTAATTTGTTGATTTAAGTCAAATTTGAACTGCAGGTGTTTGGAATAATGGAATAATATGAGTGGAAAAATTATATTCATGTTAGTGAGTCCAAATTGAGGTCTTACCCAGAAAATGAAAAGAAATTTCGAACATTTTGTTAAGGAAACACGACTACGAACATGTGGCCAAATGATTGTTTAATTCTCAAAAATACAAACGAAGTTTGAAAATCACGAGATTTTGCAAGATGCTATGATTTCATATGCAGAGGCTGTGGTAAAAAATTGACAAGGTTTCGCACAAGTTTTGACATATGATGTTTAGAATTCCAAGCATCTCCGGAGAGGATTCGTAGAAGTTGGAAGGATCCGGTAAGATTTTGAGACGAATCGATACTTGAATTTGTCATTGAGTCCCAATTTATTTTTATAGGCCATAGAGAACATAGATTGGTTCATGTCAAATTTTGGGGATTTTTCGGATCCGTTTGATAATTTTTATTTATTAATTGCAAGTATATGAATTTAATAGATATAAATTAAATATGAGCTATAAATCCATGAAATAATGGAACAATATTACTTAAAAAATGGAATACGCAATGTTTAGTGAATTTGACTAGGTTTACACAAAGTTTACATACTTTTAATTACTAAAAGTCTTGTTGCACATGCAATATAGGTACCTTTTTGCCGAGTGTCGCAGTAGGGCACTCGGCAAACACATTGTTTGCCGAGTGTCATCCCCCGGGCACTCGGCAAAGAGCACCGCGGGTCCACGTGCCAGCGTCAGTAAGCAATGCGGGGGAAAAATACCCTTTTCCGAGTGCCCCTGATCTAGCACTCGGCAAAGATTGAAAATGCCTTTGCCGAGTGCTAGATCAGGGGCACTCGGCAAAGGTTTCGAATATCATGCGTTGAATTCCCCCGCCGAACCGTGCCACAGCGGTGAGGCTTGATCAGTGGCAGGGGGATGACCGCCGGGCAACAATGTGCGTGCGGAGTGCCGTACTGCGACGCTCGGCAAAAAGGTACGTATATGGCATGTGCAACAAGACTTTTACTAATTAAAAGTATGTGAACTTTGTGTAAACCAAGTCAAATTGTAACTCAGGATGTGT
>NC_028455.1:28954584-29041597 GCF_000263155.2 Setaria italica | reverse complement strand
GCACAGGCATCAGCACAAGCAACGCACGTTCCGCCCGGCCCCGCTAGCCGCCGCGCTGCCGCCCCGCCCCGCTTGCCGCCGAGCGCCGCCCCGGCCGCCCGCCCCGCTAGCCGCCCGTGCCGCCCGCCCCGCCCCGCTCGCCGCCGCGCCACCCGACACCGCCCCGGCCCGCGCCGCTCGCTGGCCCCCGGCCGCCCGACGCCGCCCCCGGCCCGTGCCGCCCGCGGCCGACCCCGGCTGCCCCTGGCCGCCCTGCACCGGCCTCGGCCGCCCCGCGCCGCCCCGGCCGGCCCCGACCCCATGGTTGACCCCTGGCCCCGACCCCCGGCCGCCCACAGTCTTTGCCTCCGCCACCGCCGATGATGTTCCCTCCACCTCAGCCACCCACAACTACTCCTGTGAGTCACTTGACACATTGTGCTTAAGATTCAATACTTTAAATTTGACAACTTTAGATGTTAGCTCAGAATGTCCTATCCTATGTGCAGAATCAATCGGCGGCTTCGAATAATGAAGATCAAGATTTGTCGCAGTGGTCTCCTTGGCCTCCACGGAAGTTGACTTGGTTGTGAACTTGGTTGAAACTAAATTATGACTTGAACTTGGATTTATGGATTGTTTCGTGCTTATGTTGAATTATGCCTGTGGTGTTTATGAATTATGCCTGTGGCCGTGAATTATGCATGTGATTGTTTATTACAAATGCCTGTGATATGTGTATTGTGAATTGAGAGGGATCCGTTATACGTGGCAAAATGGGAAAAAAGGGGGGTTCTGGGCACTTTGCCGAGTGTTACACTCAGCAAAGAGGGGTCTTTGCCAAGTGTTTTGACTTTAACACTCGGCAAAGGTGCATTTCCCAGGTGTAGGACAGCTTGTTTGCCGAGTGCAAGGGACAAGGCACTCGGCAAACAAGGGATCTTTGCCGAGTGCCAGGCGCGAGGCACTCGGCAAAGGCCCTAATTCCCAGCTACACGGGCAGGGTTGTTTGCCGAGTGCCCACCCCCTGACACTCGGCGAAGACACCATGTTTGCCGAGTGCCAAGGGCAAGGACACTCGGCAAACAAGCCGGCTTTGCACTCGGCAAACGCCGGATCTTTGCCGAGTGCCTCCCGTCTGGCACTCGGCAAACCCGCCGTTACGCCCGACGCCGTCAGCGCGTATTTCGCCGAGTACATCTTTTCGCCGAGTGTTTTTTGGCCGTCGGCAAAATGTTTGCCAAGTGCTCGCGTTTTGACACTCGGCAAACTAGTCTTCGCCGACACAAAATTTGCCGTGTGCTGTTTGCCGAGTGTAACACTCGGCAAAGCCTTTGCCGAGTGTTTTTGGGGTTTCGCCGAGTGCCTGTGGCACTCGGCAAAGTTTCTGGTTCCCGTAGTGTATGTTATGTTGTGTTACATGTAAGTACAAGAAAAGGAATATGTCGTAATATTGCAAAACTTGACGCAATGAAAATATCATTGTAAGTAAAGTATTTTTCTCTTTCTTTTTGCAAGGTTTTTTTTTCCAACTTGGCATAATCGTTACTGCCCTAAGCTTACAATAAAAGAACTGCAAAAGTTCTAGGAGGTACCGAAACTCAGGGATAAGGTTTCACCTAACCATCAACGCAAAGCAATGCATAATTGGCTAATTGCAGAGTTTCATCGGCAGCAGCTTATCCAGAGACGACAAACGGGATCTACCTGAGCTCATTGCTCGATGACGTTGGAAGCACTCACTAGCCATGAGTGAGAGAGGTTGGTGAATCACATATCCACTACTGCCTCTCCAGGCACCGAACCAGATCCGCCGTATATATTGTGATGTCAAACGATGAGATGATCCACCACAAGAAAGAGGGGCAGGCCAGGGGAACCTTTTGGCCTTATTTTTTTAGTTTTTGTTTGGTTTTCGAGATGCGCAATTCCATCCCATGCATGGTGGTGCAGCATTGTTGTTGAACTTTCACTAGCTTGGTAGCTCGTTTGCTAGCCCGGAATCCTTTTGTACTTGCAGTAGTGGATATTTTGAGCGCCAATCATTTATGTTTTGAAACCGAGCGATTTTTGTTCTGGATAAGCATGAGAGGGAGATGCTACGTTGCTACTGTTCGCATTGAGATGGGTAGAGTGTTTGGTAGTAGGCCAGATTTTGAATTTGCAATTCGGAATTCAGATAGAACATATGAATTGTCAACACAAAAATATTAAATAAATTCCCAAGCCTTGGACGTGCATAGGCTTGCATGACCAGTAAATTGGCACGTCCACTTTACGACAAAACTTGCATGTCAGCGCCGATGATGACTCACTCATTTAAATTTATCGTTATAGAAATTAGAAGGCAGAAAACAACAGCATCTATCACAAAACAACAGTCCCGAGAGCTACTTGGGCTGCAAGCCCATGTCTTTATGCTATGCACAGCCCACTGGGGGAGTGTGGGTGCGGTCCATCACACAGTTTTTTTGTTTTCTATTTTAGTATCTGTTCCTCTTTCGGTTATGACATTCAATTTTAACCATTCATTAATTTTCAACTTTTTTATGCTAGCTATATTCACTAAGTTCTACATATTCTCATGTAGAAGAACTAGTACAATAATATGGAGATCTACGTAACATTTCTAAAGACATAGTATAACGATGCAAAAAAAATAGAACAAAATAATTGAGGGAAAATAATAGAAAAATCTACCATATATAGGAATAAATTAAGAGACATTTTTGTGGAATATAAGACCGAAAAAACAAATTCAGAAACCAAATCAAACCATCTAGGGAAAAACTTGCTCAATAATTTCCAAGATATTTTTGACAATTCAACAGGGCATTTATTTCTTTGCTATCCATGTCCAAATCCCCAATTAAATATTTTTGACAATTCAGCAATGGAGCAACTGGAGAGGGAAAGAAATAACAGCTGCAAAATGCAAGGATTTTAATGACAAAGATCTAAAAAGAAAGGATTTTGATAATTAAAAACAGTTCATAGTTTCTTATTTCTTAACCCCACAAAAAAGTTACCATGTTTGAAACCTTGTTCTACCTATGTTACAAAGTTACCATGTTTTGAAACCTTGTTCTACCTATGTTACCCTTCAACTGAGGTTCATATTATATTTTGGGCTCTAGCAGTACTAAGGAAACACCGTACAAACTACAAAGGAAGGCGAAGGTCTCCCTCCTCACACCAATCCTACCCTCTGGCCCCCATTTCCCAGCAGGAGCTTCATCCGTGGGCACCAAGTTACCGACTGGTATGCGCTGCTCCCTCACTTCCTGTGTTTTTGTTTATTCTTTTAGCGGAGAGGTGATGAAATCTTTGGCTGGAGCTCCCTAGGTTCATTCCTATTGGCGCCCAAAGCGGTCTTGTATAATAGTAGTGTCTCATGTATTCGCATTGCTTGCCTGTTGCCTGAATTGACCTTAGTTCATGGATTCTTGGTCGCACTGGCTGTCCCAGTTTAACCATTTTCTGCTAGGTTTCAGAGTAATGTTCAACAAAGAAGCGAACATTCAATTTTGCAAGTATTGTCTCCAGCCAGGCATGGTTTCTGGTCCCTCATAGGAGATGTGTTTCCGTGTACTGCCCCATTTGAGAATGGCTTTGGGGAATTATCTATGCTTTCTGACAAAAATCATTTTTTATATCAAGTTTCGCTTCTAGGGTCTTGAGTAATTGTTTTCATTGCGCATTAGGCCATGCAATTTACTGGATAAAAGTAACCACAGTGACCATGTAATTTTTTGAATAAAAACAAATGTTCCGCTTATGTAATTTCCACTTGATGGCGCATGGACCTACTTGTTTATAGGAGAAATAATCTCGTCCTGACTTCTATGCAAATCTTTTGATCAGGGGTGAAATGAAGCTGGTTTTCTGGAATTGGTTTTTGCTATTCTTCACATTAGTTTTGTCGTCATGGGGTTTGACATTGGATGGCCTAGCTCATCTTGGTCTGTCCAAAAACCTCATGCTACCGAGCAACATAAGCTCTAGTTGGAATGCTTCTAATCAACTCCTTGTAGATGGAATTTGGTTACTTGTAATAGAAGGGGTAATGTGATTTCTCTTGACTTGACATCATTAGGAATTTCTGGTTCACTAGGACCTGAAATAGGGTATCTCAAATACCTGCAAGTCCTCAGTTTATCCAGTAACATATCTGGTTCAATTCCTTCGGTTCCTTCGGAATTGGGAAACTGCAGTATGCTTGAAAAATTGGATCTGTCCCAAAATTTCATTTCTAGCAATATACCATCATCAATCAAAAACCTCAAGAGATTGTCATTGCTATCATTATACATCAATTCCCTGAATGGAACTATACCAGAGGAGTTGTTCAAGAACTAGTTTCTGGAGCAAGTGTACCTCCATTACAATCAGCTCACTGGTTCTATCCCCTTCTCGGTTGGTGAAATGAAAAGCCTTAGATCCTTATGATTGCATGAAAATATGTTATTGGGTACTCTCTCGATTCCATTTGCAACTACACCAAGTTGGAGGAGCTCTATCTACTTGATAATCAACTGGGTGGCGGTCTCCGAAAGCCTTGAGTGAGATCAAAGGCCTCAGGATTTTTGATGCAACAAGCAATAAATTCACAGGGGAGACCACTTTCAGTTTCGAAAACTGCAAGTTGGAGATATTCAGCTTGTCATTCAATAATATAAAGGGTGAACTTCCATCATGGCTGAGGAATTGCAGGAGCTTGACACAAATTGGATTTGTCAATAATAGCCTGGAAAAATTCCAACTTCTCTAGGCTTATTGAGCAACCTAACATATCTTCTACTTTCTCAAAACTCCCTCTCCGGGCCAATCCCTCCTGAGATTGGTAATTGTCGGTTGCTGCAATGGCTAGAGTTGATGCAAACCAGCTCGGGGGCAATGTTCCTAAAGAGGTGGCAAATTTACGGAACTTGTCAAAACTCTTTTTGTTTGAGAATCACCTCATCGGAGAGTTCTCTGAGAATATTTGGAGTATACCAACCCTTGAGAGTGTCCTAATTTACAATAACAGTTTCACGAGGAAGCTACCTGCAGTGTTAGCTGAGCTGAAGTCCCTCCAGAACATTACAGTATTCAATAATTTCTTAACTGGGGTAATTCCACAGAAGCTGGGTGTTAATAGCCATTTGGTCCACATGAATTTCACAAATAAAAATTTTGTTGGTGGTATCCCACCAAACATCTGTTCAGGAAAAACATTAAGAATTTTGGACTTGGGGTTGAATCATCTCAATGGTAGCATTCCCTCCAGTGTTGTGGACTGCCCAAGTTTGGAGCCAGTTATTCTCCAAAACAACAATCTTGATGGGACTATTCCGGAATTTGGAAACTTTTCAAATCTAAGCTATATAGATCTGAGTCACAATTCTTTGAGTGGTAGCATTCCAGCAAGCTTCAGCAAATGTGTAAATATAACTGACATAAACTGGTCTGCGAACAAGCTTTCAGGAAGAATACCACCTGAAATTGGAAATTTAATGAATCTGGGAAGACTTGACCTTTCACACAACATTCTATATGGCTCTCTCCCTGTGTAAATTTCCAAATGCTCCAAGTTGAGTTCCCTTGATTTGAGTTTTAACTTTTTGAATGGTTCGGCACTCAGTACAGTAAGCAACCTGAAGTCTCTGTTGCATCTACGGTTGCAGGAGAATAAATTCAGTGGAGGCTTGCCTGATTCTCTTTCACACTTAGGTATGCTTATTGAGCTGCAGCTTGGTGGCAATATTCTTAGAGGCAGTATCCCTTCAGCATTAGGAACATTGCTACAATTGGGTACTGCCTTGAATCTTAGTGGCAATGGTCTAGTTTTTTATATTCCACCACAATTGGGTAATTTGGTGGAGCTGCAATGCTTGGATCTGTCATTTAATAATCTCTTGGGAGGCCTTACGACATTGGGAAGTCTACATATTTTGCATGCCTTGAATGTTTCTTACAATCAGTTTAGTGGACCGGTCCCAGATAATGTTCTAGTGTTTCTGAATTCCACACCAAGTTCCTTCAATGGAAATCCAGGCCTCTGTACCTCAGTACCAACAATCCTTATTGTAATGGAACTTATGTCTTGAAACCGTGTGGAGGTTCTAACAAAGGAGGAGCATATGGATCTAAGAAAATCCCACCAAATATGTTTAGGGAAAATTTGAGATAAATATTTGGATTTGGGGTTTTGGAAATGGTATAAGCACGGATATTTACCGTGTTTGTTTTTGTAATTGGGTAAGAGAAGGTGATTTACAATGTTAATGTGATTTTTGAATGATAGAGTAAAATAATTATCCAGCCTAGCCTTTGCTTCTGCAGAAGCATTAGCCTTTTATCATTGCAATTATGCAGTTGTTAGACTGTCCATATCGTGCAGACAACCGTTAAATTTTTTGACAAAACCAGCATAGTTTTGGAACAACTTAGGGCCTATTGGACGTTCTAGTTTTTAAAAATTCATGGTTTTAATGAACTGTTGTTTAAGAGATCAAATACCTGACAAAGAAACAATTGTTTAAGAAAAAGAGGTCCCAAGTGAAGTCTCTTATAAACTCAAAAAGGACTACCATGTTTTCAAAAATACAGAATTTATTATGTCGAAGCACCTCTTAGCTTTCAAAAATCAAAGTAGTTTGTAGAACCGTAATATTCTCTAAAACTCTGAAAAACTTTGTATTCGAACCAGTAGACACACGATCTAATACTAATATGTATAATGTCACTCTGTGTTTCAGTGAAAATACTAATATGTATAATGTCACTCTGTGTTTCAGTGAAGGTTCCCATGCTGCACTAAGCGTGCTCGGTTCGGTAGCACTGGCATATGATGCTATACATATATCTATGGGCCCATCAGAAGGTTTGGACAGACTCAAATATGGAATTAGACACCAAGACACATATAACATGAAGATCATGATGTAGAGCGGCGTAGTCTACATGGAAAGACAAGAATTAGTCGAGAATTAGGAAGGTATTCGTTGTAATAGAGTAGGGCTTCTCTAGTCGTATTCAACTGGTATTCTTGTAACCAACCGACCTGTAACCCTGCCCCGTGTATATAAGGCAAGGCAGAGACCCCCTCCAAAGCAATCCAACACAACCAACATACAGGATGTAGGGTATTACGCTATTCAGCGGCCCGAACTTGTCTAAATCGTGTGTCTGCGTTTTCTTCAAGTTTCTGATCTCGATGAGCCCCACCAACCAAAACACTACCTTAGGCACCCCTCGGTAGGTACTGGGTCCAAACACAACAATAAAATCAAACCTTGTTTTCTTCTTCTGGATCCAATATTAATAAAATTAAAGAATCCATACCAGTTACCAGTTGGTTGCATTGTTGACAGTACCAATCCTGGTGTGCAGAGTGTATGAATTGCTTTTCAAGTTTAGCAACAAAAGGAAATTAATGAAAGTCTTTTCAGCCAATGAAGAAAGGACGAGCTTGACGGGACGAACAGGTTTTGCCAACGGAGAACCACCCATATCTACCTACAGGTTGCACGACGCAGCCAGCAGAGAGTCACGCAGACACGCACGCATAGTAACGCGTCGTTGCAGTCGTTAGGAAACAGCATGTGGACACTGACATCAACTGATTCTATGGCGCTGGTACCTGCAACAATAATTGCTGATACTGTACTAACCTTTGACGAAATTGACTAGGCCTTTCAGATTCAGACTCTCGGTCGTTTACCTGTCTCTCCTCGCCAATGTGAACCCGCGCTGCCATTGAATCCCTGTTTGAACTTTGAAGTCCGAATACACGCGTGGATGATTTGTGTGCAGACTGCAGAGTTTTTGAGTCATTCTAGAGTCAACCCATGGCGTGACGACTGGACTGCCTGACTGCTGTGCAAATGGGAAGGCCATTCGTGCTCCCTTTTTAAGCACATCGATGCCAAGTGCAAGAGATCAGAATAGCCGCACGGCAATAGCAGCACCTTGCCGTGCTCGCCGCAGCTTGATCAGTTGACCAGTTCGGCACGGACACAAGCCCGTTGCAAGGATTCCAGTTGGCTCCTGTACGTGTATGTTCTTCTGTCTCCTCTGACTTATTCGTACCTTTATTTACTGCTATCCAGGTTTCTTGGTTGCATAATGTGTTAGAATATTTAACAAATGAGAGTAAAATAAGCAATTTTTTTCATAAATTTCTAGTACTTTTGCCTGTGGGAGAGCATGGGTTGAGGGACTAATTCTACAAATTTATTAGTAAATTCCATTGAACGGATAAAATTTTCAAGCATACGTTTAAGAATTCAAGGCATGTTTCTTCAAAGACATGGTGGGAACGCTAAAAAATTTCACAGCAGCTGGTGGCTTAGTCACAACGCTTTGCACATACACAATTCTCATTCTTTTTGTGCTTCGGCCTGTGACCTTTTGTGAAACTAACGGTCTGCAAACTTTTATGAAACCTTTTTCAGGTACCAAATGAGCCTGCTTTTGTGGCCTTGGCTTTCTCTATTCTTCTCTTTAGTTACGTCATCATGGAGTTTGAGTTCAGATGGTCAAGCTCTTCTTGCTCTGTCGAGAAACCTCATACTGCCAAGTTCTATAAGGTCCAACTGGAGCGCTTCTGATGCAACTCCTTGTACATGGAATGGAGTTGGTTGCGATGAAAGGAACATAGTGATTTCTCTTGACCTGACATCATCAGGAGTTTCAGGTTCACTAGGACCTGAAATATGTCGTCTGAAATACCTGCAAATTCTCAGTTTATCTGGTAACAACATATCTGGTTCAATCCCTCCAGAATTGGGGAACTGCAGCATGCTTGAACAATTGGATCTCTCCCAAAATTTCCTTTCTGGCAATATACCAGCATCAATGGGAAACCTCAAGCGATTGTCACAGCTATCACTGTACAGTAACTTGCTGAGTGGAACTATACCAGAGGAGTTGTTCAAGAACCAGTTTCTGGAGCAAGTGTACCTCCATTCCAATCAGCTCAGTGGTTCGATCCCCTTCTCGGTTGGTGAAATGACAAGCCTTACGTCCTTGTGGTTGCATGATAATATGTTATCTGGGGTTTTACCCGCTTCGATTGGTAACTGCACCAAGTTGGAGGTCCTCTATCTACTCAATAATCAACTGAGCGGCAGTCTTCCTGAAACCTTGAGCAAGATCGAAGGCCTCAGGATATTTGATGCCACAAACAATAGCTTCAGAGGCGAGATTCCTTTCAGTTTTGAGAATAGCTGCAAGTTGGAAATATTCATCCTGTCATTCAATCAAATCAGAGGGGAGATACCAAAATGGTTAGGGAACTGCAGCAGCTTGACGCAGCTTGCATTTGTCAACAACAGTCTGTCCGGACAGATACCACCTACAGTTGGTTTACTGAGAAACCTCACTTATCTTCTACTTTCTCAAAACAATTTGTCTGGTCCAATCCCTACTGAAATTGGCAACTGTGAATTGCTTTTGTGGCTGGAGTTGGATGCAAACCAGCTTGAGGGCACTGTTCCAAAAGAACTAGCAAACTTGAGGAACTTGCAGAAGCTGTTCCTTTTTGAAAATCATCTCACAGGGGAGTTTCCTGAAAATATATGGGGCATCCAAAGCCTTCAAAGTGTCCTCGTCTATCGAAATGGTCTTACTGGGAAGCTACCTTCTGTGCTTGCTGAGCTTAAGTTCCTGCAGAACATTACACTGTTTGATAATTTCTTCACCGGAGCCATACCACCGGGACTGGGTGCTAACAGCCGTTTAGTCAAGGTTGATTTCACCAACAACAGTTTTGTTGGTGGGATTCCGCCAAACATTTGTTCAGGGAAAACATTGAGAATTCTGGACTTGGGCTCTAATCATCTCACTGGTAGCATCCCATCCGGGGTTTCGAACTGCCCAAGTTTGGAGAGATTCATTCTTCAGGGCAACAATTTCAGCGGGCATATTCCTGAATTCAGAAATTGCAAGGGATTAAGTTACATAGATCTTAGCCGCAATGGTTTCGACGGTCCGGTCCCACCAAATATATTTTCAAACTGCCCTTGTTCGCTGCAAATCAGTCCCCAAGCTAACAACCTGAATGGATCCATTCCAGGATTCAGTAATTGTACAAACCTAGGTGTTTTAGATCTTAGTTACAACAACTTTTCCAGCAAAATTCCGCCAAAAAATGCTTACTGTGTTCGTTGTAAGTTGTAACTCACGAAAGATAGGGTGATTTACAGTTAATGTGATCTTTGATTGATAGAATAAAACAAGTGTCTTCCGTTCAAAAGAAAATAAAACAAGTGTCTCGCCTTTGCTTCTGCAGAAGCATATAGCCTTTGATATTTACAGTTATGCCGTTGTTACACACATCGTATAGGGAGTTTTAGACAAAACCAGTGACGATTGAAGTTTTAGACAAAAAACCAGTGTAGTTTTGGAAGGAGAAACTCGTCGGTGAGCATAGTAGCACATGCATACCAAAAGACTGGTTAAACGTAACGAGGTGTGCACGGTCGAAGCAACATGGCATATCGTAAAAGGTTCTGGAATTGGGAGCACCTTGTTTTTGTCCCAGTTCCAACCAGTTGCTCGTTGACAGTACGAATCCGGGTGTAAAAGCAGGAGGTTGTGTATGCTTTTCAAGGTTAGCAGCAAAGAAAATTAATGAAAGTCATTTTAGCAAACGAAGATAGGAACAACTGGACAAGACAGTGTCTACTGAATCCGTAATGTGAAGCACATTCCGTTTTTTCCAAGATAGTTAGAATGTAATGTCGATGAAACTCCCTATGATGAAATCCCATTAAGACTGATGTCACAGCTACTTTCCTTTTTAGAGTTATTACCACTGCCTAGCGTGTTGGTGTCACGTATGCATGGCTGTGTGCCTGTATTGTGCTTCTCAATCTTCCCTGCGTTTGCTTCTATCCCAACAGGAATACAAGATGTATGCAGGGTTTTTAATTTCACCGACCTGCGTTTTGAGTCCGTCCGTCGTTGTGCCCACGAAGACGTGTTGCTTTGCTTTCCCTGGACCCTACCTACCGTACCATGGCACGGTCGTGCCGCCGTGGGCAGCAGCTCGCGGCGACAGACGACACGCGCTAACACTGCTGCTACGTTGGCCGATCCGACGTAGTAGCTCAGACTCCCTCTTCGAACCCTTTTCCGATGCATAATACTACCACTCAGTAGTATATACGTAGTAAAAAAGTTCTGAGCATTCATTAGTAAGGGGTAATATAGTAATTGTACTAAGATATTAATTAAGGATCGATTAGTTTTTCATGTTTGCAAGTTAGGAATTTTATCTCTGTTTAATTCTTCCAAGTTTACGAGTTAGGTAATATTAGATGTACGTGTAATCAATTAGACGTACATGTAATCTGCGAGCTTGCCTTTCAAGTTAGTTGACGCGTTTGTTTCGGTTAAGATTCATTTTTCAAGTTTGCTTGAGCAGCCCCTGCGCCGTTGTTCAGTGCCGTTGCCAGGGAGTTTTCTTCTTCCTTCTTCTCCATCTCCACCCCTCCTTCCTCTTTTTTCTTCTTCTTTTTCTCTCTCCTCCTCCTCTTCCCTTGCTTCCAATGGAGTTAGCCCCCCGATCCGTCCCTATCGCCGTTCACTCGTCCTCTACAGTGCTCTCGTGGATCCGCATGCTGTCGCTCCCGCGACCCATGCTGTCGCCGCCGCTGCCGCCAGTCACGCGAGAGGAGGCCGCTCGACACTGCTCGAGTGGCGCCGCGTGCCGCTGCTTACTTGCCCTCCCCGGCGCTCTCGAGGACCCGCACGCCGCCACTCCCATGATATGCACCGCCGCCGTCAGTCACGTGAGTGGAAGAGGTGAACAGGATAGGAGTGAACTTCCAAATGAAATGGAGCCCTACAACAATGTAAAAAAAACTACTGAAAAAAACAACGGTCAAAAATCCTTTCCCTAAAATATCCTTGTACCACATATACTACTCACATATATTATCTATATTACAGCTGAAGTTTCCAGTAGTATACAATTAATCTGAACCATCGTATTTTTATACTAGTCCTTTTTTAATATTAGTATAGTCTAATATAGTGTACCGTAAAAATCCTCATTTTCTGAGGTGGACACGTGAACCAGGGTTCAGACTTCCTTTCAAACCATGGACATGGAGTATTTTGGTTCAGACTCAACAAACTCCTCCATGTGCCGGCCTCTGGGACAACCTGGTCCATGGAGGTCAAGCCCTGTCTCGACTCACACGAGGTATGCTCAACAAACCTTGTCACAAAAGCAATGACAGTGCACACTACTGGTACATGCATACGGATGCCATCACTAGCTGATCAATTAAACCACATCTTGGGTCGCTAGTGCGTGTTAGAGATTGTAAACGTGTTATACTAGAGTTGTAACCGAACATGTCTCATAGATAGATGGACTCCTGTAGTTTGCAATAGATAGAATAGAACTTAAGTTAGGAGTCCTAGTTTAAACTATCTATATCTGTAATTCTTGTTCTATATATATAAACATGCAACCTATGGTGAGCCAAGATAGGCAACCATAGTTACCCCATAATCTTTCGTGGTAATCAGAGCCGCCTCTTCCTAGAATAGATCTAAAGAAAAAAAAATCCTATCAACACATCCTCGCGACAAGGGGGCCGCGACGCTGCTCGTGACGCTCCTCCCCGCAACGTCGCAACAGAAGAGCGCAACTCAAGATTGTGACGCTCCTCCTATACGACAAACAAGATGTCATCGTCTTCTTCTCATGATGGAAGGCACCAATCCTCTCCTTTCGGACATCCGGTGGTGGACAAGCTTACACGGGATAACTTTGTCCTGTGGAAAACTCAGTTCCTGCCTGCTGTCGAGGCGCCAAGGCGCTTGGAATCCTGGATGGAACTATCGCTGAGCCGCGACAAGTACTTGAAGCTGAAGTCAACGGCAAGAAGAAGGAAATTCCCAACCCAGAGCATGACTCATGGGTGGAAAAAGATCAACAGCTACTCAGCTACCTGGTGAATTCGGTCTCCAAGGAGGTCCTCGCCGGGATCACGACTGCAACAACCTCTGTGCAGGCATGGAAGGCGTTAGGGGCTATGTTTGCAGGACAATCAAGAGTGCGGATTATGAATCTGCGCATGCAATTGGCCACCACCAAGAAGGGTAGTCTTACCATGGCAGCCTACTTCAACAAGATGCAAAACATCAAGGATGAGCTCGCGTCAGCCGGCGTCGTCATCAACGATGATGAGGTGGTTGCTCACCTAATTAATGGTTTAGATTATGATTATCACCCCTTTGTTTCCTCTATGATGGGCCGGTCAGGAGACCTTTCACTTTCTGAATTATATTCGCTACTTATGGAGTACGATCTTCGGCTCGAGATGTATCAAGGAACCGATCAATTTCAGTCTTCAGCTAATATGGCATCCCGTGGTCGTGGAAGCCGTAGTCGCTCTGGTGGTCGACGTGGAGGTCGATCCAATTCAGGGCGTAATGGACAAAACAGCAATCAGAATTTCACCAGTAATACTCAAGGCAACAGCTCGCAAGGCACAAAGAAGGTGCCGTGTCAAATCTGCAAGAAGACAAATCATGAAGCAAATCAATGCTATTTTCGCTATGAGGAAGACAACCAGTACCGTGGGCGGCCTGCAGGAGCTTATGGTGTTGATACAAGTTGGTATGTGGACAGCGGGGCCACTAACCATATCACCGGCGAACTTGACAAGATGACCGTCCGTGACAAATATAGTGGCAATGAACAAGTTCATAACGCTAGCGGCAAAGGTATGAGTATTAGTAATATTGGGCATATAGTCTTTCATACCCCTTCCAGTAAACTTGATCTGAACAATATTCTTCATGTGCCCTCTTCTGCCAAACGCCTTATTTCAGTTCATAAACTTGCCAAAGATAACAATGCTTTTCTTGAATTTCACCCTGATTTCTTTCTCATTAAGGATCAGGAAACGAAGAGGACTTTACATCACGGTAGATGCAAAGGTGGCCTGTATCCTCTCATTCCATCAAAAGAAAAAATAGAGTCAAAGAATGAAGTCTTTGGAGTCCATGTCCCTTCTACATCGTTATGGCATAGTCGTCTAGGTCACCCTGCTACTCCCATAGTTCAGAAGATCCTTAGCTCAAATAAATTGCCGTGTGCTAGTTCCAAGAATGTTGAGTCAATTTGTGATTCATGTCAAAGGGCCAAGAGCCATCAACTGCCTTATTCCGTTTCCAATAAAATTTCTAGTGCTCCTCTTGATCTGATTTATTCTGATGTGTGGGGGCCTGCACCCATCTCTGTTGGGCGTTATAGCTATTATGTTAGCTTCATTGACGACTATAGCAAATACACTTGGATATATTTGTTGAAGCATAAATATGATGTTTTTCGAATTTTCCAAGACTTTCAAAACTTAGTAGAAAGACAGTTCTCTAAGAAAATTCTTTGTGTTCAATCAGATTGGGGAGGCGAGTATGAAAAATTAAATTCCTTCTTCAAGCAAATTGGGATCACACACCGTGTGTCTTGTCCTCATGCTCATCAACAAAATGGTGCCGCTGAACGCAAACATAGACATATTGTTGAAGTTGGTTTAGCTCTCCTTGCTCATGCTTCCATGCCTTTAAAATTTTGGGATCAAGCTTTCCTTACAGCTACCTATCTCATTAATATTCTTCCCTGCAAGGTTATTGATTTTGAAATTCCTAGTACTCGCCTTTTTTATGATGCACCCGATTATAGCAATCTTCGTGTTTTTGGCTGCGCTTGTTGGCCCAATCTGCAGCCATATAATTCCAGGAAGTTATCTTTTCGATCCACTCAGTGTGCTTTCCTTGGCTATAGTTCCATGCACAAAGGTTTTAAGTGCCTTGATATCTCCACTGGACGCATTTACATCTCCCGTGATGTTGTTTTTGATGAAGCTGTGTTTCCCTTTTCAAAGCTCCATCCTAACGCGGGTCCCTCTCTTAGAAAAGAAATTGTCCTACTGCCTTCTTCCCTTCGAAATCCAGGGGATGATGATTGTGCTGCATCTGATATTACTAATACTAGTGACGTACCTGCTACTTCTAGTGAATCTTCAGAGAAAATTGCAGGTCCCATGCCTATGCTCCCAGCGCTACTGGCACGATGTGGCGCACATAGCCCAGGCTGCAGCTCCCAGGTGGAAACGCTGTCTCCTCCCAGCTTGTCGAACAGTGCTGTTTCGCCTGCTACACCACATGGGGGAACAGCAGTCCAGCTGCCGACCGCTGTTGCTGCGCCAGAAGACAACAGTGCGGCGACAGGAGGGGGTAATGCGGTGGTGTCTCCACCGTGGACGCTGCATGCGTCTGAGGAGTCTCCACCTGGGACACCGCTGCATGCTACAGCATCAGGTGCACATGAATTTGCGCCCGGATCTTCTACAACCTCTAGTTCTCCAGCAGCCACACCTGATCCCCCGCGTCACCAAACACGGTTGCAAAGCGGTATTATCAAACCAAAGAAGCTATATGATGGTATGATTCGATATGGCATGTTTAGTGCTACTGGTGAACCTAATTCCGTTGATGAAGCTATTTCAGATTCAAAGTGGCATGATGCAATGGAAGTGGAATTTCAAGCTCTAGCTAAGAATAAAACTTGGCATCTCGTTCCAAGAAAAACTGGACAAAATGTTATTGATTGCAAATGGGTTTTCAAAATCAAACGAAAAGCCGATGGGAGTATTGATAGATACAAAGCTCGATTAGTTGCCAAGGGATTCAAGCAACGCTATGGCATCGACTTTGAAGACACTTTCAGCCCAGTTGTCAAGATAGCTACAGTTAGATTGGTACTCTCTATTGCAGTGTCAAGGGGATGGTGCCTCAGACAACTTGATGTGCAGAACACGTTCTTGCATGGTGTTCTGGAAGAGGAAGTTTATATGAAGCAGCCTCCGGGTTTTGAGGATACTAAAACACTAGGATATATATGTAAATTGGACAAGGCTATCTATGGGCTGAAGCAGGCGCCTAGGGCGTGGTACTCCAGGTTAAGTTCCAAATTAATCACTCTAGGTTTTGTGCCGTCAAAATCAGACATGTCTCTTTTTATATATCATAGGGGTGGTACAACTATTTATATGCTTATCTATGTTGATGATATTATTGTTACGAGCTCATCACCTGAAGCAGTGACAACTCTTCTCGCTGGTTTAAAAGAAGACTTCGCACTAAAGGATCTTGGAAAATTACATTACTTCTTGGGTATAGAAGTTAAAGAAGATTTAGATAGCATAACTCTATCTCAAGCTAAGTATGCATAAGAATTTTTGAAGCGTGTTGGAATGCTCGGCTGCAAACCTTGCACGACTCCTTTATCTGCATCTGAGAAGCTGTCGAGCTATGATGGTGTTCCTCTCAGTCCAGAAGATGCTACTCGCTACAGAAGTATAGTTGGTGCTCTTCAGTATTTGACAATTACATGACCAGATTTATCCTTTGCCGTCAACAGAGTATGTCAATTTCTTCATGCACCGACCTCTGTTCATTGGACTGCAGTTAAAAGAATACTTAGATATGTACAACACACCATTGGACTCAGGATGCATATTCAAAAGGTATTGTCGTCATTCATCAGTGCCTTCTCAGATGCGGATTGGGCAGGTGATACAGATGATAGGCGTTCTACTGGAGGCTTCGCCATATTCTATGGAAGTAATCTTATATCATGGAGTGCTAGAAAACAGCCAACTGTTTCAAGATCTAGTACAGAAGCAGAATATAAAGCGATGGCTAATGCTACTGCAGAAATAATATGGCTTGAGCAACTGATGACCGAACTTGGGGTTAAAGTGCAGCGCACCTCAATTCTTTGGTGTGATAATCTTGGTGCAACATACTTATCGGCTAATCCCGTGTTTCATGCTAGAGCAAAACATATTGAAATTAATTTTCACTTCATACGTGAAAGAGTTATGAGAAAACAGCTACAAGTTCGGTTCATCTCTTCTGGAGATCAGTTGGCAGATGGATTTACAAAAGCCTTACCGGTTGCAAAGATGAATACATTTGTTCGCAATCTCAAACTTCAAGGTGGCTAGGAAAGTTTAGATTGAGCGGGGGTGTTAGAGATTGTAAACGTGTTATACTAGAGTTGTAACCGAACATGTATCATAGATAGATGGACTCCTGTAGTTTGCAATAGATAGAATAGAACTTAAGTTAGGAGTCCTAGTTTAAACTATCTATATCTGTAATTCTTGTTCTATATATATAAACATGCAACCATAGCCAAGATAGTGCGCTGTTAGGTCGGCTGGCACTTAGCCATCTGGTACATTATGATATAGGATTTCGTTTAGCTAAAACATCACGAGAGCAAATGGTATCACACTTTTCTATCAGTGCTGTATCGTTTTCCCTAACTCTGCTCCTGGGTTTTGATTAATGTTTATTTGTCGCCATTTTAGGTGACGTAGTAGTGCCGGAACAAAGTTAGGATGTCTCCAACAATGCCACATGAGATAGCTATAAGAGTGCTTATACTCCCTCTGTTTTTTTACATGTCACACTTGAACATATATAATTCTCATTGATTTAGTGCTTCGGCCTATCACCTAATTGTATATAGGGAAAATTAATTGTCAACTGACTTTTATCAAACCTTTTCAGGGACAAAATGAGGCTGGTTTTCTGGCCTTGGATTTTGCTATTCTTCACTTTTGTTGCATCATCTTGGAGTTTGAGTTCAGATGGCCAAGCTCTTCTTGCTCTGTCGAAAAATCTCATGCTACCAAGTTCAGTAAGTTCTAGCTGGAGTGCTTCTGATGCAACTCCATGTACATGGAACGGAGTTAGTTGCAATAAAAGGAACAGAGTGGTTTCCCTTGACCTGTCATCATCGAAAGTTTCAGGTTCAATAGGACCCGAAATTGGGTTTCTAAAATACCTGCATATCCTCTATTTATTTTGTAACAATATATATGGTTCGATCCCTCCGGAATTGGGTAACTGCACAGTATACCAGCATCAATTGGATCTGTCCGAAAACTTCCTTTCTGGCAATATACCAGCATCAATGGGAAACCTAAAGCGATTGTCACAGCTATCATTGTACATTGTACATTAATTTGCTGAGTGGAACCTATGCAGCACGGATACGGATATGCGTATCGGTACCGGAAGGATACGGATACGCGGATACGGCAATTTCTTAAACAACCCGATACGTGGATACGTTTTAACTATTTTATTAATAAATAGATAACAATGCATATTAAATTGCAAAATAGATGTTCAAGTTCAACATAGAGACATTTAAGGTCTATTACACTCTATATAACATGATAGCAGGTTTTAATTTAGGAAATTAATAAAAGGTAGTAGCAAACTAGCAATATAGTACTATAGTAGGATAGGATAGCATCAAGCCATCAACATCAAGCTTCTTCCTCGGTTTCCTCATTCTCCTCCACACTTTCAACCTCAAGATCACCCAATCCAAATGATACAGCCTGCAAGTCAGGCTCATCAATGGAGAGGTCAGCAACTTCAACTAAGGGAATCAAAAGAATCTCCTCCAACATCCCACATCCTTGTCTCTCCTGTCAGATTTGAGTGCACAAAGACCAAATCTTTAGCCCGCTCAGGAGTTAAGGCATTTCTCTTGACCCTATGGATGAAGCTATATGTGCTCCAATTTCTTTCACAGCAAGAATAGGAGGCTGGTTGGCTCAGCAATTTTAAGGCCAAACTCATCAATAGAGGGACAGATTGTCCATGATTTGTCCACCAAGTCATTGGGGAAACAGCCCATCTATCATGTATAGAATCAGGATCATTGAATTCTTCTGAACAATTAGAAACCCTTGAGTATTCTTACTTTACTTTAGCCAACTCTTGCGGTATGTGAAAGAACTTCTTGAAGCAAGTCATCCTCATTTGTGATACATCCTTATCCTTGTGGGGGCGGGGGGGTAGTCGGCCAGTACCTTCTTCAAGCCACTTGTTGCTGTAAAATCTGCATTTGGCAATTTAGCATTACAATTTAGAACATGAGCAACTGAAAAAATAAAAAGCAAAGAATCTGAATTCTGAACTGTATAGTGTATAGTAACCTTGGATTGAGTGAATGAGCCAAACAATGCAGTGGATTATTGCCTTTTGTCCACCTAGCAATCAATATATCATGAATAACAGAGTAGAGATCTGACTCCTCATTTGGTTCCTTCCCTTCATAGATATATCTCTTTCTTCACTTTCTCAATCATTGAATCCCACATCTCATAGATTAAGTGAAGACACGGGGTGTCGGTGTCTGCAAAGCGTATCATATGATAGATAGGAGTAGTGATCCTAAGAATGTAATCTACATTGCCCCACTAGACATCACTTAGTATTTTTTTCCTTTACATGTTGGGCAGTTGAAGCATCCTCTTTGTAGATGCTCCATTTGTCACTAATCACCATGTGTTGGAGAGCTGCTTTTACGTCAACAAACCGTTTTAGCATACACACAACCGATGCAAATCTTGTTTCATCAATAGAAAGCAACTTCAAATGGCTGAACTCATTGAACATGGAAAGACGCATGCCATGATTCATTATGAAATTCTTGATCATACTAGACTCAACTTTAACATTGTATATAAATTCTAGTTGTCCCCAAACATGCATATCCTCATCAGTAGGTGTCCTTGGCAGTTTAGGTTCACATATATTTTTCATAGCAAGGTTGAGAGTATGCACTACACAAGGTGTCCAAAATATGTGATCATTTTCAGCTTCAATTAAAAGACCCGCACCTTTGCAGTTTGCAGCATTATCTGTGATGATTTGTACCACATTTTGTCCACCTACTTCATCAATAATAGCCCTCAACTTCTCAGCAATATATTCTTTTGACTTATATTCTCCGTCACAATTGCCAGCCCTCAAAAACATTAGAGCTTTCTTAGAAACAACAATGAAGTTGATGATTGGCCTCCTATGAGGATCTGACCAACCATCACTGCAGATTGTGACCCCTTTTTCTGGCCATGTGCTCTTTGTACTCTCCAATAGAGTCTCTATGTGCCTTCTTTCTTGCTCAGGAGTGATTCCCTAGCCCTGTTATACCTAGGGATTGTGTAACCTTGCAAATTGTGGCTGCAAGCAAATGCAAAAGCTTCTCTAACATATGGGTTTCTCAGAAAGTTGAAAGATACCCCTCCAGAATACATTGCTCTAATAATTAAAGCATCCAAATGCTTGCGGTCTTGCAATGCCCAAGATTTTTCCAATATAGAAGCAGGTCCCCTCTTGTTCTTCTTGTTGTAATTGGCTGGAGAAGGAGCTACAGGCAAAGCAACGGTGCGTGTCTTTGCTCTTTCCACCAGCTCCTTGCACCTTTCCACTTCCCTCCTCATCTCACTTAGCATTTCATATGAAACCTTCGCACATTTGCTAATCCCCTTCCCTGATTTCTACAGCAAACGAGCTTCAACTCTAGTGTAGCTGCTGCTTTTTTCCAATGGACAATAGTTGCATCTCCAAAAAGCATTTCCTCCACCAGTTTTAGGCCTCTCTAGAATGGTGACATGATCCCACAGCGGAGCCTTGATATCAGTTGTTTCTCTGGACCCAGATCCCACACTAGCACTAGCAGTAGCACTAGCACTACCTGCACTACTCAAATTTGGAGATGCCATACTAGACAATGAACATTGGACAAAATCAATAAGGCTCTAATCAGTAATCAGGAAGGGGTAATGGCTTTTGGCCTAATGGGGCAGGGTGCACTGGCTCTACTCTAAATTGGATTAGGGAGGGAGAGGAACTCACCTAAGTAGGGGGCACGAGGCAGCACAGGGGCTCATTGGCGTTGCGGCCGGCCGGGCGCAACTCTTTGTTACCGTCGCAGGGGCTCATTGCTGGAGGCCGGGTGCAGCTCTTCGTCACCGTCACGGGGGCTCCTTGTTGCCGGCGAGGGTGGAGGCTGGTCGCCAGGGGACGGCGGACACGGGCGCTGCATGGGGGAGTTGGCCAGACGGGAGGCGGAGGTGGCTGCGTGAGGCGGACTGCGCATGTGAGGATCGGGAGTAGGGCAAAGGCAAAGAATGGGATCGTGGTAAGTTGGGCTGGGCCGTATCAACTGGGCCGAAACATTTCCTTTCCTTAGTTTCTAGCCCAAATAAGCAGGGATACGCAAACACACTGCGGATACGTATCCCGGTCGTATCCTAGGCATATTCGTATCGAATATGTATCCGATACGGGATACGCACCTTCCCTGCCGTATCCGTGTTTTTGAGAGTGGAACTATACCAGAGGAGTTGTTCAAGAACCAGTTTCTGGAGCAAGTGTACCTCCATTCCAATCAGCTCAGTGGTTCGATCCCCTTCTCGGTTGGTGAAATGACAAGCCTTACGTCCTTGTGGTTGCATGATAATATGTTATCTGGGGTTTTACCCGCTTCGATTGGTAACTGCACCAAGTTGGAGGTCCTCTATCTACTCAATAATCAACTGAGCGGCAGTCTTCCTGAAACCTTGAGCAAGATCGAAGGCCTCAGGATATTTGATGCCACAAACAATAGCTTCAGAGGCGAGATTCCTTTCAGTTTTGAGAATAGCTGCAAGTTGGAAATATTCATCCTGTCATTCAATCAAATCAGAGGGGAGATACCAAAATGGTTAGGGAACTGCAGCAGCTTGACGCAGCTTGCATTTGTCAACAACAGTCTGTCCGGACAGATACCACCTACAGTTGGTTTACTGAGAAACCTCACTTATCTTCTACTTTCTCAAAACAATTTGTCTGGTCCAATCCCTACTGAAATTGGCAACTGTGAATTGCTTTTGTGGCTGGAGTTGGATGCAAACCAGCTTGAGGGCACTGTTCCAAAAGAACTAGCAAACTTGAGGAACTTGCAGAAGCTGTTCCTTTTTGAAAATCATCTCACAGGGGAGTTTCCTGAAAATATATGGGGCATCCAAAGCCTTCAAAGTGTCCTCGTCTATCGAAATGGTCTTACTGGGAAGCTACCTTCTGTGCTTGCTGAGCTTAAGTTCCTGCAGAACATTACACTGTTTGATAATTTCTTCACCGGAGCCATACCACCGGGACTGGGTGCTAACAGCCGTTTAGTCAAGGTTGATTTCACCAACAACAGTTTTGTTGGTGGGATTCCGCCAAACATTTGTTCAGGGAAAACATTGAGAATTCTGGACTTGGGCTCTAATCATCTCACTGGTAGCATCCCATCCGGGGTTTCGAACTGCCCAAGTTTGGAGAGATTCATTCTTCAGGGCAACAATTTCAGCGGGCATATTCCTGAATTCAGAAATTGCAAGGGATTAAGTTACATAGATCTTAGCCGCAATGGTTTCGACGGTCCGGTCCCACCAAATATATTTTCAAACTGCCCTTGTTCGCTGCAAATCAGTCCCCAAGCTAACAACCTGAATGGATCCATTCCAGGATTCAGTAATTGTACAAACCTAGGTGTTTTAGATCTTAGTTACAACAACTTTTCCAGCAAAATTCCGCCAAAAAATGCTTACTGTGTTCGTTGTAAGTTGTAACTCACGAAAGATAGGGTGATTTACAGTTAATGTGATCTTTGATTGATAGAATAAAACAAGTGTCTTCCGTTCAAAAGAAAATAAAACAAGTGTCTCGCCTTTGCTTCTGCAGAAGCATATAGCCTTTGATATTTACAGTTATGCCGTTGTTACACACATCGTATAGGGAGTTTTAGACAAAACCAGTGACGATTGAAGTTTTAGACAAAAAACCAGTGTAGTTTTGGAAGGAGAAACTCGTCGGTGAGCATAGTAGCACATGCATACCAAAAGACTGGTTAAACGTAACGAGGTGTGCACGGTCGAAGCAACATGGCATATCGTAAAAGGTTCTGGAATTGGGAGCACCTTGTTTTTGTCCCAGTTCCAACCAGTTGCTCGTTGACAGTACGAATCCGGGTGTAAAAGCAGGAGGTTGTGTATGCTTTTCAAGGTTAGCAGCAAAGAAAATTAATGAAAGTCATTTTAGCAAACGAAGATAGGAACAACTGGACAAGACAGTGTCTACTGAATCCGTAATGTGAAGCACATTCCGTTTTTTCCAAGATAGTTAGAATGTAATGTCGATGAAACTCCCTATGATGAAATCCCATTAAGACTGATGTCACAGCTACTTTCCTTTTTAGAGTTATTACCACTGCCTAGCGTGTTGGTGTCACGTATGCATGGCTGTGTGCCTGTATTGTGCTTCTCAATCAGTTTCTGGAGCAAGTGTACCTCCATTCCAATCAGCTCAGTGGTTCGATCCCCTTCTCGGTTGGTGAAATGACAAGCCTTACGTCCTTGTGGTTGCATGATAATATGTTATCTGGGGTTTTACCCACTTCGATTGGTAACTGCACCAAGTTGGAGGTCCTCTATCTACTCAATAATCAACTGAGCGGCAGTCTTCCCGAAACCTTGAGCAAGATCGAAGGCCTTAGGATATTTGATGCCACAAACAATAGCTTCAGAGGCGAGATTCCTTTCAGTTTTGAGAATAGCTGCAAGTTGGAAATATTCATCCTGTCATTCAATAATATAAAGGGTGAAATTCCATCATGGCTGGGGAGTTGTAGGAGCTTGACACAACTTGGATTTGTCAATAATAGCTTGTCTGGCAAAATTCAAACTTCTCTCGGCTTATTGAGCAACTGCACTCATCTTTTACTTTCTCAGAACTCCCTGTCTGGACCAATCTATCCTGAGATTGGTAACTATCGTATGCTGGAGTGGCTAGAGTTGGATGCAAACCAGCTGGAGGGCACTGTTCCTAAAAAATTTTGGCACATTTACAAAATTTTTCAAAGCTCTTTTTGTTCGAGAATCGCCTCGTAGGAGAGTTCCCTGAGAATATTTGGAGTATCCCAACCCTTGAGAGCATCCATATTTACGGTAATAGTTTCACGGGTAAGGTACCTTCAGTGGTAGCTGAGCTACAGTCCCTCCAGAATATTACACTATATGATAATTTCTTCTCTATGATCGTACCACCGAAGCTGGTTGTTAATAGCCGTTTGGTCCGGATAAGTTTCAGAAATAATAGTTTTGTTGGTGGAATGCCACCAAATATTTGTTTAAGAAAAGGATTAAGAGTTCTGGACTTGGGGTTGAATTATCTCAATGGTAGCATCCCACCTGGTATCATTACAGATTGTCCAAGACTACAACGGTTGGTTCTCAAAGATAACAATCTCACCGGAGCTGGGTGTTAATAGCCGTTTGGTCCTAATAAGTTTCAGAAATAATAGTTTTGTTGGTGGGATACCACCAAATATTTGTTCAGGAAAAGGATTGAGAGTTTTGGACTTGAGGTTGAATCATCTCAACGGTAGCATCCCACCTGGTATCATTACAGATTGTCTAAGACTGCAACGGTTGGTTCTCAGAGATAACAATCTCAGCGGGTCAATTATGTAGTTCGGACGGTTTGGAAATTCATATATGTATGTATGTATGTATGTATGTATGTATGTATGTATGTATGTATGTATGTATGTATGTATGTATGCATGTATGTATGTATGTATGCATGTATGTGTGTGTGTGTATGAACAATTTGCAATCTTACTATTAGGCTCCTTTTGAAGCGTCTAGGTGAAGCCACTTAGGAGAGGAAGTGAGTCTAGCTCAACTGGTTAGAATGGGAGGTGTGGTCATGCACTCTAACCACCCAAGTTCGAGTCCTCTCTAGCTTGAATTTGAGTACCTATTTCTTCTTCTTAATAAAAAAAAATCACCTAGCTCCTCCTAGGTTGATCTAATTTTTTGAAGCTACCTAGAATCCTAGGTGGACATTCTAGAAAAAGAGGACAATCCTAAAAATTCTCACAAAAAAGCAAAACATTTGGCCATTCATCGGTAGAGTCAAAGCATCATAGCCATCGGATCTATTATCTTTTTAAAAAATTACCCACCTATGCCATTATGAAAATATCCTAAAGTAACCCCCTAAATCTATATCTAAATTACCCACCTCTATCATTATATAAAATAAACTAAAGTAACCCCATAATCTTCATCAAAATTGCCCACTTATGTCATTATAAACAATATTTAAAATAATCCCTATATTTACAAGTAAATTGCCCATAGCTAAATACTTAAAATTAACTCCTTAAATTTGCATCTATATTACCTACATATGTTATTATTAAAAATAACATGAGGTAACCCTCCATTTAAATCCAAAACACCATATTAAAAATATACATCAATATATGATTTTAAATCATCTATTTCTTACACTATTGGTATATGATATAATAATTAATGTATATATGCATGATGTTGTCACCATTTATAAAGATACAAAGGAAGTAATGAGAATATAGATTTCTATGTTAAAATTATAGCTCAAACTTAGGGTCCATCAAACATACTCAAGCACATACCTGCGATGCAAAGTGAAAAGTTAAAGATTATAAATGTGGATGAAAACGTTATAGAGTAATTACTAACTAAAATCTATCACAATTAAACGAAAATAATAAGTATATATTTATATAAGTATTGTGTTTGAATATTTACCAAATGAGAGGTAGTTAAAGGTAATAGTTTATAGCAATATGGTTTTATTTTTTTATAAGAGACTCCGCATTAGTTCTCAAAAGACATGCTAGAAAAAAGGGATTTTTGTCCCTAGGACATTGTGAAAACGTGGTTTGGTCCATAGCACGCTTCACTCCCCGATTTAGTTTGCACATCCCTAATTCGTGTTTTTGTCTTCTGGACACTGTACCAAATAAATTAATCCTTTTCGGCTAAAATAGATGTTAAAAGGACTGTAGACTGGCCACAATGCACAGAACCTCCCCAGCTTGCCTTCGAGGCTGCCGCTTGCTCTCCTCGCACCCACGCGCATGATGCCCCGCCGCAGGGCGAGGTCGGCAACTGGTGGTCGGCGGAGGGGATTCACGTCATCACGAGGATGCTCGCTGTGGTGGCGACTTGCTCCATCAGTGGCAACCCTGCACCTGCACCCATCCTCGATGAGCTCGCCCCCATCTTCATAGGGAACGCTGCGTGCACATTGAGGTTCGGGCAATTGATAATTTTGTGCTCGCCGACACACCGCCGCTGCCAACTTCGAGCCTAGCTGGGCACCAACAGATCTCTACTCCCTTGCCAAGGGCACAAGTGTCCATTCACCACCTTCTCAGACTAGAAATGAGTAAAATAACACCAATAGTGTGTTGCGTACAAATTCACATTTTCACAGTGTGCCAGAGTTAAAATCAACAAATAGGATGTGCTATAGACCAAACCATACTTATGCTGTGGATAAAAAATCCTAGAAAAAATAAAAATCCTAAAAATTCTCACAAAAATCATGTAAATTCAAATAATCATAGTCATTGGTCTATTATATTTTCTAAAATATTACCCACCACTATCATTATGAAAATATTCTAAAACAAACCCTAAAACTATATCTAAATTACCGAGCTCGGTCATTATAAAAGATAATGTAAAATAACCTCATAATTTTCATCCAATTTACTCATGCATATTATTATAAAATATAACTTAAAATGACATTCTAAATTTGTATCTAAGTTAGCCATATATGTCGTTATTAAAAATAATCTAAAGTAAACATCTAAATCTTAATCTAATTATCTTGATGTGCATCATATAGAAATGTTCAATATTAAACTAATATATGATTCTAAATTACCTATTTTTGTTATTGTTAATATAGAAATATTCAGTTAAGGTATATACCCATGATTAGTGTCACCATGTATGTGAGGAAGTGATGAAAAATATTGATTTTTATGCTAAACACAAGGTATAGAGGTGCCATACAAAATGAAAAAAAATGAATGTGAATTGAAAAGTGTATAGAGTAATTACTAATTAAAAATTAATCACAGCTGGATATAGATAAGTACACATCTATATGAGTATTATGTTGAAGTATTGAAAAAATAAGAGAGTAGTACGTAAATAATTATGATTATTAGGTAGAAGTTTAATTTCTAGATACCTTTTTAAATATTATAACTTTTAAAAATATTAGTTCGTACGGGAGCACGGGTTGATCAACTAGTGTCTTTCTAATTTGAAAAAGGAGAAAGGAAGAGTGATCCACATGGATTAGATGTGCCAAGCTTTGCTATTTGTACCACTTTGTTTTTCGGCCATTCTTGGTGCTAAGGTCTGCTTGTCTCTGAAGAACCATGGGGCAACGTGCAAATTTTTTTAACCTTTTTTAAATAAAATTTTAAAAATAACCTGTTCGGAAGCTTATTTGCATCAGGTGACCCTTTTACCCGCACCAGAGCGCCTGGCGCGGTAGGAAGCCTTTTGCCGCGCCACATGCACTGGGGCGGCGGATGCTGCCATGCTGGCGCGGCGCGGGAGGCGGGCTAGCGTGTCGTTGACGTAGGGTGGTGATTGCCGCACTAGCCCACCTGGCTCGACAGCTCCTCTCCTACAGCCGTGCGCCGGCTCCCTACTTCCTCCCTCCTCTCTTCCTTCTCCTCTAGTAACCCCCTGCACCCAAGCTCCTTGGACGCTACCGGCCGCCGCTGCCACCCCCAAATTTGACGATTTGGCTTGGGGAAAGTAGTGGGAATTCATCACCATGTCGTGTGGAAAGTATCTTCTAACTTTTTTCCTTGTTTTACCGTTGCATTTGGTAGATCGGAGGATGTTTAGGTGACCTAGGGTTAGGTTGATGATTTCAATTTTGGATGAAATGCAATGTTGTTATGTGTTAGATGATGCGGTTCATATGCAATAGAGTCTCTGCCCACGATATTGACGTATAGAACTTGTTGAATGCTTCGATTTATGTGATATTCATCCAATTGTGTAGTGTACATGACATGGGTAGTTATTTTTTTTGCAATATGTCCAATATGTCGAATGTGTCCAATTGATATGTCCAATATGTGCAATGTGTAGTTTACATGATATGGTGAAGTGTTTGTATTTTGTAGATGGATCGTTTAGTTCATTTTTTTATGGTGGTATTGTGAAAGAAAATGGGGAGTTAGAGAATATGAATGAGGCAGTTGAATTCTTCGATGGTCCTACAACTTTTACTGATTTAGTTGACCGTGCAATGAGGAAGTATGGATGTAGAGTGCATGAGATGACATTGAGAGGCCGTTTTGATTGTGGGAAAGCTAGAGCTCATTATGTTCTCATGAACTTAGCATCCGATTCAAATTGGAAGCACTATAAGGATGTAGTTCACAAAGCAAATGTTGCATGCTTGGAGGTTGTAGTTGAAATTGTTCATATGCCTAGCCCAAATGTTGTCTTGAGCGATGAAGTGGCAGTAGTGAATCGTAATGGTACCCAGGAGTCAGAAATTTTGCAACACGTGTTAGGTGACACAGAATCTACTTTTGACTTGGCCATTGCTAATGATGATTTTCCCAATGACACTTTTGAGAGGGATGAAGCAAATATAGATGATGATGATATATCTATGGGTTCCGAAGGTAGTGAATTCAAGGATGATGGGGTAGAAGATGTCGAGGGAGAGGAGGAGTCGCCATCTCAGAGTGGTGGGCATAAAAATGAGGATGAGGAGTCACAATATCAGGAGGATGCACCGCAGTTCGACACCGCAACTGTGCATGATGTAGAAGGTATTGGTCGTATGGACGAATATTTTTCTTATACCCAGAACGAGTTGCGATTGTTGAAAGAACGTGATGTCGAACTGCCATCCGTTCCCAATGATAAGGACATAAGCATGGTCCACAAAGCCATATGTGAATCTAGTATGGTGAATTTCGAAGGGATACCCTTTAATGAGAATCCAGTGATTAAGAAGGGAATGAAGTTCAAAAGTCTTGAGGAGCTGAAGTTTTCTTGGCTGACTACGCAGTGAGGTTACATAGGCCTTTCACCATAGTTCACTCTGATAAGAACTTAAGGTAAAATGTGATGTGCAAGCAAGGATGTCATTGGCGTGTATGGTCTTAACTAATTACAAGCATCGGACAATGGAGGATTTCAAATATTGTGCAACCGCATACTTGTCGTTCTTCACAACCGAAGTGAGTGCACGTCCAGTGCACAGCAAAGTACCTTGGGCGGCGTATCCTAGGCATTATCCGTAAAGACAGCGAGACATCGGTGCCATCCGTCGTGGAGTCCATCTTTGCCTTTAGTGGATACCGTGTCAAGTATTCAAAGGCATGGCAGGCAAAGCAACACGTCGTTGCCCTACTTTGGGGGGATTGGAGGGAGTCGTATGGCATGGTTCCTAGGGTACTCACAGCTATGGCCTACTACAATCCCAGGGTTGAATGGTTCACTGACTCATGTGGCATGATGCATCCTGACAATGGAGTTTTGAAGCACGTGCTCCAAAGGGTATTTTGGTGCTTCCCTCAATGTAGTGTGGCATTTCAACATTGTCATCTTGTGATACTTGTGGAAGGTACATTCTTGACCGGAAAGTACAAGGGTACACTACTGATGGCACTTGGTGTAGATCCAGAATAGCAGCTTGTGCCTCTTGCTTTTGCCTTGGCCAAGAGTGAGAACAATGAGAGTTGGTCATGGTTTATGAAACTGGTTCGGCGACATGTACTTGGACCTTCACGCTAAGTATGTATGATCTCGGATAGGCACCATGGGCTCCTAAATTGTGCGAACAACCACATGGATGGGTTTCCACCACTTGTGCATAGGTGGTGCATGAGGCACTTTGCCGCCAACATGTCGCGTTGGCAAAAGAACGACCGCGTGATTGGAAAATTGAATACTTTATGCAAGGTACATACGGAGACAGAGTTTGATGAGAAGTTAGAAGATCTAGTGAAGGATTTGAACGATGACGCAAAAGAATGGTTGAAGGGTGAAATAGAGGATGAGGACAAATGGGCGCAGGCTTTCAATGAGGGAGGGATGCATTGGGGTATTATGACCACGAACTACTCGGAATCACTAAACGTTGTTTTCAAAGGCATCCGAAGTAGGCCCATTTCTGGAGTTATGGAATACTCCTTTGAAAAATGCAACATCTACTTTGTGGACCAATGGCAAAAGGCACGTGCAATGTTGGATGAAGGTCATAGGATTGGGAAGGTTGCAGATGAATTTATATCAGAGGCTGAGCTTAGGTCCGTGCACCACTTACCAGAACTGTACGGGCCAGAAAGAATGGTATATTCTATAAGAGGTTCCGGTACTACTAATGTTGGGGGTGAGAGCCATGGATGCTGACACTACAGAGTGGATCTGAACGAAGTTTCGTGCACCTGCAATGTTCCCCAATTGTTGCATCTTTCATGTTCACACTTCATTACAGCTTGCAAGGCAAGAGGTCTTAACTACGAAAGCCCCTTGTACATGTCACCATTGTACTCTAGGGAGCACACTGTTAGAATATGGGAATATAGCTTTCAACCTTACCTTGATCCATCACAATGGCCGCCTTATGAAGGGGTAAAGTACGTGCCCAACCCCAATTTGATGAGAAATAAAGTAGGAAGGAGGCAGAAGAAGCATTTGAGAGGTGACATGGACGTGTCGCAAGGGAGGCTTTCTGCACATTATGGCACTAGCGATTTTGATGTGGACAAGTCGGAAAATCGTTGCTCGAAGTGCCACAAGATCATTAAGAATTGCACATGCTGCAATAGAAAATATAAGGCCACGAAATCTAGGGCGAACAATAATAGGCCGCGTTCTTCCAACATGAGGATAGACGCGTTGCTCATTTTTTGCATGGTTATCATTATAGCATTTATTGAAAGTAAATTTTCATTTTTATTGTACTTATTATACAATAAACCTTTTTACTAACGAATGTTGTTTATTATTTTCTAGGATGGCGGTCCCAGCGTACCCGCTCCTTGAGGCCATGTACGACTCGCAGCACCACGCCCACCACCTCGCCAACCTGCACGAGGTACTGCACCTCGCTGCACAGTTATTGCATGTCCTTGTGTCTGTGTTAAGATTCCTATATAAGAGTTTTATAATTTTCCATCACCCTTTTGCACCACTTTGAAATACTAGCTGATTAAATTAGTTGTAAACAAACCATAATTCTGCAATGGGTAAGGTAATGACCCTAAATTTCCTGACCTATCCTTTGATTGTTTCTTCTAATAGAAAAGAAAAAGGGCGCAAGTCTTAAGATCTATGTAACATTGTAATATCGTATGATTCTACTGTTTCGGTAGCATTACAGCACTATTATTTTTAAAACACATTTGGTAGTACTAGTCCTTACCATTTCATTATGTCCCAATGTGAAAATTTATGCTGATGAATGGATATCTTAGGATGAGAATTGAAACATTTTTGTATAAACTATTATCAACAATGCTTGCTAATTTCTCGCAATAGTGCTTAACATGCGTTCCTTCCTCTGGTACTTATTTTCTTGTGTGCCAAAGCCCCGTATTGACTTGGATGTTGACAATATGACTAGTCATTCTGAAAATCTTATGACTTGATGCTAAGTCTATCCCTGAATATTACTATGTCTAATTCTCAGCTGACATTAAGTTTTAACCTGAAAAAGGTGATGATAAACACCATTCCGGTTTCTTGTGTACAATCAGCACAATTTCCTACTCAAAATGTCATTTATATCAGATTTGTGTTACTTAGCACTTTAGTAGCTCTTTATTTCTAGAGTTGATGAGCTTTCATAGTTTTAATCTCAAATGCATTCACTTTCCATTATTTTTCCAAACAACCTTTTCCATCTATGTCCATTTGCTTGTATGGTAAGAAATAAACTTATTTCCAATTATTTGGTTGTTTTGCAGGATTTGAAGCCATTACAGGCGAGAGTGCACTCACCATTTAGGTGGGACGAGCGCTACGCGCACTACCTGCAGAGAGCAGGATTCCTGAATATTGCAGTTCAGGTTGTTGTCGGTCTCGCTCCAATGGATGGACCGTTGTTGACCGCCATGATTGACAGGTGGCATCCGGAGACTCACACCTTCCACCTCCCATTTGGCGAGATGACCATCACGATGCAAGACGTCCCCATGATACTCAGTCTTTCACTGGAGGGGTGGAGGGGCATCCAGAGACGGGAATCATACAGAGCGAGAATTGGCGTGATATGGTAGCAATGCACATTGGGATTAGGCTGCCAGAGCCAGAGGATAGAGATAACTCCAAGAAGACCCCCGGTGTGAGCTCCGCATGGTTGAGGGAGCTATTCAACATTTGCCCTGAGGGAGCAAATGACAAGGTTGTGCAAAGATATGCTCGTGTTTGGCTGTGGCACTTTGTCAGCACATTCCTCCTTGATGCAGCCGGGAACACGGTGTCTTGGATGGTTCTCCCACTTTTGGATCAAGATTGGGACAACATCTGTTTGTACAGTTGGGGCTCAGCGGTCCTCGCCTGGCTGTACAGGCAGCTGTGTGAGGCTTGTAGATGCACTGCAAGGGATTCAAATATTGGAGGGTATGCATATATATTGTAGATCTCGATTTGAGAGCGCTTGCCTGTGGGTCGACCTTGCCGTCTTCGCGTCGATGTAAGCCACAACGACGACTTTCCTTTTCCGCTTTGCAGTTCTCAAAACTTCTGTACCATGCTAATAATTGGATTCCTTTGAATTTTCAGCAATGGCATCAAAACTTTAGCACTAAAAGTTCGGTGCGGTTTGCGCGGCAGCTCAGGCCTGCTGCGCCAGGCAGGGTGGCGCGGCAACGCTTGCCGCGCCAGGCAGGGTGGCGCGGCAACGCTTGCCGCGCCAGCCAGAGTGGCGCGGCGGCCCCTCACACCTACTGAAAGTTCGGTGCAGTTTGTGCAGCAGCTCAGCCTTATCGCGCTAGGCAGGGTGGCGCGGTAGCGCTTGCCGCACCAGCCGGATGGCGCGGTGGCCCCTCGCACCTACTAAAAGTTCGGTGCGCTTTGCGCGGCAGCACACCCCTGCCGCGCCAGCTAGAGTGGTGCAGTGGCCCTCTAACCAACTGAAAGTTCGGTGCGCTTTATGCGGCAGCTGACCCCTGCCACGCCAGGCAGGGTGGCGCGGCAGCATTACAGTTCCACTTCTACACCTTACTGCTCTCAAGCTATTAGGTACTATTGCAAAGGGATTATAGGAAAAGAATAAACCTAAAAGTGAATAAAGAAAAACCTAGATGATACACTTCAATTTACACAATTCAGTTGCTTATGTCTAAATTATAAATTTTCAAAGTTGGTTGTTGATTAAGAAAGAAAGTAAGGACTACCTTGGTGGTTACTCTATTTTTCTCAAAGCAAGGGTACCTTCTGTATGAGATCACAAGTGCTAAATCACACACACTTGTTGCCTTGCAGGTTTCCAATAATATCATGAAACTATCCAAGTAGCTGCAACACAGTGTGGTATTAGCAATAGTAAGTAATTTTCTACCCTATGTATGAACAAAGTAAGTAATCATTAATGATTTGTGTTATGGAACGAAATAGCCCTTGTAATAGTATATGCAAATAATGTATTATCAAAATGCAAACATTGACCACGACCACGCACGCGCACTCAATGCAGATAACATATTACATGTTTGTTAACAAATAATCATAATTCTCACAATAGACAAAGTTTTCTCACAAATGAACATAGTTTTCACAAATAATCATAGTCCTCACAATAAACATAGTTGCCTCACAAATGAACATAGTTTTCACAACTAAAGAGAAACATGATCCAACTCAATCAACATGTTCAATCAACATGTTCATCTAGTCGAAGTCACCTTCACATAGTAACTCATCATCATCATCGCCATCCCGCGCAATAATAACTCCCTTCCCTTTTTTATCCACATTAACCTTACCTTTTTATCCACATTAACCTTACCAACAGGTAAATCGGCAACAAGTGCCTTCATCGCCTCCATTTGTGCCTCTTCCACTTTTTTTTGTAACTCTTCCATTTCAATCCTTCTCTTCCTTACCCTAACCTGTTGCAAATATTCTTCCCATGAACCCTTAGGGTATTTCACATTCGGATCAACCATAAAACCTATGCGATCTCTCTCCTCCCTCAAACTTTGTTTCTCCAACTCCCTCTCCTCCTGCAACTTTCTCCTATTTTCTCTCTTCTCATTTTCAATTAGAGGTTGTGGATACTTGGTTCTATTTTGCCTCCAATACTTAATAATAGTTTCCTTCACATAAAGTCCTTAAGGCTTCACTCCAGTCTCCTGAACCATGTCCTGGTATATTTTCCCCCAAAGCAAGTCGCTGTCAGGTATAGACACATCATACTCCTTTCTAATCTTTTCTATCAGTTCTTGTGTTTGTCTTGACTTCCATGGTTCTGATGTACTACCCAACTTTAACAATAAATCACAACGATAAGAAAAGTCTTCCCAATCACATGTCCTTCCCTGCTGCAACAAGATTTTCATATTCTTACAAATTTGAAACAATGGATACACATTTCACATGTAAGCTCTCAAGGCACCACAAAAGAGACAAGTAGTTACTCACCCAGTACTCGCCATGTGCATTGCCAAAGAACGAACCATATCCAAGCTCAGAAGGCACCACACCTTTTGTTGCAATATACCACACTTACATCTACGACTAGGAGAGGATACACATGGTCATGGTGCCTTTCCACTCTCGAACTCCCACACTTGCTCCTCCGTTGGCCACATCGCCTGTGACCCGTAGATATACTCATTGAAATCACATAGCGGCCACCCATCCTGCATAAAACTGGTGACAAGATTAAAAGTGAGCACAAATCAATAAAACTATCACTGCTTGCTACACGTCATACTAACATTCTCCTAATAAACTTACATGAGTCTTTAGCAAGCATCGAAAGAATGGAGTGAACTTAGGTGGAACCCTTAAGTTAGGACGCATAAGCTTAGCAGCAACTCCACACTTGCACATGGGAGGATCCCTCACACGCCTACAAGAAGCCTCCTGCTTCTCCTCCTCGGTCATTCTAGGTGGGTTTGGTGGAGGAGGAACCCAACGCCTAAACTGATGGTATGGTTTAAGCTATGGGAATAGACGGATTCTAGGATCATATTTATCGGGTCCATCTATCCATTGAAAGAAATCACAAGGCGCAGCAGGCATTGGATCAAAAGTCCACTTGCACACATAGAAGCCTCTTCCGGTTGTCTTTGGATGATTTGATTGTTTCACTTCATCTTGCACGCCACATCTACAAAGAGGTACTGGAAGGGCAGGAGGTACGGGAGCACCCGCATTGGACTCGCCCACATAACGCACGTACCACCTACGCCACTTGTATTCACAACCGAACAACGTCATCTCACCTACAAATCAAGTGCCCGTAAATTAATACACAAATAAACTTTAGACACGTAATCCATCTACTTTACCATACGAACTATATACATCAATTCGAAAAAATACAAACACTCCATCTACGAAATACAAACACTTTACCATATAAATTATAGCAACTATATTATGAAATAAACATATTGGACAAATTAATTGGACATATTGCAAAAAAAATGTACTCATATCATGTACACTACACAATTGCATACCAACTTTCACAATCCCACCATCAAACATACAAATTAAACAATACATCTACAAAATACAAACACTTCACCATAAAAACTATAGCAACTATATTACAAACTAAACATATTGGACATATTAAAAAAAATAATGACATGTACACTACACAATTGGATGAATATCTATCCTAAATCGAAGCATTCAACAAGTTCTACACATCAATATCGCGGGTAGAGACTCTATTGCATATGAACTACACATCATCTAACACATAACAACATTGCATTTCATCAAAATTTCAAATCAACAACGTAACCCTAGGTCACCTAAATATCCTCCGATCTACCAAATGGAACGCTAAACCAAGGGAAAAAGTTGGAGGATACCTTCCACACGAAGCCATGACCAATTCCCACTCTTTTCCCCCACCGAAATCGCTGGATTTTCGGTGGATTTGGGGGTGGAGGCGGGCGGCGGCGTGTGCAAGGGTCGGGCTCGAGGTTACTGGAGGAAGAAGAAAGGAGGGAGGGAGGGAGGGAGGATTGAGTCGGCGCGGGAGTGCTACATAGCGCTATCGCGCTAGGCAGGCTCAAGCTCCTGCCCATGTTTGCGCCACGCTGGACCGCCTGCCGCGCCGCGCTAGCATGGCGGCCTCCGCCGCGCCAGTGCATGTGGCGTGGCAGAAGCTTCCTGCCGCGCCAAGTGCGCTGGCACGGGTAAGTTTACCCAGTGCAAATAAACTTACGGACAGGTTATTTTTAAAATTTGATTTAAAAAAGTTTAAAAATAAAAAAATTTGCAAGGTGCTAAAGAGAAATTGTTCCTTCGTAGTAGGAATCCTGGTGTAGTTGTACTTGAATAGGTCTCCTATTCAAGATCTAGCAAACGTAGAAAATAGTCCTTTCATTTCAAATTGCAGATTTATAGATATTATTATTTCTCTACCCAACCCAACAGAGTATTTGTTTCGTTGGTTGACTGCCCGTCAAGCGATTCCATCAGAGATCGACAAGCTGGAATCAGCAACGACGCCTGTCACACGATGCCTGCCCGTATTTCACTGGTTGCCCTCACTGCCTCTGTCCAAAGTCCAAACCCAGCCATGTCCATGTCGATCATTTGCACCCCGGCCGGGTTGGTGGTTCAGACAGGTTTTGCTGGTGGAGAACGACTGACATCTGCCTACGGGCAGCCACCAGCCAGCGGAGTCACGGTGACACGCGTAGTAACGCGTCGTTGATGTCTGACATTAACCGTAGTTAGAAAACAGCAGCGTTTCAGTTCGTGTGAACCTCAACTGAACACACACTACAAACCAGAAGGCACGATGCCAAGGGTCGTTGCGTTGCATTCTCTGCTTAATTTATGGTTGGAACGCACGCGAGCGGGATCAACGAGCTGTGATTTTTGTGGTATGGAAATACTAGTTGTTCGCTCATTCCACAAGCAAATAGTGATGACTGTTTTTGGCCCTCCCCCTTCCGCTCCTGCGCTACCAAGGTCTTGTTTAGTTGTCCAACTTTAGGGTGTCCAAAATACTGTAGCAACACTGTAGCGTTTCGTTTGTACTTGTGAATTATTGTTCAAATATTGACTAATTAGGCTCAAAAGATTCGTCTCGCAAAGTACAACAAAACTGTGCAATTAGTTTTTGATTTCGTCTACATTTAGTACTCCATGCATGTACCGCAAGTTTGATGTGATGGGAAATTCTCTTTTTGTATAGTGCCAAAGTTGGGAGTTGGAGGTGAAATAAACAAGGCCCAAGTGACAGGAGTAAGAAGAGCAGCGGCAGACTCTCCAATCTGCACTCCATCCACCATTGCGCAGTTATTGCCCTGCTTCGCCAAATGAGCTGAGCGTCGCGGCTCGCGTCGTCCCGGCAAGACAGCGACGCGCTGCGTTGTTATTTCCGCTGGGCATGCGGAGAAAGATTAAATAAATACTACATTTGTCCACAATACATGATGTATAGGATGTTTAGGACAGAGTAATTAGTTAAAAATAAACTAATTTGCTTGTTCATATATTTATGGAAGGAGGGAGTACTCATTAAGTAACGATGGGTGTTATCTTGTCCGTTGAAGTACATCTGATGTCCGTCTGTACCAGTAAAAATGAATTATGCCAAATTTCATAGTACGTATATAAGTCGGACCGACGGTTCTATTTCAAAATAAAATCATTTTAACACATCGTACGGAGGATACTATTCAACGGCGTCGCGCCTTGTGCAGCAGCTCCCGGACCACGCGCTATGCTACTGTTGCTCTTGGTCAACTTTTCAGCAGCGGAGCCACCGTACTGGCCCAGACCCCTTTCTCCGAGGACACGTGAACCTCCGGTTCAGACTTCGTTTCTCAACCGCGTAGAAGTATTTTGGTTCAGACTCGAGAAACACGTTTCCGTGTGCACGTCCGCCGGGACAACCTGGTCGATAGATGGTGGTCAAGCCCTGTGTTCACTGGAGATGGGAACAAAAGGGAACAAACAAAAAGTGAAGCAGATGGCACATGGCATACTCATCAAACCTTGTGAAGTTGTGAGAAAATAAAGCAATGACCGTCCAAACTACTTGCATACGCATAGAGATGCCGTCACTAATCAAACAACCTCTCCTGTCTCTAGTGCGTTGTTAGCCTGTTAGGTCGGTTGGCACCTAGCCATCTGATGTATTATGTTATTATGGTATAAGCTTTCGTTTAGCTAAAACACCACGAGAACGAATGGTATCACACTCTGTATCAGAGCTGTGCCGTTTCCTCTGGCTCTGCTCAGTGTGATAGGTAACGTATTGGCGCCGGAACAAAGTTGGGATGCCTCCAACAGTTCCACTTCCAAAAGAGTGGTTATATATGTTAGATATGAATGACTTTAATCTATGCATGAATCTCTCAACATTTTGGTCCCTGAATTTTGCACCAAGGGTCTTAACTTCCAGAATGGCTAATATAATCCCTTAACTTTTGTTTTTTTATCAAACATGTCCATGTGCTGATATGGACTCCATATTAGTATGAAAAATTAATAAAAAAGTTATTTTTACCCTTAGCTCCCCCCTCAATTTCCACGGTACCAAATATATATGTTTACCAAGAAAGTATGAATACGTATATAGAGCATGTATACCGTACCACGAGTATATGTGCACATGCCAACTTTAGAGTATGTGTGCATACATTAAGTTGTATATATCATAAAAGAATATAAGTACATACATTTTGCATATCAAAATTTAATTTGTATGAGCACATACATAATTTTACAGAGTATGTGGATATACTTTTGTAGAAGCTAATATTTTATATCAGTTAAAAGATATATTATTATGTATGTATCAAGGGAGCATGAGCATATACACGTTTGACCTACATGAGCTGAGCTAAGGGTGAAATGAACTTTTCACATTACTCTCATACTAAAATATAGCACCACATCAGTACAAGGATGAGTTTGACCCGAAAATAAAAGTTGAGGGACTAAATTGACCTATATAAATGTTGAGAGATGAACTTGACTCTTGGTGTAAAGTTTAGGAACCAAAATACCTATTTTGCCCATCATCTATATAGCACATACGTCTCTCTACATATATGACCACCTGACATTGCTTGTTGAGCTAAATGGATCGGTAGATGCATCAATTTTTTTCTTGTTATTTAGATCAAAAGACTTTTCTTGTTACTTACGTGGTCATAGAATGGCAACACTGTCAACTGATTGTATGGCTTTGCCGCAGCCAGCAATTCATGTTGACACTTCGCTTTGACGAAATGGACTAGGCGTTTCAGATTATTCAGACTCTCGTGCACGCTTCGCCCCTATCGCTCCATGATAGTGTGATTGTGTGAGGCTTGCGTTCACACCTAACAACAATCACGAGGGCAAATTGTATCAACCTTCCCTTCTCGTTTCGCCGAACCTGCTTGTGGGGCTTTGTTTAGTGCTTGACCGTCGTTGTCGAGTGATTGAAGTATAAGCGCAGGAACAAAGTTTGTTACATATGAATTGAGACAAAGTGGTTGCTGACCACTGGAACTCCTGGAGCCACCGAGCCAGGACGCGCTCCCGGTACGTGTGTGTGAACCGCTCGCAGGAGAGGTGGTTGTTCGTCGCATCATAGTGTGCCGCCGGTGCCGGTGTGCCCCCTCCCGCACTTGCGATTACTGCAGCCTGCAACCGCCTTCCCTGTCCAAACGCGTTCCGTGCTTGCTCAGGAACGGCCACCCTCTGCGGCTCTGCCTGCTTGCTCCTCCTGCCTCCTTTGCAGTCCAGCGTACTCTCTCTCTCTCTCTCTCTCTCTCTCTCTCTCTCTCTCTCTCTCGTCCGCCATGGATGCCGCTACGGATTAGCGTGCCACCCTCTCAAGCCGAGCCCCCAGGAGCTTCGTCCTCGAGCACCAAGTTACTCCGGTACGCGCTGCCCTCCCTCTCCCTTGCTCGCTCTCCCCCTCTGCTTGGGCGGCCTGGCGCGCAGTTACAGCTTATGCTTCCCTGCGTGTTGCTTGTTCTTCTAGCCACCGGTAGGTGACGGAATCTTTCGCTTGCCCTGACGAACCGCCGCTCCTTGGGTTTATTCCTCCTGCATTGCCCGCCTGGATGGGCCTCATTTCCCGCCGGGTTCTTGCCTGCACACGGGCTCCCCCAATTCGATGCTTTTCCGCTAGGTTTTCAAGAGTAATGCTCAACGGTGAAGCGAATTCGGTGGCGGTTCCCTTCGTAGCTCGCTGAAATAAGCTTTTCTGGGTGCCAATTTTGAGCTCGAGCCATGCTTCCGCCTGCATCGGAGGTTTTCTTGCTCGGGGTGGTGTCGGTGGATTCTGCAGCCATTCAAGGTTCCCATGTGGTGGCGGACGCAGCGCACGCGTGCGCGTTTACCATCGAATTAGAAAAGGGGAAATGCTTCTGCGTTCGAGCTCTGATCCCATCTCGCGAATCGGTGTGGCGTTGCTTCAACACGAGATCGGCGTTGTCGTATCTTCTCCTATTTAGTCCGACACTGTTTCAGGCCCCTTTTAGCAAGTGTGTTCCCTCTTTATAACTACTTGACAACGGCTTTGGAGAACTAAATGTGCTTTCTGATTAAAATTGTTCGTTCTATTGCTTCTAGCGTCTCTAGTATTTGAGTTCGCCACGAGAACAGAAATTAGGTTGGGGGTGGTTCTGGCATCCTGCATTTTGCTTCCCTGCTAGTTCAGTTATCTGAATTGCCAAGAGGTTTAATTCATGGTCGATGGGCGCAGGTTGGATTCACTTAAATTGTACCAATGTATGAGTAAATTCTACTAAACTGATAGAATTTTCAAGCACGTGGTTTAAGAATTAGAGGCATGGTTTCTTCAAAGACATGGGGTTCACTTACTTTTAAGATGGTAAAGTTGCAAAAATTCACAGCAACATACTTGGGGGTTAATGACAACACTTGTACATATATAATTCGTATTAATTTAGTGCTTTAGCCTACAACCTAATTGTATATAGAAAAACTTAATTATCCACTGACTTTTATCAAACCTTTTCAGGGACAAAATGAGGCTGGTTTTCTGGCCTTGGATTTCGCTATTCTTCACTTTTGTTGCATCAACTTGGAGTTTGAGTTCAGATGGCCAAGCTCTTCTTGCTCTGTCGAAAAATCTCATACTACCAAGTTCCGTAAGTTCTAGCTGGAGTGCTTCTGATGCAACTCCATGTACATGGAATGGAGTTAGTTGCAATAAAAGGAACAGAGTGGTTTCCCTTGACCTGTCATCATCAGGAGTTTCAGGTTCACTAGGACCTGAAATATGTCGTCTGAAATACCTGCAAATTCTCAGTTTATCTGGTAACAACATATCTGGTTCAATCCCTCCGGAATTGGGGAACTGCAGTATGCTTGAACAATTGGATCTGTCCCAAAATTTCTTTTCTGGCAATATACCAGCTTCAATGGGAAACCTCAAGAGGGTGTCATTTCTGTCACTGTACAGCAACTCGCTGAGTGGAACTATACCAGAGGAGTTGTTCAAGAACCAGTTTCTGGAGCAAGTGTACCTCCATTCCAATCAGCTCAGTGGTTCGATCCCCTTCTCGGTTGGTGAAATGACAAGCCTTACGGACTTGTGGTTGCATGAGAATATGTTGTCTGGAGTTTTGCCCGCTTCGATTGGCAACTGCACCAAGTTGGAGGTCCTCTATCTATTTGATAATCGACTGAGTGGCGGTCTTCCAGAAACCTTGAGCAAGATCAAAGGCCTCAGGATATTTGATGCCACAACCAATAGCTTCACAGGAGAGATCACTTTCAGTTTCGAGAACTGCAAGTTGGAAATATTCACCTTGTCATTCAATAATATAAAGGGTGAAATTCCATCATGGCTGGGGAGTTGCACGAGCTTGACACAACTTGGATTTGTCAATAATAGCCTGTCTGGCAAAATTCAAGCTTCTCTCGGCTTATTGAGCAACCTCACGTATCTTTTACTTTCTCAGAACTCCCTGTATGGACCAATCCCTCCTGAGATCGGTAACTGTCATTTGCTGGAGTGGCTAGAGTTGGATGCAAACCAGCTGGAGGGCACTGTTCCTAAAGAATTGGCACATTTACGGAAATTGTCAAAGCTCTTTTTGTACGAGAATCGTCTCATAGGAGACTTCCCTGAGAATATTTGGAGTATCCCAACCCTTGAGAGCGTCCTTATTGACAGTAACAGTTTCACGGGTAAGCTACCTTCAATGGTAGCTGAGCTAAAGTTCCTCCGGAATATTACACTATCTGATAATTTCTTCTCTGGGATTGTACCACCGAAGCTGGGTGTTAATAGTCGTTTGCTCCGGATAAATTTCAGAAATAACAGTTTTGTCGGTGGAATACCACCAAATATTTGTTCAGGAAAAGGATTAAGAGTTTTAGACTTGGGGTTGAATCATCTCAATGGTAGCATCCCACGTGGTATCATTACAGATTGTCCAAGACTGCAAAAGTTGGTTCTTAGAGATAACAATCTCAGCGGCTCAATTATGTAGTTAGGACGGATTGGAAATTCATATATATATAAACGATTTGCAATCTTACTATTACTAATTAGAGGCTTCTTCTGAAGTCTCCTGGTTAAGCGACTTAGGATAGGAAGTAAGCCTAGCTCAACTAGTTAGAATGGGAGGTGTGGTCGTGCATTGTAACTACCCAGATTCGAGTCCTCTCTAGCATGAATTTGGGTGCCTATTTCTTCTTCTTAATGAAAAATCATCTATCTCCTCCTAGGTTGATCTAATTTTTTTGAAGCCATCTAGAATTCTAGGTGGACATTCTAGACAAATCAGAAATCTTAGAAATTCTAACAAAAAAGCAATGCATTTGGCCATTAATTGGTAGAGTCAAAGCATCGTAGCCATTGAATCTATTATGCTTTCTAAAAAATTACCCACCTATACCATTATGAAAATAGCCTAAAGTAACCCTATAAATCTATATCTAAATTACCCACCTCTATCATTATATAAAATAAACTAAAGTAACCCATAATCTTCATCAAACTTACCCACTCATGTCATTATAAACAATATTTAAAATAACCCCCTACATTTACAAGTAAATTGCCCGCAGCTAAATACTTAAAAAATAACATAAAAGTAACTCCTTAAATTTGTATCTATATTACCCACATATGTTATTATTAAAAATAACACGAGGTAATCCAACATTTAAATCCAAAACACCTGATTAAAAATATACACCAATATATGATTCTAAATCATCTATTTGTTACACTGTTGTTATATGATATTATAACTAATGTATATACGGATGATGTGTGTCACCATTTATAAAGGTACAAAGGAAGTAATGAGAATATAGATTTCTTTGTTAAAATTATAGCTCAAACTTAGGGTCCATTAAACAAACTCAAGTGCATACCTGCGATGCAAAGTGAAAAGTTAAAGATTATAAATGTGGATGAAAACGTTATAGAGTAATTACTAACTAAAATCTATCACAATTGAACAAAGATAATAAGTATACATTTATATAAGTATTGTGTTCGAATATTTAAAGCTCAAGGTAATAGTTTATAGCAATATGGACTCATTTTTTATTGGAGACTCTGTATTAGTTCTCGGGAGACACGCTAGAAAAAAGGAATTTTTGTCCTTAGGACATTGTTAAAACGTGGTTTGGTCCGTAGCACGCTTCACTCCCCGATTTAGTTTGCACATCCCTAATTCGTGTTTTTGTCTTCTGGACACTGTATCAAATAAATTGATCTTTTTCAGCTGAAACATATGTTAAAAGGACTGTTTTACCCTTACTTCTTTCCTGTCTTGTCTTGTCTGGGCCCATTGAGTGTCCCTTCCATTTCGTTTTCCCCTCCCATTCTGGCGGAGTTCAGGGCAAGCATGATTCTCGCCAAAACCACCCGCAACTCTGGAACTCGGCCGCGCTGTCGATCTCCTTTTCTAGACTACCACTGATTGATCTGCATCATCTGTAGACTAGCCACACTGCGCAGAACCTCCCCAGCTTGCCCTCGAGGCCGCCGCTTGCTCTCCTCGCACCCACGCACATGATGCCCCGCGGCAGGGCAAGGTCAGCAACCGGCGGTCGGTGGAGGGGATTCACATCGTCACGGGGATGCTCGCTGTGGTGGTGACTTGCTCCATCGGTGACAACCCTGCACCTGCACCCATCCTCGATGAGCTCGCCCCCATCTTCACAGGGAACGCTGCGTGCACATTGAGGTTCAGGCGACTGATAATTTTGTGCTCACCGACACACCGCCGCTACCAACTTCGAGCCCCGCTGAGCACCCACAGATCTCTACTCCCTTGCCAAGGGCACAAGTGTCCTTTCACCACCTTCTCAGACTAGAGATGAGTAAAATAACACCAATAGTGTGTTGCGTACAAATCCACATTTTCACAGTGTGGCAGAGCCAAAATCAACGAATAGGATGTGCTACAGACAAAACCATACTTATGCAGTGTTCATGTGGACAAAAAACCCCAAAAAAAAAGAAAAATCCTAAAAATTCTCTCAAAAATCAGAATTAAACATCAAACACCAATCATGTAAATTCAAATAATCATAGTCATTGGTCTATTATATTTTCTAAAAAGTTACCCACCACTATCATTATAAAAGTATTCTAAAATAAACCCTAAACTATATCTAAATTACCGAGCTCGATCATTATAAAAGATAATGTAAAATAACCCCATAATGTTCATCCAATTTACTCATGTTATTATAAAACATAACTTAAAATACCATTCTAAATTTGTATATAAGTTAGCCATACATGTTGTTATTAAAAATAACCTAAAGTAAACATCAAAATCTTAATCTAATTATCTTCATGTCCATCGTACAGAAATGTTCAATATTAAACTAATATATGATTCTAAATTACCTATTTTTTTATTGTTAATATAGAAATATTCAGTTAAGGTATATACGCATTATTAGTGTCACCATGTATGTGAGGAAGTGATGAAAAATATTGATTTTTATGCTAAACACAAGGTATAGAGGTGCGATACAAAATGAAAAAAAAATATGAATGTGAATTGAGAAGTGTATAGAGTAATTACTAATTAAAAATTAATCACAGCTGGATATAGATAAGTACACATCTGTATGAGTATTACGTTGAAGTATTAAAAAAATGAGAGAGTAGTAGGTAAATAATTTTGACTATTAGCTGGGAGTTTAATTTCTAAATAATTTTTAAATATAATAACTTTTAAAAATATTAGTCCGTGCGGGAGCACGAGGTAATAGACTGGTGTCTTTCTAATATGAAAAAGGAGAGAGGAAGAGTGGTCCACATGGGTTAGATGTGCCAAGCTTTGCTATTTGTACCTAGGGGTGGTAAAGGGCCCTCTAATTTAGCCTAGCAAAATTAAGGATCGGGCTCAATAAAGGCCAGGCCATAAATTTATGTGATTTTGAACTAAAAATAGATAGGGCTAAGTTGGATTGTGAAGGAGGTATGAGGGCTATGATCCATTACCACCCTATTTGTACCACTTCGTTTTCCAGCCATTCTTGGTGCTAAGGTCTGCTTGTCTCTGAAGAACCATGGGGCAAAGTGCAAAAGGGAAATTGCTCCTTCGCAGTAGGAATCCTTGTGTACAAAATGTTAGTTGTACTTGAATAGGTCTCAAGATCTAGCAAACATAGCAAATAGTCCCTCCATTCTAAATTGTATGTTGTTTTAATTTTTCTAGATTCATCTACTCAACCCAACAGAGTATTTGTTTCGTTGGTTGACTACCCGTCAAGCGATTCCATCAGATAGCAACAAGTTGGAATCAGCAACGACGCCTGTCACACGATGCATGCCCGTATTTCACTGGTTGCCCTCACTGCCTCTGTCCAAAGTCCAAACCCAGCCATGTCCATGTCGATCATTTGCACCCCGGCCGGGTTGGTGGTTCAGACAGGTTTTGCCGGTGGAGAACGACCGACATCTGCCTACGGGCAGCCACCAGCCAGCGGAGTCACGGTGACACGCATAGTAACGCGTTGTTGATGTCTGACATTAACCGTAGTTAGAAAACAGCAGCGTTTCAGTTCGTGTGAACCTCAACTGAACACACGCTACAAACCACAAGGCACGATGCAAAAAGGGTCGTTGCGTTGCATTCTTTGCTTAATTTATGGTTGGAACGCACACGAGTGGGATCAACGATCTGTGATTTTTGTGGTATGGAAGTACTAGTTTTTCGCTCATTCCAGAAGCAAATAGTGATGACTGTTTTTGGCCCTCCCCCTTCCGCTCCTGCGCTACTAAGTGACAGGAGTAAGAAGAGTCGAATTTCTTTTATTGTAACCCTTTTTTGAAAGGTTTTCACCTTTGGAAGTATGCTTTCAAAATCTGGAGCCTTAGCTCGGCACCATCATTTGTGGCACCGAGCTTAGAAGTCTCGGCGCCAACTGGTTTGGCGCCTAAGTCGGGGCCACGTTGGCGGCGTGGGTGCTGACCTGGCAGGCAGCTTGGCACCATAGATCTTGGCGCCGAGCTCGGCGCCGTCGATCTTGACGCTGAGGTAGCTTACAGAGGAGCCCAATTCCTTTCGTATCTCTCTCTAACTTTCTCTCCTCCCCGCCCACCCACCGCTCATCCCCGCCCGGCCGCCGGTGCCTTACTGCCCCTGGTCGCCCGCGCTCCTCCCTGCCCGCCAGCCGCTCCTCCCAGCCCCTGGGTGCCGGGCGCCGCAGCCACACCTCCACCTAGGCGCCGGGTGCCGCCCCAACCCACCTCCGCGCCACCTCCTCTCCACTCGAGCAAGGTAGTTAATTTTCTTCTTAGTTAACAATAGTTAGTGTAATATTGATTTGCAAAGGTACATAGATATTTAGATAGATGGTTAGATAGATTGATACTTAGGTAGATGATTTAGATGGTAGAAAGATATTTAGATTGATAGGTTGATTGATGGATACTTTACATAGTTAGATATATAGTTAGTTACATAGTTATATAGTTAGTAAGATAGTGTTGACACCGGATTTTGACCAATCCTATAAATTCGGAGTACAAGATAATTGGAGTCACGTACAACAATAAGAAGCTAGCATACGTGTATATGGGCACGGAGTCCAAATCGGCTTCATTGGATTGATCGGCAAGGAGAGGCAAGGATGATATAAAGGAAAGGCCAGCACGTATGGATAAAAATGATTAGAATATACAACATGGATTCTGGTGCACTTTGCATGCCATGCGTGGGAGGCTTCCAGAATAATTATGCATGCGGCCGATCTGTGCATGTACGGGAGGTTGTTTCATAGAATAAAATATTTTAGAGATAGAGTTGGGTTAGTTAGAGATATAGTTTTTTATTAGAAAAGATTGTGTACGTGACTTGCCTTGTGCGTGGTTAGATGCCAATTATGTAACGTCCGCCCTATAAATATAAAGGGACGTGGCCATTGTAAAGAATCATCACACGATCAATAATACAACATATTTACCTTTACCTTTCGGCTTCACGCCATTGCCCTAGGAGTAGGAGTAATGTAGATTCTCGACGAGTTCCTTCTAGCAAGCTGGGTTGCATCGACCTCGATCTCCGGCGAGCTGCAAGTTCCGTCACCAGGTGTTCTAGGCTTTAACCACCAGGCGCATCTGTGGCGGAACCACCTCGGATTAGCTTGATTAATCAGAGTTTAGCCGCCTAACATGCGACACTCCTGATTAACTCGAGCTAACACGGAGCGCCGTCGGACTTCATCCGATTTAACCACTTAAACAGGATCGAGTTCAGCAACCCACACAAGGCGAGCGGTTACAGAGAACACAATGAGTCCACGGACTTTAAACAAGTTTTACTCATTTTGGTTCCATCATAAAATCCAACATCAGAGTTTTACGAGATTCAAAAGAACAACAGAGAAAACGCTAGCGGAAGACTTCGTCGGGGTCGGATGTCCGGGCGAGGCCAGCCAGAACATCACTGAGTCCTCTCCTCGCCGTCCGAGGAGGGGTCCCACTCAACCGTCCAGCCTGACGGGAGCTGGGGCGGCCAAGCGCCAACAAGGGAGGGGTCGGGTGATGAGGACATCACATGCTTGGATACAACCATATTGGCACCTTTTGACTCCAAGGTGAAACAATTCTTTATCATACTATGCGACACATTTGATGAATCGATGTTGCACCATGATGTGTGTTCGTTGTCAATTTCAGAAATACATACATGGATCAAAAATAGTGTTAAACACACATGGAAGGCATGGAGGACCAAAGAAGTAGATTGGGGGCCAAGTCCAAGTATTCCCAATGTCCTCCACCAGGCCACCACGTCACTTTTGGCCCAAGGAAAGAAAGAGATCCAATCCAACACGTTTTGGCGCTGGATTCGGACTGCAGCTCTACCCCAACTTGCAACGGCCGCCACGACCTCATCCGGACTCCGTTTTGGGCGTTCAAGTACTCCTTGGAATCCTTATGAAGTCTATTTTCATATGGATCCGGATTCATGTCCATATCTATTCTGAGGCGGCCGCAATCATCAAAATACTACCGAGAGGTTTTCTGTCCACAGGTGCTGCGTCGCCCTATTTTGGCCCGATGGGCCGTGTATCAAGTTGGGTCCATTAGGGACGTGTCCTAGGGTTGGAGCACGACCCCAACACCCCCCTGGTCGTCCTCCTAGGTATTAATAAGGATTAGAGCCGCCACAAACAGATTGGGTTTTGTTTTGTTGAAAGTTTAGCCATTGCTACTTCCTTGTAGACGCGTGTGTCGACTAGACCATCCGTTCTACTCGATTCAGAACCCCAACTTTGTGATTTCAGATTGGTTTTTCATCTCCATATTTGCAATTGAGTTTCTTGTTCTACTTGTTCTTGCTTGTTCTTCGATTGCTTGCAGGACGAGTGCCCTAGTGGCCGGGTGACGCGCTCCACAAGATCGTGGCAGCCATTGGAGGTGGTGTATCGGTTGCTAAGGCGCAGCTTGGAAGGCTGTAGTCGGGCCGTGAACGTCGTCTCCATCGACCAATCGAGTTATCCCACGCCTCTCATCGAAAGATCGGGAATCAACCCTAGCGGGTTCATATTAGTTGGTAATCAGAGCAAGGTTTATCGGTGAGAGACTTCTAGTTCTTTGCTGTTTTTAATTTCCCATAGTCCAGAAAAAGCCAAAAAAAATAGTAGATTAGTTTACCCGCAATCCTATAAACCCTTTGAGCCTTTGCTAGCACTGCTTAGTTAGGGCTTGTTGAGTTTTTGGTTGCTTCGGTTGTGTTGAGTTGCTGGTCTTAGTTTTAGTCCTTTAGAGTTTTGAGTTCTTGTCACGTTCCAGTCACAGCCGTGTGCTACCGTATAAAACCTTCTATTGGCTGAATCTAAATACATGTTTGTGTTCAAGTCTGAGTCCTACTCCGAGTTTGTTTAAGACCGAATCCCGCGTGGTGCTGAGTTCAAGTTGGAATCGGTTTGGAGTCTGAATTGACAGCTGCCTTGTTGCTATCTTGAGTCCAAATCTGATTTCTATCGTTTTGGCAAAATTTTGGGTGGTGTGTGACTCTTGTGAAGTCCTTTTGTTCATATAATCATATTTGAGGATCCCTTGGAAAAAAAAGAAGAAAAAAAAACAGAAGAAAAAAAGAAGAAAAGAAAGACAAAAAAAAAATAGGAAGAAAAGGGGCTGTTCGTTGTGCTTCCCTATTGTTTTCCGGTGGTGTGTTGTGACTTCCTTTGTGTCCAGGCTCGCGTCTCTAGCACGGTCTAGGCTAGGACCAGCACAGTACCACCGTTGAACTATTATTCAGCTTGCTTTTGTGACTAACGTGGTGCTAGTATATTTCCTTGCTTTAGCCCACCTAGAGCTCCACATATTCGACTACAGCTTGACAGGCTTTTGTTGCTGCGGCATCGATACACTTCACTCCACGGTTGCAGACTTGTTGGTTGCCGTCACCTCCTATTTGGCTTGGTAAGAACTTGTAAGGGCTTGTTTTTACAAGTTGAGTTTGAGAGAATTACAACCAACACATCATAGTAGTTGACAGGAGGATACATATTATTTTTGTGTTTCTTGTTTCCTACTAACCATGGCAGGTGATACGGAGATTTTGGAGCTGATGAAACTAGACTCTCATATTCAGGGTGTTATTCAACACTTGCCATTATATGATGGTAAGTTTGATCCTAAAGCTTACATTGATTGGGAGATAAAAGTAGATAATGAATTTGATGAGCATGACCTGTCCGAGAAACAAAAGATTTATATTGCCTCTAATATTTTGACTGAATTTGCCTTGCTACAATGGAAACACATTTGTAGGCGTAAGAAACTTCTAGAATCTTGGGAAGACTTTAAATTTCTTTTTAGAGATGCATTCATTCCTGAATATTATGCTGATTATTTGCTTGCTAAATTAGACAACTTGAGGCAAGGTAGTAGGACTGTGAAAGAATACTTCCATGATTTTAAAATTTGTATCATGTATGGTGGATTAGACGAATGCATGGAAGATGTGATGAGTAGGTTCATGAGAGGGCTCAATTATGAAATTCGAACTTTGTTAATTAGCAAATCATGCATGCATCTTGCTCAATTGTATTGTCTTGCTCTCAATGCTGAAAAGGAGATTCTATTATCTGTGAATACTTGCAATAATGATGTGACCCATAATGTCCAAAATTTGTCCATCTTGCATGCTAATGACGAGCAACAAATAGTGGAACCCACTGTTGATTTTCCTTTGTCACAAAATGAATTACTTGCTGTTCCTTGTGATAAAGAAGACTTGTGTGATGATGATTCTTTTACTCCTATGCCACAAGTAACAAATAAGTGTGATACTTTTCATTTGGAAACATATAAATGTGCTGAAGCAAAGCTTTTTCATCCTATTAGTTGTGCACAAGATGAACTGAATTTGCTATCCTCTTTAAATACTTTGGGTTATATTGAATTTGATGTTCTGTGTAATCTAAGTTGTCTAAAAGAGAGACTTAAATTTGATTCTAGTTTGCCAAGCTTTAATCATTGTTCGCTTCATCCAATTGGCAAATACGACAGCAAAGGACAATATTTGGTGCATAAAGTTTATTTTTGCTCTAATATGAAATATCCTTTTGGGGACCAATACCAAGATCAAATAGAGGGTTGCACTAACACTAATAATGTCTTGCAAAGTTTTTGTAGTTTTTCTCATATGCAATAGGGTAAGGCCAAAGAAGGGGAGCATTACTGGTTGTGGCCATGCAGCATGGCCATCGCTCCGTGCTCCAACATCAAAACAAGCACCTTAGAATGCCATTGGAGCAAGTCGAGGACGACTTGCAGCCAAGAAGGGGAGAATGATGAGGACATCACATGCTTGGATACAACCATATTGGCACCTTTTGACTCCAAGGTGAAACAATTCTTTATCATACTATGCGACACATTTGATGAATCGATGTTGCACCATGATGTGTGTTCGTTGTCAATTTCAGAAATACATACATGGATCAAAAATAGTGTTAAACACACATGGAAGGCATGGAGGACCAAAGAAGTAGATTGGGGGCCAAGTCCAAGTATTCCCAATGTCCTCCACCAGGCCACCACGTCACTTTTGGCCCAAGGAAAGAAAGAGATCCAATCCAACACGTTTTGGCGCTGGATTCGGACTGCAGCTCTACCCCAACTTGCAACGGCCGCCACGACCTCATCCGGACTCCGTTTTGGGCGTTCAAGTACTCCTTGGAATCCTTATGAAGTCTATTTTCATATGGATCCGGATTCATGTCCATATCTATTCTGAGGCGGCCGCAATCATCAAAATACTACCGAGAGGTTTTCTGTCCACAGGTGCTGCGTCGCCCTATTTTGGCCCGATGGGCCGTGTATCAAGTTGGGTCCATTAGGGACGTGTCCTAGGGTTGGAGCACGACCCCAACACCCCCCTGGTCGTCCTCCTAGGTATTAATAAGGATTAGAGCCGCCACAAACAGATTGGGTTTTGTTTTGTTGAAAGTTTAGCCATTGCTACTTCCTTGTAGACGCGTGTGTCGACTAGACCATCCGTTCTACTCGATTCAGAACCCCAACTTTGTGATTTCAGATTGGTTTTTCATCTCCATATTTGCAATTGAGTTTCTTGTTCTACTTGTTCTTGCTTGTTCTTCGATTGCTTGCAGGACGAGTGCCCTAGTGGCCGGGTGACGCGCTCCACAAGATCGCGGCAGCCATTGGAGGTGGTGTATCGGTTGCTAAGGCGCAGCTTGGAAGGCTGTAGTCGGGCCGTGAACGTCGTCTCCATCGACCAATCGAGTTATCCCACGCCTCTCATCGAAAGATCGGGAATCAACCCTAGCGGGTTCATATTATCGGGAGCTGCAACTTCACCTGAAAAACAGGAGCCACAACAAGGCTGAGCTACTAAGCTCAACAAGACTTAACCGGGGAGGAGCCAACTACTCTTCCAACTAGACATGCAAGGCTTCTGGGCGGAGGGGTTTGTTTTGCCAAAAGCACTAGGTAACTTATTTTCAAGTTTTAGCTCCGGTTCTAGATTTGCTTACTAGTCTAGGTTGTGCAACTTATTCTAAACAAAACATCGAGCCAATCAAGTGTGTAGATAAAAACAACAACATTGGCATTAACAGATTCCTCATTTACTCAGGGTGACATAGCGATCAAGTAATCTCAAACTGTGAGAGGCAGACGAATCGATTCGAGTTCTTTAACCATGCATGGTGAACCTAGCCCCACGACATCCGCGCACCCGGAGGTCGCTTCCTGTGTCGGCCTTCCCCATCAATCCCCTAACCCGTGTCGGGCCCATTTCCTTTGGTGCAAGGTTCCACAGACCCGGTCTCTGCCGTTCTGTGACCACGCTTTGCCACCACGTGCGACAACCAGCAGGGGAAACTCCGTTCCAAGAACAATGGGGCGACCGCTCACGTCTAGGTTCAATCAGGTACTAGGCTTCCTCATCCCATACTAAGTATGAGGCTAGTACTTTCAAACACTTGATCACGAACACCACCACTGTCGGGCCTTAGCAAGTTTTTCATAGACAGACGGGGCGACCATCCGACCACCAAAGTGTTACCAACCCTGCCCCGTCCACCGTCCTTATAGTTGTAGCAGAGAGTAAACATGCAACTCCTACAACTCGCGAGTGACAGGAGATCACTCGGCTTTTACCGTCTCCTATTTAAGCAATGCAGCTACTCGGTCCAACAGCTAGTGCTCATATCAAGGGTTACTAAGTCATGCATCTAGGGTTTCATACAACTCCTAGACGTAAATGCACAACATGCTATTCGGAAGGCATGCACAAGTTTGGCAAGAACACGTAGTATTTTCATGCAACCGGGGCTTGCCTGCAAACAAAGAGGGCGGAAACTGCTCGACTTCGGGGGCAGCTTCAACTTCCGCGGGCAGGATCTCGGCTACAGCTTCTTCTTCGGGCGCCGGGTGCAGCTCGTAGAAGCCGTCAGCGAGATGCAGCTCTACACGAATGCAATGCAAGGGTTAGCTTAGACAGTTAGTTCAACAGCAACACTGGCTCTCCTGAGCCCAGAAACTCGCGACAAAGAGCAGGAGGTTGAGGCTAGTTGAGAGAGCTGATGACGATCATCGGTAAGGGTAGGAAGGGAACTAGTGGTCTGATCCTTGAACTAGAGGATGTGATAACTGGGATCCTCAGACGTAGGCGCTGAAGGGTTCCCACGTTTTACACATACACCCTCGAGTTGAAGAAAAAGATCACAGCCAAGCCCTCAGGCGAGGCGGACAAGGGTCGGCAGGACAGGCGGGGTCGGACGAGACGGAACTGGGGTCGGGCGGATAGGAGGGGTCGGGCGAGGCGGACTTAGGGTCGGCACTCACCTTCTTCCTGAAAGGAAGGCTTCGGGTCGGGAAGAGGCAGACTTGGGCGCGGAACTAAAGCTTCGAGCAAGGACTAAGATTGGCGATACTCCGGCGGTGGCGCTGCTTCTTGCGGATCACAAGAGAGCTCTACGCAGCACAAGGGAGCACGCTGCTGGTGACTTGGATGAACTGAGAAGGAACTGGGAGATGAACTTTTCAAGAACTGGGTGGGTGGCGCTAGGAGCTTGAGCAGGGAGCTAGAGGAAGCTAAGGGCAACAAAGACGGAGGGAACTCCGGCGACGGGGGCATTCCTTTTATAGCTGCTGGAGCAGGGGAACGGAAACATCGCGGAGAGAGAGAAGGGGAGCGGCGCGAAGGCCGGGGAGAAGCAATGGAGTGCTCTGCCGTGGCGGCGATTGAGCAAACCGGGCGGTGCTGCAGAACTCCGGGGGTGACGCCAGCGATCATTGCGCTACTCCGTCAGGGCGGCGTAGGCGCGGGTAGACCGGTGGTTGGGATTTGGTGGAGAGCGGGCGTCGTCGTGCGGGAGAGGTGATAGAAGCGACCGGTTAAACGGCGCTAGGATCGAGGGCGCACAGGTGGGAGAACAAGCTGACGCGGCGCGGGGGAGAGCGCGGAACAACAGATTGTCGGGCGGCTTCTGACAGAGCGGGGAAAGGGACTGTCGCGGCCGCGGTCGGGGTTGGCGGTGGGGGAATCGTCGTGTAGCGACGACCGGGCGGCGCAACTGTTGCTGGAAGGGACGGAAAGGACGGGCGACATCGGTCTCCGGGGCCGGGATCTGGTATCGCGATGATGGGCGCGGGAGACGAGGGTTTGCAGAAAGGGGTGCATAGGGCTTCCGCTGCTATTGGGGAAAAGGGCGCGGGAACCCACTTGGTCGCTTGCCAGAGACAAAACTGAGCGGTGGCGTCGGAGAAGACGAGCCATGCGGCAGGAAAGCTCTGAGGCGGCCATGCAACTCGAGTGCGGCTGGCGCGGGGGATCTGGAAAAGATCTCGCGGGTTCACCGGGGGAAAAGATCGGACGGGTGAGGAAGATCAGCAGGATCCGACGGAGGGCCGAACTCGCCAGGGTCGGGAAAAAGGAACGAAGCGGTAGGGGTCGGATCTCAGGGGTCGGGACTGGCGGAAGACTGAGCACTTAGGTGCGGTCAACAGAATAACTGACTGAGGTTAAGGGCTGAGATCAAACCTAACTGGAAAAGGTTAGGGGTCGGTCGCCACAGCATCGCTGTGGTTTCGTCTAGTTTCATCTACCAGTTATCAAGTATCTTGGATCTTTGACTTACGGCGCATCGCTTCTGTCTCGATCTACGGTATTCACCAGTTATCCCGCCTTGATTAAGCTTGCATCGACTGATATTTATCTGTTCTTTCGTCTTACCGTTCAGTTTGCTTTAATTAGCTTTAGATCGGTTCATCATAGACGATAGATCATTTAATAGCATGTTGCATCTTAATCTTGGTTACCCCTTCGAGTGCTGTTGGGAGTAAGTTCCATTGTTGTTGGATTCATCAGTTGGCGGGGTTCAGATTAACGTCCTGCTAAATATTTCTAGACTGCAACTACCGGGCGCATCGCTGTGGTTTCACCTAAAAATATTGGTGGTGATGTTAGTTTAGATCTCATCAGCTTGTGGCTCTAGCTATGGTGGAGCAACAACTCAACAGCATCGTGTTTCCTATCAGCCGTATGGCTGATGGTTATTGTAAATTATATTAAATCGGCCTGATCGGCCGACTCCATCGAACTTCGAGAGAATTATCTCCACCTTGTCAGTTGAATGGTCAAACTGACTGGCACGCCCGCGCACAGCATGCGCGCCGATTTGGATTCTGCACTGGAGTTAAGCAGATCTCCCAGGTCCTCATGTGGTGATGCAGGGTCCACCACCTTCAGGATTTTGCGTCAACACATTTTTCTGGTTACTGCACCAAGTTTTGGTGTCAACAGATAGTTAGTTAAATAGTTATATACTTAGTTACATAGTTAGTTAGATAGTTACTTGACATAGTTAGTTAGTAGTACTTATTAGTTAGTAGTGAATTGATAGTATCTTAGTTAGTTATTACATACTAGAGATCTTGTACTTAGTATGCTTCATTTATATTGGACTAAAGGAATTGTGCGTCCTTTTGTGTATGAACTAGATGGACAACCTAGTGAGCATATATCATGGAGGTACCGTGGAAAGAGATCGCTATGGATATGTTGAGTTTGTTGAGATGCAAAGCGTGCCTGCGTTATTCAATGAGAATCATTCATTTACTGAGTTGGTTGCAAGGGCTCGGGAGGAGCTATATTACCATGGAGATGATAGCATCGCAGTGGAGGGTGTACTTCACCTAGGTTCCCCTCCCAACATCCTAAGGAAGATGATCCCAATTGGGTGTGCAGACCAGTGGGAGAACCATGTGAGATCGGCTATGAAGTGCCAGTTCCAAAGTTTGGACGTGGTTGTGCGTCGGGTGTTAGTTGATCCCATCCCTCATGGGTTTTCCCCACTAATGGGTTAGCAGGCACACTTCAACTCTCCCGTTCTAGAACCTGATATGGATGTAGAGGTTGCACCTACGATTCCTGATGCTCAATCTACCCCCAATGAGCTAGTTGGAGATGCTTGTCAGACTCATGATGTTGTGGTAGATCCTTCTCATGAGATCCCTTGGACACAGAATCATTCGAGTAAGTATCTTATCCGCATGGTTATTGGGAGCTTACCCCATTCCTTACGTCCATTTTTTTCATTCTTTCCTCATTTTTCTACTTATGTTGCAGGAGATATTCCTAACGATGTGGATGTGTCCCCTATTGCTGCGCAAGTGCAGTGTGGAGATAGATTATGTGGCTCCAATAGTGTTGAAATTATGAATGATTCAGAGGCATATGAGATGCAAATGGCTCTTGATTCTAATGATGATCGACCTGTTGGAGAGCTGACAGAGAGTGATGCGGAGATGCTGAGGCGTATCTTTCCCAGCCGCCATGATCCAAGAGTTCACAAGTTCAGCGATCTTGCTCATTCCGATTAGGCGTGTGCAGAAGGATGTGATGATGAGCTCTTAGAAGCTCTTGAGGCTAGCCCTAACATGGTAATTGACAAGGGTAAGGTATTCAAGGACCTCCCTACATTGAAGAGGTGGTTGCAGGCATTTGCAATGATACGAAAGAGACTTTACAAGGTCTTGCATTCATATGCGGAGCACCATTACACAGTTGTGTGTGACAAGGAACGCTGCCCATGGAGGGTTTGTGCAAGGAAGCAAAATGTCACCGGAAAGTGGAAGATCACAAAAGTTGTCGAGCCACACAATTGTGCTGACCATGTGCTGACACTGAAGCATCAGCAGTTGACATCTACCCTCATTGCTAAGTGGTTGATGGGAATAGTGCAGGGAGAACCTAACATGAAGGTTAGGACAATTATCAATACCGTTGAGGCGTTGTATGGAGGTTATGTGATAACTTATGGTAAATCTTGGAGGGTTAAGCAGCGAGCGTGGAAGATGATATATGAGGACTGGGAGGATGGGTATGAGCAGCTGCCAGTACTTTTCAATGCAATCAAAGCGGTGAATCCAGGCATGCATTATGAGTACATCCCAAAACCAAATACATGGAAGGATGGGAGGCAGATATTCTTCTGTACTTTCTGGTGCTTCCCTCAGTGTGTCGAGGCCTTTAGGCACTGTCGTTCCATCTTCTCCATTGATGGTACGTTCTTGATTGGCAAATAGCAGGGCACACTTCTTATAGCCATATCCTGTGACGCGAACAACAAGTTGGTTCCTTTAGCATTTGCTTTGATTGAGAAGGAGAACGATGACAGTTGGGGATGGTTCTTGAGGCTAGTCTGGATACATGTGGTTGGGCCTGGCAGGGAGGTTGGCTGTGGCGGAACCACCTCGGATTAGCTTGATTAAGCAGGGTTAAGCCGCCTAACATGCGACGCCACTGCCTAAACCGAGTTAACACGAAGTGCCGTCGGATTTCGTCCGATTTAACCACTTAAAACAGGATCGAGTTCAGCAAACCCACACGGAGGTGAGCGGTTACAGAGAATACAACGAGTCCACTGAGTTTAAGCATTCTTACTCAATTAGTTCGGACATAAAATTTTAACATCAGAGTTTTATAACAAAGGAACAACAGAGAAAACACTAGCGGAAGACTTCGTCGGGGTCGGACGTCCGGGCGAGGCCAGCCAGAACATCACTGAATCCTCTCCTCGCCGTCCGAGGAGGGGTCCCACTCGACCGTCCAGCCTGGCGGGAGCTGGGGCGGCCAAGCACCAACAAAGGAGGGGTCGGGAACTGCCACTTCACCTGAAAAACAGGAGCCACAACAAGGCTGAGCTACTAAGCTCAACAAGACTTAACCGGGGAGGAGCCAACTACTCATCCAACTAGACATGCAAGGCTTCTTGGCTGAGGGGTTGGATTTGCCAAAAGCGCTAAGCAACCTATTTTCAAGTTTTAGCTCCGGTTCTAGATTTACTTACCAGTCTAGGTTGTGCAACCTATTCTAAGCAAACATCGAACCAAAAAAGTGGATATATAAAACAACATCATTGCCATCATCAGATTCCTCATTTACTCAGGGTGACATAGCGATCAAGAAGTCTCAAACTGTGAGAGGCAGACGAATCGATTCGAGTTCTTTAACCATGCATGGTGAACCTAGCCCCACGACATCCGCGCACCCGGAGGTCGCTTCCTGTGTCGGCCTTCCCCATCGATCCCCTAACCCGTGTCGGGCCCATTTCCTTTGGTGCAAGGTTCCACAGACCCGGCCTCTGCCGTCCTGTGACCACGCTTTGCCACCACGTGCGACAACCAGCAGGGGAAACTCCGTTCTAAGAACAATGGGGCGACCGCTCACGTCTAGGTTCAATCAGGTACTAGGCTTCCTCATCCCATACTAAGTATGAGGCTAGTACTTTCAAACACTTGATCACGAACACCACCACTGTCGGGCCTTAGCAAGTTTTCGTAGACAGACGGGGCAACCATCCGACCACCAAAGAGTTACCAAACCCTGCCCCGTCCACCGTCCTTATAGTTGTAACAGGAGAGTAAAACATGCAACTCCTACAACTCGTGAGTGACAGGAGATCACTCGGCTTTTACCGTCTCCTATTAAGCAATGCAGCTACTCGGTCCAACAGCTAGTGTTCATATCAAGGGTTACTAAGTCATGCATCTAGGGTTTCACACAACTCCTATACGTAAATGCACAAGATGCTATTCGGAAGGCATGTGCAAGTTGGGCAAACACGTAGGATTTTCATGCAACCGGGGCTTGCCTGCAAACAAAGAGGGCGGAAACTGCTCGGCTTCGGGGGCGGCTTCGACTTCAGCGGGCGGAAACTCGGCTACAGCTTCTTCTTCGGGCGTCGGGTGCAGCTCGTAGAAGCCGTCAGCGAGATGCAGCTCTACACGGATGCAATGCAAAGGTTAGCTTAAACGTTTTGATTCGACAGCAACACTGGCTCTCCTGAGCCCAGAAACTTGCGACAAGGAGCAGGAGTGGAGACTGTTTGAGAGAGCTGATGATCAACAGGTAAGGGTAGGAAGAAATGAGTGGTCTGATACTTGAACTAGAGGGCGTGATAACTGGGATCCTCAGACGTAGGCGCTGAAGGGTTCCCACGTTTTACACTTACACCCTCAAGTTGAAGAAAAAGATCACAGCCAGACCCTCGGGCGAGGCGGACAAAGGTCGGCAAACAGACAGGGTCGGACGAGACGGAACTGGGGTCGGGCGGGTAGGAGGGGTCGGTCGAGGCGGACTTAGGGTCGGCACTCACCTTCTTCCTGAGAGGAAAGCTTGGGGTCGGGAAGAGGCAGACTTGGGCACGGAACTAAAGCTTTGAGCAGGAACTAAGGCTGGCGGTGCTCCGGCGACGGTGCTTCTTGTAGATCGCAAGAGAGCTCTTGCGCAGCACAAGGGAGCAAGCGGCGGGGTGATTTGGATGAACTGAGAAGGACTGGGAGAAGAACTTCTCAAGATTGGGCGGATGGCGCTAGGAGCTTGAGCAGGGAGCTAGAGGGAACTAAGGGCAACAAAAAACGGAGGGAACTCCGGCGACGGGGCATTCCTTTTATAGCCGCGGGAGCAGAGGAACGGAAACATCGCGGAGAGAGAGAAGGGAAGCGGCGCGAAGGCCGGGGAGAAGCAATGGAGTGCTCTGCCGTGGCGGCGATTGAGCAAACCGGGCGGTGCAGCAGAACTCTGGGGGTGACGCCAGCGATCATTGCGCTATTCCGCCAGAGCGGCGTAGGCGCGGGTAGACCGGTAGTTGAGATTTGGCGGAAAGCGGGCGTCGCCGTGTGGAAGAGGTGATAGAAGCGACCGGTTAAACGGCGCTAGGATCGAGGGCGCACAGGTGGGAGAACAAGCGGACGCGGCGCTGGGGAGAGCGCGGAACAACAGATTGTCGGGCGGCGTCTGACAGAGCGGGGAAAGGAACTGTCGCGGCCGCGGTCGGGGTTGGCGGTGGGGAATCGTCGGGTAGCGACGACCGGGCGGCGCAACTGTGGCTGGAAAGGACGGAAAAGATGGGCGACATCGGTCTCCGGGGCCAAGATCTGGTATCGTGATGATGGGCGCGGGGAGCGAGGCTCTGCAGAAAGGGGTGCAGAGGGCTTCCGCTTCTATTGGGGGAAGAGGGCACAGGAACCCACTCGGTCGCTTGCCAGAGACAAAACTGAGCGGTGGCGTCGGAGAAGGCGAGCCACGCGGCAGGAAGGCTCTGAGGCGGCCATGCAACTCGAGTGCGGCTGATGCGGGGGATCTGGAAAAAGATCTCGCGGGTCCACCGGGGGAAAAGATCGGACGGTGAGGAAGATTTGACAGGATCCGACGGATGGCTTAACTCGGCAGGGTCGGGAAAAGGAACGAACGGTAGGGGTCGGATCTCAGGGGTCGGAACTGGCGGAAAACTGAGCACTTAAGTGCGGTCAACAGAACAACTGACGGAGGTTAAGGGCTGAGATCAAACCTAACTGGGAAAGATTAGGGGTCGGTCGTTACAGCCTACCCCCCTTAAAAGAATCTCGTCCCAAGATTCAAGATCAAGGGTGTGCTGTTATTACCTCCTTGATGGAATAGAAAACCTGGAAAACGCTTGTTCAGATATTCTTCCGTCTCCCATGTTGCTTCATCTTCGGTGTGATTTCTCCAAAGGATCTTGTACATCTTTACCATGTGGCGTCGGGTGTGCCTTTCCTTCTGGTCAAGAACTCGATCTGGGTACTCGGTGTAGGTCAGGTCAGGTTCTACTTGAAGCTGTTCTTGTTCTAGGATTTCTGCTGGAATTCGGACACATTTCTTCAACTGAGACACATGGAAAACATTATGTATGGCTGACAGCTGCTCTGGGAGTTGGATCCTGTAAGCGACGGGTCCACAGATCTCCACAATCTCATAAGGGCCGATGTAACGGGGAGCTAACTTGCCCTTTATTCCAAACCGTTGCACTCCTTTGGTTGGGGAGACTCTAAGGTACACATGGTCACCAAGGTTGAACTGCAGGGGTCTTCTCCGTTGGTCAGAGTAACTCTTCTGTCGAGATTGGGCAGCCTTGAGATTCGCCTGAATTACTCTTACTTGCTCCTCGGCCTCTGCCACTAAGTCAGGGCTATAAACCTGTCTTTCTCCTGGTTGGGACCAGTTCAAGGGTGTTCGGCATCTTCGGCCGTACAGGGCCTCAAACGGTGCCATCTTCAAACTGGCCTGGTAGCTGTTATTGTAGGAGAACTCTGCTAAGGGCAGGCACTTGTCCCAGTTCTTGTCATAGTGAATGACACAAGCTCTTAACATGTCTTCAAGGATTTGGTTGACTCTCTCGGTTTGGCCATCGGTTTGGGGATGGTATGTTGAGCTTCGAATGAGCTTGGTGCCCATAGATGCTTGTAGTTGCTCCCAAAATCGTGCCACATACTGAACTCCTCTGTCTGAAACTATGGTCTTGGGTACACCGTGTAGAGAAACGATACGGTCGAGGTATAACTCTGCATATTGTTTGACTGTGTAGGTGGTACGAACAGGCAAGAAGTGCGTTGTCTTGGTCAGACGGTCCACTATAACCCAAATAGAATCATACCGTTGAGTTGTAAGGGGTAACCCAACTATGAAATCCATGCTGATGTCTTCCCATTTCCAAGAGGGAATAGGTAGCGGCTGCAAGGTTCCTGCTACCTTCAAGTGACTGGCCTTGACACGTCGACAAGTGTCGCACTCTGAAACATAACGAGCTATCTCCGGTTTCATCCCACTCCACCAAAAGGTCTGACGAAGATCATGGTACATCTTGTTGCTGCCAAGGTGGATGGAGAACTTGGAAAGATGAGCTTCATCTAGGATTTGCCTCCTTAACTCGGGGTCGGCGGGCACTACTAGCCGGTTTCCATAGTACACACCTCCCGTTTGGTCCTGCCGGAAAAGTTTATACCCTTCGTCCTTTACCGAGATCTTACTGATGATCCGTTTCACTTCTTCATCCTTAGTTTGTGCTGACCGAATCCGGTCCTCCAAAACTGAGTCAAGGGTGAGGTGATCAAGGGTTCCATGGGGAACAAACTCTAGACTTAGTTTTCCCATCTCGTGACACAAGGTGTCGGTGGAGGCTGCTGACAACAAGCAGTTGCAGCGGGGTTTTCGACTGAGGGCATCGGCCACTACATTGGCCTTGCCAGGATGATAGTGCACGTCCAAGTCATAATCCTTTATTAACTCCAGCCATCTTCTCTGACGCATGTTGAGGTCGGCCTGCGTGAAGATGTACTTGAGGCTCTTGTGGTCGGTGTAGATGTTGCAGTGAGCTCCCATTAAGTAGTGCCTCCATATCTTCAAGGCATGTATCACTGCTGCCAACTCAAGGTCATGGGTCGGGTAGTTCAGCTCATGAGGTCGCAACGCACGTGAGGCATAGGCAATGATTCGGTTGTCTTGCATAAGAACACATCCGAGTCCAGTGCCAGAGGCGTCACAGTATACGTCATACGGCCTAGAGGGGTCGGGTTGAGCCAAAACTGGGGCGGTGGTTAACAAGTGCTTCAAGGTTTTGAAGGCTTCTTCACACTTGGTGTCCCACACAAACTTGGCCTCTTTCTTCAACAACTCGGTCATCGGCTTAGCTATCTTAGAGAAATCCGGTATAAAACGCCGATAGTATCCTGCCAGTCCGAGGAAACTCCGGATCTGGTGTACCGAGACAGGAGGCTTCCATTCCATGACCTCTTGCACCTTACTGGGATCTACGGCAATACCATCCGCGGAGATGGTATGTCCCAAGAACTTGACACTATCCAACCAAAACTCACACTTGGAAAACTTTGCATAAAGCTGGTGATCTCTCAGTCGCTGAAGAACTATATGGAGGTGGTTGGCATGCTCTTCCTTGTCTTTTGAGTACACTAGGATGTCATCAATGAACACCACTACAAACTTGTCCAGCTCGGGCATGAACACCGAGTTCATAAGGTACATGAAGTAAGCGGGTGCATTGGTGAGTCCAAAGGACATGACTAGGTACTCATACAATCCATATCTGGTAGAGAAAGCTGTCTTGGGTACGTCGCAAGGTCGAATCTTGATTTGGTGATAACCAGAACGGAGATCGATCTTGGAGAACACTTTTGCTCCGGCTAACTGGTCGAACAAAACATCAATGCGGGCCAGTGGGTACTTGTTCTTGACTGTCACCGCATTGAGGGGTCGGTAATCCACACACATCCGTAAACTGCCGTCTTTCTTCTTCACAAACAGGGCGGGGCATCCCCAAGATGACGTACTAGGTCGAATGAAACCCTTTTCCAACAGGTCATGCAACTGGGTCTTCAACTCTGCCAACTCAGCGGGTGGCATCCGATAGGGTCTCTTAGATATCGGGGCTGTGCCAGGAACTAACTCTATAGAAAACTCCACTTCTCTGTCAGGTGGCATGCCTGGCAAGTCCTCCGGAAACACATCTGGGTACTCACAGACAACAGGGAGGTCTTCTATACGGGTTCCCAAGAGAGAAAAAGCACAAGGGGTCAAGGACTCAGGATGGGTCAAGGATAGGATAGCACTGCCATGAGAGGGCGAGCTGATGAAAAGAGATCGGGCTGAGGTATCTAAAACAACACGATGTCGGGCCATCCAATCCATGCCAAGGATGAGGTCTAGGCCTTCGAGGTCAAGGATGATAAGGTTTTCCTTGAAGAGGGTGGGGCCTAGCTGGAGAGGTACAAGAATAACGACCTGATCCGACGTTATCCTTCCTCCAGGAGTGGCGATCACATAGGGTTCCTTAGGGTGACCTACACTTAGGCCACATCTTTCCCTTGTTTTACTCCCGATAAAGCTATGGGAGGCTCCCGAATCAAACAACACCACAACAGCTTGTTGTAAAACAAGAAAAGTACCCGTCATCACTGACGCACCTTCGGGAAGTTCGGCCAAGCTGGTGTAGTTGAGTCGGCCTTGTCGGACTTGCACCTTGGGCCTTCTTCCTCTGGCTGCCATGGGGTTCTGGCCTTGCTGCTGAGCCTTGCTCCTGGGGCAGTCCCTTGCAAAATGTCCCTCATTGCCGCAGGTAAAGCATCTGTTACTGGCCGCCGGACGAGGTGGCGTTGGTAAGGTCGGCCGGGGTACTTGTGGTTGGAAGCCTGGAGAACTGGGCATTGTTGCCAGCGGGGGTCGGGCGATCCATTTCCCTGACGGTTGGGGTCGGCCAGGGGCTTGCGGAGGGATCATCCGAAACCTTCGGGCTGGCGGGCTCGGAAGAGCCACAGAGGCTTTCCTCTTCTGGTCGGCCTTGAGAGCTTGCATGCAATCCTCCTGGGAGATGGCCAGATTGACCAACTCGTTATAGGTGTCCACCCGGATGGGGTTCAGCCTCTCCCTGAGCTCCAAGCTCAGTCCTCGGCGAAATCTGTCCCGCTTCTTCTCATCGGTATCCGCGTGATATCCCGCATAACGGCACAGGTCATTAAACGCCTGGGCGTAGTGTAGCACATCCCTAGTTCCCTGGGTGAGGGCCAGAAACTCGTTGAGCTTTCGCTCCAGGAGACCTTCAGGAATGTGATGCGCCTTGAACGCCGTCTTAAACTCGCCCCAACTGACTACGTGGTCAGCAGGTAGCATGGCATGGTAGTGGTCCCACCAAAGCCGTGCGGAACCACGCAGCTGCTGAGCTGCGAACCGCGCCTTATTGTTGTCAGGGCATGGAGCGGTAAGGAGCTCGAACTTGGATTCGATCGTCCGAACCCATGCATCAGCGTCGAGCGGTTCCTGGGTCTTTTGGAACAGCGGGGGCTGTGTCCCCAAAAAGTCCTCATATCTTGCGACATGCTGCTGCTGTGCTCTACCACCATGTGGCTGCTGTTGTCCTTGCACCAGATGCCTGAGCAGCTCCGTTTGAGTTGCTAGGATTGCCTCCAATGGCGATGGTGGCGGGGGCGGGGGAAGATCCTGGCGCTGGTCACTGTTGCTGGGCATAGTTCCAGACCTCGTGCAGTGCGCCATCTGCAAGAGTTAACGTCCCATTAATCTCATAGCCTTAGGTGTATTCCAACGAATGGGAGCGTATGAATTAAATCCTTTATTGCGACTCTTGCTAAAGGTGCATCACACGTCCTTATAGAGGAAGCACATTCCTCCCATTTCATCACAGCTAGCCCTTACTTGCCCTGTACTCCACCTCAGGTAACCACACCACATATAGACTCCCAGGGTCGGGTCCACTCGAACCAAGGGGTCGGATATGGTCCGTACTCTCAGAGGGTCGGTCAAGGCGGTAACTGTCTCAAGGGTCGGTGCACTCAGGTTCGCAAACTAGGGTCGGCCAACTGAACAGGCTCCCTGAAAACAACACAGGGTTGGCACCATACCTAACCCTAACATCCGCATCATACGAAAAGGATAGATCTGTACACTGCACTGGATTGACTTTATACACAACGTCGCTTCAACTCAGGAAGTACTCAACTCCGGCTAACCTATTACAACTTTCCAAAACTAGGCTGCCGAGGAGTACAACAAAAAGGAAGAAGGTTCCCTGAGAACCCTCAAACTACCACTGGACACTATGAGTCGGAGAAGGGACGCCATCTTCTTCTATGTCCATGCTGGACGCTCCCTCGTCTTCCTCAGGGTCCTCCTGAGCTTCAAGTTGCATGTTGAGGGCATGCATGTCCTCAAGCTCAGCTTGGTGTTCCTCTAGGTGGGCATTGGCAACGGCCAATTCCATTTCCACCTCCATTTTCTCCTCCGAGAGTTCGATCATACCGTCCACCAGATCGGCAACTTCTCCTTCCAGCTCGGAGATCCGGTCTTGCATGTCGTGGATCTGGATTCCACGTTGGATCAGCTGGTAGGTTTGGCCTACCAGATCTCTTCTAGCTGCTTGGAGGTACACGTGGGTGTCCGTAGCAGTCCGAGCAAAGAGTGTCATGGCCCTTCCTTGGAGCTCGATCAGCCGGTAGAACGCAGCCATGCATCTGACGTTGGTGGAGATGGTGAGCGTGGCGCAGGTAGCGGCCAACACTTCAAGGTTGTCGATGCGGTCCAGCCAGGCCGGGTCCATCCGACTTCTGACAGGAAAAAGACCGATCGGGTCCAGGGTGATCTCCACAGGGTGGAACTGACAGAACTGCGTGAGCAACTGGAGAGCGGCGGATTCCCACGTATCTTCCGGAGAAAGACCGTAGGCTACGATGCCCAGAGAGGGCCAGTCGGGCCGCACAAAAGGAGGTGGCACCAGTGCTTGCACCTGGCACGCCTGGATGCCCTGCTCCACATACAGCCGCCCAGAGTACAGGGGTGGGGACTGATACCCAAACCATCTCAACGTATCCCACAAGATCGCGGGAAACCCCTCGAAATGTAGGCAGGTTGACTGGAAGGTACCGTCCGCTCCAAACACCACATGCCCGGGAGCAGCCATCTGGAACCAAGAAAACCGAAGCCACGTGAGATAACTCCGAAGATCAGGGGTCGGATAGAGAAGCAGAAGGGCTTAACCGAGAGCAACTAAGAGAAACTAGAAATCCTTAGATCCAAAGGAACTCTGTCGGACAGGGTTGCTGTTGAGAAGGAAACATCACCGATTTCTGTATGACGCATGCACAGCCTACCGTACTCTTAACCAAAAACAACTGCCCGAACCTCGGGTCTTACGCGGTCAGCGCCGGTGGCAAGGCAACAATACGTCTCTCCCTATATTATCTAGTCGGTTCTAGCAACGTTTTAACGAACGCGGTTAGCAATCTGCAGAAAACACACACCCGAACCTTTCGTGCCAACACCCACGAAAGCGTTCCCAAACATTACCATCCACTATAGGAACGGCACCCATGCGTTTAAGGCTGCATGGACAGCACTCAACCGTGGAAAGAGGTTCCTTCCGAATAGAACCACATAACCCTTCGCACACTCGTGATGCGGTATCGGCACACGTATGATAGACGTGGCGAAACAACCGTGCCAATAGGTTCGTTGGAATCGAACCGTATCAACCTTCGTATGGAACACATACGGAACCTGCGCACGTATAATAGACGTGGGCGAAAACAACCGCGAAGATAGGGTCCCTTGAATGGAATTCCCTATCAACCCTCGCATGCTCGTGATGCGGAACTCGGCTCACGTATAACAGACGTGGCGAAGTGCTGGAGGAGTTAGCAACATAACCAGATATTTATTAGTCACCTAAAACAACCCCAAAATCCCCTAAGGCCTCTCGCACTAAGTCATCCTTAACGTTTGTACGAGATTTTCGAAAGGCTCTTGCAACTTTTATGTTTTCAAAGAAGTGTTTAGGGCTCACTGGGTTCTCTGATATGCTAAACTCGGCTCTGGTACCAGCTGTGGCGGAACCACCTCGGATTAGCTTGATTAAGCAGGGTTAAGCCGCCTAACATGCGACGCCACTGCCTAAACCGAGTTAACACGAAGTGCCGTCGGATTTCGTCCGATTTAACCACTTAAAACAGGATCGAGTTCAGCAAACCCACACGGAGGTGAGCGGTTACAGAGAATACAACGAGTCCACTGAGTTTAAGCATTCTTACTCAATTAGTTCGGACATAAAATTTTAACATCAGAGTTTTATAACAAAGGAACAACAGAGAAAACACTAGCGGAAGACTTCGTCGGGGTCGGACGTCCGGGCGAGGCCAGCCAGAACATCACTGAATCCTCTCCTCGCCGTCCGAGGAGGGGTCCCACTCGACCGTCCAGCCTGGCGGGAGCTGGGGCGGCCAAGCACCAACAAAGGAGGGGTCGGGAACTGCCACTTCACCTGAAAAACAGGAGCCACAACAAGGCTGAGCTACTAAGCTCAACAAGACTTAACCGGGGAGGAGCCAACTACTCATCCAACTAGACATGCAAGGCTTCTTGGCTGAGGGGTTGGATTTGCCAAAAGCGCTAAGCAACCTATTTTCAAGTTTTAGCTCCGGTTCTAGATTTACTTACCAGTCTAGGTTGTGCAACCTATTCTAAGCAAACATCGAACCAAACAAGTGGATATATAAAACAACATCATTGCCATCATCAGATTCCTCATTTACTCAGGGTGACATAGCGATCAAGAAGTCTCAAACTGTGAGAGGCAGACGAATCGATTCGAGTTCTTTAACCATGCATGGTGAACCTAGCCCCACGACATCCGCGCACCCGGAGGTCGCTTCCTGTGTCGGCCTTCCCCATCGATCCCCTAACCCGTGTCGGGCCCATTTCCTTTGGTGCAAGGTTCCACAGACCCGGCCTCTGCCGTCCTGTGACCACGCTTTGCCACCACGTGCGACAACCAGCAGGGGAAACTCCGTTCCAAGAACAATGGGGCGACCGCTCACGTCTAGGTTCAATCAGGTACTAGGCTTCCTCATCCCATACTAAGTATGAGGCTAGTACTTTCAAACACTTGATCACGAACACCACCACTGTCGGGCCTTAGCAAGTTTTCGTAGACAGACGGGGCAACCATCCGACCACCAAAGAGTTACCAAACCCTGCCCCGTCCACCGTCCTTATAGTTGTAACAGGAGAGTAAAACATGCAACTCCTACAACTCGCGAGTGACAGGAGATCACTCGGCTTTTACCGTCTCCTATTAAGCAATGCAGCTACTCGGTCCAACAGCTAGTGTTCATATCAAGGGTTACTAAGTCATGCATCTAGGGTTTCACACAACTCCTATACGTAAATGCACAAGATGCTATTCGGAAGGCATGTGCAAGTTGGGCAAACACGTAGGATTTTCATGCAACCGGGGCTTGCCTGCAAACAAAGAGGGCGGAAACTGCTCGGCTTCGGGGGCGGCTTCGACTTCAGCGGGCGGAAACTCGGCTACAGCTTCTTCTTCGGGCGTCGGGTGCAGCTCGTAGAAGCCGTCAGCGAGATGCAGCTCTACACGGATGCAATGCAAAGGTTAGCTTAAACGTTTTGATTCGACAGCAACACTGGCTCTCCTGAGCCCAGAAACTTGCGACAAGGAGCAGGAGTGGAGACTGTTTGAGAGAGCTGATGATCAACAGGTAAGGGTAGGAAGAAATGAGTGGTCTGATACTTGAACTAGAGGGCGTGATAACTGGGATCCTCAGACGTAGGCGCTGAAGGGTTCCCACGTTTTACACTTACACCCTCAAGTTGAAGAAAAAGATCACAGCCAGACCCTCGGGCGAGGCGGACAAAGGTCGGCAAACAGACAGGGTCGGACGAGACGGAACTGGGGTCGGGCGGGTAGGAGGGGTCGGTCGAGGCGGACTTAGGGTCGGCACTCACCTTCTTCCTGAGAGGAAAGCTTGGGGTCGGGAAGAGGCAGACTTGGGCACGGAACTAAAGCTTTGAGCAGGAACTAAGGCTGGCGGTGCTCCGGCGACGGTGCTTCTTGTAGATCGCAAGAGAGCTCTTGCGCAGCACAAGGGAGCAAGCGGCGGGGTGATTTGGATGAACTGAGAAGGACTGGGAGAAGAACTTCTCAAGATTGGGCGGATGGCGCTAGGAGCTTGAGCAGGGAGCTAGAGGGAACTAAGGGCAACAAAAAGCGGAGGGAACTCCGGCGACGGGGCATTCCTTTTATAGCCGCGGGAGCAGAGGAACGGAAACGTCGCGGAGAGAGAGAAGGGAAGCGGCGCGAAGGCCGGGGAGAAGCAATGGAGTGCTCTGCCGTGGCGGCGATTGAGCAAACCGGGCGGTGCAGCAGAACTCCGGGGGTGACGCCAGCGATCATTGCGCTATTCCGCCAGAGCGGCGTAGGCGCGGGTAGACCGGTAGTTGAGATTTGGCGGAAAGCGGGCGTCGCCGTGTGGAAGAGGTGATAGAAGCGACCGGTTAAACGGCGCTAGGATCGAGGGCGCACAGGTGGGAGAACAAGCGGACGCGACGCTGGGGAGAGCGCGGAACAACAGATTGTCGGGCGGCGTCTGACAGAGCGGGGAAAGGAACTGTCACGGCCGCGGTCGGGGTTGGCGGTGGGGAATCGTCGGGTAGCGACGACCGGGCGGCGCAACTGTGGCTGGAAAGGACGGAAAAGACGGGCGACATCGGTCTCCGGGGCTAAGATCTGGTATCGTGATGATGGGCGCGGGGAGCGAGGCTCTGCAGAAAGGGGTGCAGAGGGCTTCCGCTTCTATTGGGGGAAGAGGGCACAGGAACCCACTCGGTCGCTTGCCAGAGACAAAACTGAGCGGTGGCGTCGGAGAAGGCGAGCCACGCGGCAGGAAGGCTCTGAGGCGGCCATGCAACTCGAGTGCGGCTGATGCGGGGGATCTGGAAAAAGATCTCGCGGGTCCACCGGGGGAAAAGATCGGACGGTGAGGAAGATTTGACAGGATCCGACGGATGGCTTAACTCGGCAGGGTCGGGAAAAGGAACGAACGGTAGGGGTCGGATCTCAGGGGTCGGAACTGGCGGAAAACTGAGCACTTAAGTGCGGTCAACAGAACAACTGACGGAGGTTAAGGGCTGAGATCAAACCTAACTGGGAAAGATTAGGGGTCGGTCATTACATTGGCGTCATATCTGATAGGCACCAGGGCATACTTAATGCCGTGCGAGAGCAGATAGAGGGGTATGCCCCTGTGCACCATTGTTGGTGTACTTGGCACCTTGCTGAGAATCTACTCCGGAAGGATGGTGTGAAGGATCACTTTGATCTGTTCCAAGAGGCTACTCGACAACTTGAGGAAAAGTACTTTCAGAAAAAGTTGGAGCAGGTCAGAACCGCATCAAATGCAGAAGGTAGACAATGGCTCATGGTTTGATGAGGGATTTGGAGAAATGGATAAGAGCTCACGACGCCGATGGATAGAGGTACGAGTTTCAGTGCAACAACATGGCGGAGTCATTCAATAAGTTGCTATTGGGGATACATGGTATGCCCGTGAATGCAATCGTTCAATTCACCTTCTACAAGCTTGTTGCCTGGTTCAACGATAGACATGCCCATGCATTGAAGTTGCGGAGTGATGGAGAGATATGGGCTCCGAAACCAAAGGAACACCTAGAGAAGGCAAATGAAAGGGCTGGCACACATGAGGTTACATGTTTGACCACACCATAGGGACTTATCAGGTCGAGCATATGGGCGGTACAACATCTGACGGCGAGGTTCGAGAGTCGAGGATGCATGTGGTAATCCTCCAAGATTTCACATGCACTTGTGGTAAACCAAGGCAGTACCACTTTCTATGTTCTCATTTGGTGGCAGCAGCTAGGCATCACAACTATGATATCGAGAGCAGGATATCTCACGAGTTCAGTGTCAACACGCTTGTGCACACATTGATCCCCCGCTTCGTGCCTTTCTAGGACCCTGGAGAGTGGCCTCCATATGATGGGCCAAAGTCCATTGCGGGTCCAACTTACCGTTGGAACAAGCGTGGATCACGGAAGAGGATGAGGCATAGGATGGTTATGGATCAGATACCCTGAAGAACGAGGCGTGGGAGAGCAACCCCATTTCTTACTGACCCTAAGCAGTACGAGTGCGGCAAGTGCAGTAGACTGGGCCACAATTCACGCACTTGCCATTGGCAGATTAGTGAGGTGCGACTATTGATTGTTTTCATTATTTCATATTTGTCGTATTCATTCAATTAATTATGCATGTCTCAATTTATGCTTGTAATTGTGTCAATTACTTGTACATTTCTAAGTTTATGTTTCATTGTATATTGAATTTTTATTTCATTGATTTTTTTTTGTAAGATGGCGCAATTCCACCCGCTCGATCCGGCGTACGAGGAGACCCACCGAGGACGTCTCATAGCGGAGGGGCATGTAATAATCTATACGTCTTGTTCAAATTTTTGTGAGCGTACATGTGTTCATGAAGTAACGAGAGACTATGTTTTATTCCATGCAGGATCTTCCGCTCTTTCGTCCTAGAACCACGATAGGTTCTGGGACATGCAGTACGACAACAGGTACACTCCTTTCCTGCAAAGAGCTAGCCTAGATATCATCTCTTTTCAGGTTCGTCGTGGGTTGCCCAAGTCCAACTCAGTGGCCATAACTGTGTTGGTTTACATGTATTATCTTCAATCATTGCCGCCATTCATGGCCATTTGTTTGTGCCCTTGGCTTTTTGACATGTAATCTTGATTTGTCTAAAATGTAGGTGGCGACCCGAGACTCACAGCTTTCACGTGCCTTTCCAAGAGATGACAGTCACGCTCCAGGACTGTCAGAAGATGCTAGGTGTGAGGATTCGTGGCAATGCACTGCTAGCAGTGCAGATCAGAAAGTTGGAGAGCACGAGTAGAGGCCTTCCTTGGGCGTGAGCTTGACGAGCAAGGGGCTCGCACTTCTGGAGTTCTAGTCTCCTGGCTCCAGCAAGAGTTTGCACAGTGCCTTGAGGAGGCAGATGAGGAGATAGTTGGGTACTACTACAGGGCATGGATCCTACACCTATTTGCCTACGTTCTCTTCCCCAATGCCACGGGTGACACAACGTCGTGGATGTGGGTCCACTACCTCACTGATTGGTAGCAGGCAAGTCATATAGCTGGGGCTCTGCAGTGTTGGGTTTTCTTTACTGGCATCATTGCAAGGCGTGTCGTCGGACTTTGTCCTCAGCGTCACTTGGTGGATGCGTGTACCTGCTCGAGTTGTGGATGTGGGCTCATCTACCAGTTGGCCGTCCCGAGGTTCTGGCTCATTGTGAGTGGTTCCCAAGTGAGCCTCCAAGTTGGCAGCTGACGTGGGCGTACCTTTGGGACCAGGTTAGGGTTCCGCACGCAAGGTTAGAGTGAGCGTACATTGAGTTCACGAACAAGCTAGACACGCTCACAGCCTCTACTGTAAGTAAATTTTTTCCCATGCTGGTTTCAAATGGTTTAGTATAGCATCTAACATCTTGTTTGAACATGTTGCAGGTGTCGTGGGAGCCGTATGATGGAGAGGGGGCACTTCCTTTTCAGTTGAGCAACATGTGTGGGTGCGACGACGACTTGTACAGGATAAGGTGCCCTCTAATCTGTTTCTATGCTATTGAGTTCCACCTGCTAGATAGAGTTGCACACCAATTTGGAGTGAGACAGCTTTGGCCAACAGCTCTGTTCTCAACTGGCGTTGACTTACACAAGCAAGTGTTTTGCTATTTCAATTGTCTCGTGATGGTAAGTTATAGGACTATAGGCAAGTTATAACATCTTGCGTGACAGGTTGGATCGTAAGAAGAACAGGAAGGTTTTTGATTGGGAAAAGCACCACCATGACTACATTGAACAATGGGAGCAGTTGCACTACAACGTGGATGAGAACAACGAGCCGCACACAAACTGTGAGTACAGGCGCTACCAAGCTTGGTACCAAGGTGCGACATGTTGCAGGCTGAGGCTACAATGGACAGAAGATGACTACGCCGACATCGAGTCCTCCGACGATGAAGACACCGCGTACGACCAAACTACTCAAGTAGGAAGGCAGGTGGAGGCAGGACCAATCTTGGACAGAGTGGTAAGTCAATTACCTTATTTTTCTATGTTAAGTTGCATAAGATACATAATGCTATTCAGGGAACCTAAATAGTTGTGGTGTGCTTTTGTGTTTTCTGGTAGTAAACTACTGAAGATGCCAAAATCCATTTCAGCACCACTTTGAGGTCTACAACATTTTCCTTAGCTAAATGAATCTTATATGGTCATTCATGGACTTACTGCCTTGACTTAAAAATCTAACGATCCCATAGCTGTTTACTGAACGAAGTAATTAATTGGCTTTGGAACTGCCGTATGCTTAAATCTACCCTATGCTTACTGTTTTCTTACTTTGAAAGTAAATGAAATTATCCAAAAGATCTGAAGGGAAGGGATAACATTGTGAAGTACAAATCATGGAGCTTGCAATATCGTTATACCGCTTTAGACAACTCTTACTTTATTTAATTAACCATTGAACTATTCTTGCTGTGGAAGTGCTTAACTAAAAACACAACTAGATGCCTCCATCTTTCTGTTGTTAACAAGTAAAGCACAAATTATTTACTGTTGATGGAATAACAATAATAGTTATAATAGTGTTTATCATGACCTTTTTCACACAAATAATGTTTATCATGCTGTGACTGTTGTCCAAGGGCATGATAAAATTTATCATGGGCAATAATGTTGCAATAGCTTTGTTTATGAGGCAACACACTACCACAATCTTACTGAGAACTTTGTTGCAGGGCAATACCCTCAAATGCTCAGTTGAAGACATTGAGCGCTTTCGTCTGAGAGTCAGGGACAACAACACACGTAGCTTCCTAGACGTAAGATTCAAAATATTCTTTCCAATATATTATTAATACAATAAATTCTTTCAGTTAACATAATTTTGTACAACAGAGATTGTCACGTCGGCTACATCGTGTGGCTGCTCGTTGTGGTTGCAGGACAACCACGACGTGAGACGTGCACGTTCCTTCCCCAGGCAGAGGAGGCTTAGGTTTGTCTAGGCAAGCATCTACAGGGTCCATAGGCATTGCGTACGAGGACAAGGACGACGACAAGGCAGACCAAAGGCATGAGGAGCTTGGCCTGTCTCAGCTCCAAGACGCTCCCTCGACTCAGCCTACACAGCCTTCAAGTACTAGGCAACGTCGTCCACCTGACCCTTACACTCCAAGCACCAACGCTCTTGGTCACAAGGGTAAGGGTAAGACTAGGAGGCAGTAAGGGTTTGTGGTAGATGTTATTGTGTACTATTATGGACTTTGTGGACATTTATTATAAACTATTGTGGATTGTATGGACTATTATTATCGACTATGAACTACTATGGACTATAATTATGGACTATGTGGATTATTAATATGCTCATGTATATGGTTTCAGATAAATGTGGTATATATTTGTATGTTTGAACATGTTGTATTGAGGTTAAATATTCATCTCATATTTGTGTATGGATTGCATCAAAAAATAGGGGAAATTTTGTCAAAATTTTCTACCTAAAGTACGTATTAATCAGTGCCATCAGCTTTTCCAGTTCATTAGCTAAGTGGCTAAGAAATATAAGTCTTCTTCTTCGTCTATATATCACATCTATTTTTTCTTGTTGTTTCCTTAACATTTAGATTAGATATCACAGATGTTTGTTTGAATGACAATGATGTGTTAAGTGATCCACTTCTGGCTTTTCTTTTGGATGAGGTGGTCATCAAGGATTGGTGCAAGAGGGCTGTAAATGCGCTCATTTCTGAGATGGGCATGATTTGTATCCAATAGTGTTTGATTGTTCTAGATTCAGTTACATACTTTTTTTTCAAAAAAAATGTTGTTTCGCTCTTCATGTGTGCATGGCCATGCATATTGAGGGAGTACTACCTTAACGATATCTTAGATAGATCTGGCCTAGAAATGATGGAATCTAAATTATCCCAACTGCAAAAGTTTGCAACACAGTTGGTAGGAATTTACAGTGTACTTGAAGTTATGATTGCATCTTTCACAGAGGCAGTTTCAGCTCATATTAATGACCTGCATGTAATGCCCCGTCCTCCAAAGCCGCACCGCTCAGCCCTTCCGAGGGGCGGGCACGCGTACACAGAGCACCCTGCTTACACTTTCGTCCTCTCTTCGTGTAAAAAGGTTAACCCGAAGGTGCTATGGCTGGTTGACAAAGGCTTATAAGTTGGCTCCACCCTTGCTCAACTAGCAAGGTGGTACTAAACATGCGCACCTGCGCTCATGGGCCACACTGGGCCAACCAAATTGGGTCGGGTGTCACATTGCATCAACTCATTGAGAACACATTGAAGGCAAAGCAAGTCTTGTTTCTTCACCCCTCTACTACTAACAACTAAACAATAAACTAGTCTAGGTACTACAATATGGCTACGCATTGCAGTACATGACCTAAGCATGCCCATACTTAAAGTGCATTACATGACAACACAATGAAAAGTTCAATAGTAGACAACATTGTTCATTAATAAACCATAGAACTAGCAAGTAATGGAGACTACTGAGTGTAACGAGGCCACTTTCCCTTCCTCAGGGTATCGGGATTCTCCTCCATCGCTGCTTTCGTTTGGCATGCACGCTCAAGCTTCTTCTCCCTCTCCTCCCTGTACGCAACAACACGCCTCCTTTCCTCCTCTTCCTTGTGCTCCTTTTCTGTAGCCTCCTCTCTGTGTCTCTTCTCCATCATCTCCTTCTTCTCTGCCTCCCACTGCAACATTTCCTGCATCTCCTCCTTATCTTCAGGCTTGATCTCAGTGTCGATCCATTGCTCAAAATCATAGAGCGGTGGAGGGGTCTGCAATAAATGCAATTGTTACAAAATAAAAAAATCATGCAAGATGTCATATGACACAAAATAATTATTGCACAACATCAATTCCTTACCATCTTGTTAATGCGGCGCTAACGAAGTGTAGGCTCAAATGCAAAATTGGAATACATCCAATACCTCTGTCTGTACGTGTCCTCTTCGTCGGACTTGGCTACCATGCAAGGATCGCCGCAAAAGCATATGGGCATTGGAACACCACTAGGCAGAGGCAATGGGTCGAAGCTATTTCCGGTCATCCGGCCATAACTACAATTTAGCCATTTTCGTTCTAAGAACCGAAAGCAATTAACATTAAACCCTACAGCTAGGGTTTCCCATTTGATCCACAACAATGAACCCATAACATAACAATGTGCGTTGAGGTTACCTTAGTTTCCTAGCTTTTCTATGCCTTAGCATCCAATGATTGTATAATATAAATATTAAAATTGCATGAAACCTAAGTACAAAAATCCAACTAATATATACCGAATCGATGTAAAAAAAACTAGGAGGGAGCGAGGATACCTTGCTCTTGAAGATCCACGGATCAAATCAAAGTTTCCAAGGTCCAATATGCCGATTCGTGATGTAGGGCGAAGTGGGGAGAGAAAAAACCCGAGAGCGAGGAGAAAGAAGAGGAAAAAGGCTCGGGCAGGAAGGTTGGGCGCCGGGCACCGGGCGCCAAGCTTGGTGCCGTGGTCAGTGTCCACGCCGCCAACGTGGCCCCGACCTAGGCGCCAAACCCTTTAACGCAGAGACATGTAAGTTCGGCGCCACTAATGATGGCGCCGAGCTAAGAGCCTAGATTTTGAAAGGATACCTCCAGAGGTATATTTGTGAGAAACTTTAAAAAAAGACTAAAAAAACAAAAAAGTTGGTAAGAAAGCAGCAGCAGACTCTCCAATCTGCACTCCATCCACCATTGCGCAGTTTTTGCCCTGCTTCACCAAATGAGCTGAGCGTCGCAGCTCGCGCCGTCCCGGCAAGGCAGCGACACGCTGCGTTGTTATTTCCGCTGGGCATGCGGAGAAAGATTAAATAAATACTACTCTCTCCATCCTAAATTGTAAGTCATTCCAAGAATCTTAGAGAGTCAAAACATCTCGAGTTTGACCAAATATATAGAGAAAAATATAAAGATTTATGACATCAAATAGATATACTATGAAAATATAATTGATAAAAAATCTAATGATACTTAGTTGATATCATAAATGTTATTATATTATCATATAAATTTGGTCAAACTTGAGATACTTTGACTCTTCAAGATTCTTAGAATAACTTACCATTTGAAACGGAGGGAGTACCTTTGTCCACAATACATGATGTTTAGGACAGACTAATTAGTTAAAAATAAACTAATTTGCTTGTTCATAGGAGTACTCATTAAGTAGTGATGGGTGTTATCTTGTCCGTTGAAGTACATCTGATGTCCGTCTGTACCAGTAAAAATGAATTATGCCAAATTTTATAGTACGTATATAAGTCGGACCGACGGTTCTATTTCAAAATAAGGCCATGTTTAGTTTCCCCCAATTCCCAACTTTGACACTATGCAAAAAGTAGATTCCCCATCACATCAAACTTGCGGTACATGCATGGAGTACTAAATGTAGACGAAATTAAAAATTAATTGCACAGTTTTGTTGTATTTTGCGAGACGAATCTTTTGAGCCTAATTAGTCAATATTTGGACAATAATTCACAAATACAAACGAAACGCTACAGTGTGCTACAGTGCTGGCACAGTAATTTTGCATCTCCCAAATTTGCCAACTAAACAAGGCCTAAAATCATTTTAACACATCGTACGGAGGATACTATTCAACGGCGTCGCGCCTTGTGCAGCAGCTCCCGGACCACGCGCTATGCTACTGTTGCTCTTGGTCAACTTTTCAGCGGCGGAGCCACCGTACTGGCCGAGACCCCTTTCTCCGAGGACACGTGAACGGAGGTTCAGACTTCGTTTCTCAACCGCGTAGAAGTATTTTGGTTCAGACTCGAGAAACACGTTTCCGTGTGCACGCCCGCCGGGACAACCTGGTCGATCGATGGTGGTCAAGCCCTGTGTTCACTGGAGATGGGAACAAAAGGGAACAAACAAAAAGTGAAGCAGATGGCACATGGCATACTCATCAAACCTTGTGAAGTTGTGAGAAAATAAAGCAATGACCGTCCAAACTACTTGCATACGCATAGAGATGCCGTCACTAATCAAACAACCTCTCCTGTCTCTAGTGCATTGTTAGCCTGTTAGGTCGGTTGGCACCTAGCCATCTGATGTATTATGTTACTCCCTCCGTCCCAAATTATAGGTCGTTTTGACTTTATTAGATTTATAAACTTTATTATGCACTTAGACATACCCTATGTCTAGATGCATAATAATATCTATGTATCTAGAAAAGCCAAAACGACCTATAATTTGGAACGGAGGGAGTATTATGGTATAAGCTTTCGTTTAGCTAAAACACCACGAGAACGAATGGTATCACACTCTGTATCAGAGCTGTGCCGTTTCCTCTGGCTCTGCTCAGTGTGATAGGTAACGTATTGGCGCCGCAACAAAGTTGGGATGCCTCCAACAGTTCCACTTCCAAAAGAGTGGTTATATATGTTAGATATGAATGACTTTAATCTATGCATGAATCTCTCAACATTTTGGTTCCTGAACTTTGCACCAAGGATCTTAACTTCCAGAATGGCTAATATAATTCCTTAACTTTTGTTTTTTATCAAACATGTCCATGTGCTGATATGGACTCCATATTGGTATGAAAAATTAATAAAAAAGTTATTTTTACCATTGGCTCCCCCCTCAATTTCCACTGTACCAAATATATATGTTTGCCAAGAAAGTATGAATACGTACATAGAGCATGTATACCGTACCACCTTTAGAGTATGTGTATGTATATATCATAAAAGAATATAAGTACATACATTTTGCATATCAAAATTTAATTCGTGTGAGCACATGCATAATTTTACAGAGTATGTGGATATACTTTTGTAGAAGCTATATTTTATATCAGTTAAAAAATATATTATTATGTATGTATCAAGGGAGCATGAGCATATACAAGTTTGACCTACATGAGCTAAGGGTAAAATGAACTTTTCACATTACTCTCATACTAAAATATAGCACCACATCAGTACAAGGATGAGTTTGACCCGAAAATGAAAGTTGAGGGACTAAATTGACCTATATAAATGTTGAGAGATGAACTTGACTCTTGGTGTAAAGTTTAGGAACCAAAATGCCTATTTTGCCCATCATAACATACGTCTATATATATATATATATATGACCACCTGACATTGCTTGTTGAGCTAAATGGATCGGTAGATGCATCAATTTTTTTCTTGTTATTTAGATCAAAAGACTTTTCTTGTTACTTACGTGGTCATAGAATGGCAACACTGTCAACTGATTGTATGGCTTTGCCGCAGCCAGCAATTCATGTTGACACTTCGCTTTGACGAAATGGAATAGGCGTTTCAGATTATTCAGACTCTCGTGCACGCTTCGCCCCTATCGCTCCATGACAGTGTGATTGTGTGAACCCACGTGGGCAAAGTTGATGCTTGGACTGTCTGACTCCTGGTATCAATGGGAAAGCATTTGGGGCTAACCACCCGCAGGTCCCAAGCAAGTGCCAGCGGCCAGCGCTCAGAACACCTAGTCCTTCTTTAGTTCCTCTTTTTTCCAACTTTGAATCGCATGCAAAAAAAAGATTCCTCATTACATCAAATTTGCAGTACATGTATGGAGTACTAAATGTGGACGAAATCAAAAAATAATTGCACAGTTTTGTTGTACTTTGCGAGATGAATCTTTTGAGCCTAATTAGTCAATGTTTGGACAATAATTCATAAATAGAAACGAAATACTACAATTGCGTATTTATAATAAAATGCAAACTTTGCCACTCCCAACTGAGAAACTAAACAAGCCCTACAGATCAGCTTTGCCGTGCTCGCAGCCCAAGAGCTTGATCACTTCTTTGTACAATGGTACGGTCTACGGAAGCTTTTTCTTGCGAGTTTGAGACGCTAGTGCATCTAAAACAACTGATGAGGCTTGCGTTCACACCTAACAACAATCACGAGGGCAAATTGTATCAACCTTCCCTTCTCGTTTCGCCGAACCTGCTTGTGGGGCTTTGTTTAGTGCTTGACCGTCGTTGTCGAGTGATTGAAGTATAAGCGCAGGAACAAAGTTTGTTACATATGAATTGAGACAAAGTGGTTGCTGACCACTGGAACTCCTGGAGCCACCGAGCCAGGACGCGCTCCCGGTACGTGTGTGTGAACCGCTCGCAGGAGAGGTGGTTGTTCGTCGCATCATAGTGTGCCGCCGGTGCCGGTGTGCCCCCTCCCGCACTTGCGATTACTGCAGCCTGCAACCGCCTTCCCTGTCCAAACGCGTTCCGTGCTTGCTCAGGAACGGCCACCCTCTGCGGCTCTGCCTGCTTGCTCCTCCTGCCTCCTTTGCAGTCCAGCGTACTCTCTCTCTCTCTCTCTCTCTCTCTCTCTCTCTCTCTCTCTCTCGTCCGCCATGGATGCCGCTACGGATTAGCGTACCACCCTCTCAGGCCGAGCCCCCAGGAGCTTCGTCCTCGAGTACCAAGTTACTCCGGTACGCGCTGCCCTCCCTCTCCCTTGCTCGCTCTCCCCCTCTGCTTGGGCGGCCTGGCGCGCAGTTACAGCTTATGCTTCCCTGCGTGTTGCTTGTTCTTCTAGCCACCGGTAGGTGACGGAATCTTTCGCTTGCCCTGACGAACCGCCGCTCCTTGGGTTTATTCCTCCTGCATTGCCCGCCTGGATGGGCCTCATTTCCCGCCGGGTTCTTGCCTGCACACGGGCTCCCCCAATTCGATGCTTTTCCGCTAGGTTTTCAAGAGTAATGCTCAACGGTGAAGCGAATTCGGTGGCTGTTCCCTTCGTAGCTCGCTGAAATAAGCTTTTCTGGGTGCCAATTTTGAGCTCGAGCCATGCTTCCGCCTGCATCGGAGGTTTTCTTGCTCGGGGTGGTGTCGGTGGATTCTGCAGCCATTCAAGGTGCCCATGTGGTGGCGGACGCAGCGCACGCGTGCGCGTTTACCATCGAATTAGAAAAGGGGAAATGCTTCTGCGTTCGAGCTCTGATCCCATCTCGCGAATCGGTGTGGCGTTGCTTCAACACGAGATCGGCGTTGTCGTATCTTCTCCTATTTAGTCCGACACTGTTTCAGGCCCCTTTTAGCAAGTGTGTTCCCTCTTTATAACTACTTGACAACGGCTTTGGAGAACTAAATGTGCTTTCTGATTAAAATTGTTCGTTCTATTGCTTCTAGCGTCTCTAGTATTTGAGTTCGCCACGAGAACAGAAATTAGGTTGGGGGTGGTTCTGGCATCATGCATTTTGCTTCCCTGCTAGTTCAGTTATCTGAATTGCCAAGAGGTTTAATTCATGGTCGATGGGCGCAGGTTGGATTCACTTAAATTGTACCAATTTATGAGTAAATTCTACTAAACTGATAGAATTTTCAAGCACGTGGTTTAAGAATTAGAGGCATGGTTTCTTCAAAGACATGGGGTTCACCTACTTTTAAGATGGTAAAGTTGCAAAAATTCACAGCAACATACTTGGGGGTTAATGACAACACTTGTACATATATAATTCGTATTAATTTAGTGCTTTAGCCTACAACCTAATTGTATATAGAAAAACTTAATTATCCACTGACTTTTATCAAACCTTTTCAGGGACAAAATGAGGCTGGTTTTCTGGCCTTGGATTTCGCTATTCTTCACTTTTGTTGCATCATCTTGGAGTTTGAGTTCAGATGGCCAAGCTCTTCTTGCTCTGTCGAAAAATCTCATACTACCAAGTTCCGTAAGTTCTAGCTGGAGTGCTTCTGATGCAACTCCATGTACATGGAATGGAGTTAGTTGCAATAAAAGAAACAGAGTGGTTTCCCTTGACCTGTCATCATCGAAAGTTTCAGGTTCACTAGGACCTGAAATATGTCGTCTGAAATACCTGCAAATTCTCAGTTTATCTGGTAACAACATATCCGGTTCAATCCCTCCAGAATTGGGGAACTGCAGCATGCTTGAACAATTGGATCTCTCCCAAAATTTCCTTTCTGGCAATATACCAGCATCAATGGGAAACCTCAAGAGATTGTCACAGCTAACATTGTACAGTAACTTGCTGAGTGGAACTATACCAGAGGAGTTGTTCAAGAACCAGTTTCTGGAGCAAGTGTACCTCCATTCCAATCAGCTCAGTGGTTCGATCCCCTTCTCGGTTGGTGAAATGACAAGCCTTACGGCCTTGTGGTTGCATGAGAATATGTTGTCTGGAGTTTTGCCCGCTTCGATTGGCAACTGCACCAAGTTGGAGGTCCTCTATCTATTTGATAATCGACTGAGTGGCAGTCTTCCAGAAACCTTGAGCAAGATCAAAGGCCTCAGGATATTTGATGCCACAACCAATAGCTTCACAGGAGAGATCACTTTCAGTTTCGAGAACTGCAAGTTGGAAATATTCCTCTTGTCATTCAATAATATAAAGGGTGAAATTCCATCATGGCTGGGGAGTTGCAGGAGCTTGACACAACTTGGACTTGTCAATAATAGCCTGTCTGGCAAAATTCAAACTTCTCTCGGCTTATTGAGCAACCTCACACATCTTTTACTTTCTCAGAACTCCCTGTCTGGACCAATCCCTCCTGAGATCGGTAACTGTCATTTGCTGGAGTGGCTAGAGTTGGATGCAAACCAGCTGGAGGGCACTGTTCCTAAAGAATTGGCACATTTACGGAAATTGTCAAAGCTCTTTTTGTACGAGAATCGCCTCATAGGAGACTTCCCTGAGAATATTTGGAGTATCCCAACCCTTGAGAGCGTCCTTATTTACAGTAACAGTTTCACGGGTAAGCTACCTTCAGTGTTAGCTGAGCTAAAGTACCTCCAGAACATTACACTGTTTGATAATTTCTTCAGTGGAGTAATACCACAAAAGCTGGGTGTTAATAGCCGTTTGGTCCAGATAGATTTCACAAATAACAGTTTTGTTGGTGGTATCCCACCAAACATTTGTTCAGGAAAAGCATTGAGAATTTTGGACCTAGGATTCAATCATCTCAATGGTAGCATGCCATACAATATTGTGGACTGCCCAAGTTTGGAGCGTCTCATTCTCCAAAACAATAATCTTGATGGGACTATTCCGCAATTTCGAAACTGTGCAAATCTAAGCTTTATAGATCTGAGTCACAATTCCTTGAGTGGTAGCATTCCAGAAAGCTTAAGCAGATGTGTACGTATAACTGACATAAACTGGTCAGCGAACAAGCTTTCAGGTGGAATACCACCTGAAATTGGAAATCTACTGAATCTGGGAAGACTTGATCTCTCAGATAACATTCTACATGGTTCGGTCCCTGTGCAAATTGCCAACTGCTCCAAGTTGAATTCACTTGATCTGAGTTTTAACTCTTTGAATGGTTCAGCACTCAGTACAGTAAGCAACCTGAAGTCTCTGTTGCATCTACGGTTGCACGAGAATAAATTCAGTGGAGGCTTGCCTGATTCTCTCTTGCACTTGGGTATGCTTATTGAGCTGCAACTTGGTGGCAATATTCTTGGGGGTAGTATCCCTTCAGCATTAGGAAGGTTGCTAAAACTAGGTACCTTAAATCTTAGTGGCAATGGTCTAGTGGGCGATATTCCACCGCAATTGGGTAATTTGGTGGAGCTGGTAAGTTTAGATTTGTCATTTAATAATCTCACAGGAGGCCTTGCTACATTGGGAAGTCTACACAGTTTGCATGCCTTGAATGTTTCTTATAACCAATTTAGTGGACCAGTCCCAGATAATCTCCTAGTATTTCTGAATTCCACACCAAGTTCCTTTAGTGGAAATCCAGGCCTCTGTATCTCTTGCAGTACCAGTAACTCTTATTGTAAGGGAACTGATGTCTTGAAACCTTGTGGAGGATCGAAGAAAAGAGGAGTACATGGCCGATTCAGGCTTGCTCTCATAGTTCTTGGTTCATTGTTTGGGGGAGCACTTGTGGTACTTGTACTCACCTGCATCCTTCTGAAGTCTCGTGATCAGAAGAACAGTGAGGAATCAATGAGTACTATGCTTGAAGGTTCATCCTCTAAATTAAATGAGGTTATAGAGGCGACTGAAAATTTTGATGACAAGTATATTATCGGCACTGGTGCTCATGGAACTGTTTACAAGGCTACACTGAGGTCAGGAGAAGTGTATGCTATAAAGAAGCTTGTGATTTCTGCACATAAAGGTTCATACAAAAGCATGATGAGAGAACTGAAGACAATATATAAAATTAAGCATAGAAACTTGGTAAAGCTAAAAGAGTTTTGGTTGAGGAGTGATGATGGGTTCATACTATATGATTATATGGATAAAGGCAGCCTTCATGATGTTTTGCACGTGATTCAGCCAGCCCCAGTTTTGGACTGGTGTGTGAGGTATGAAATAGCACTCGGTACCGCCCATGGGTTGGCGTATCTTCACAATGACTGCCGACCTGCAATCATTCACCGTGATATCAAGCCAAGTAATATATTGCTAGACAAGGACATGGTGCCACACATATCAGATTTTGGCATTGCAAAGCTCATGGATCAGCCTTCTGCTCCACAGACTACTGGAATCGTTGGCACTGTTGGATATATGGCACCAGGTATGGTTGAAACTTGAAACAAAGAATGATGCATAACAGTTTCTTTTTCCTCATTAACATGTATGTTTGATTGGAAAATTAGGATTGTAAAATGTGTCATAGTCTGATGCAATTTGTTGAAATCTTTATGTACCCAAAATCTCAGTGCGATCATACATATTACCAGCTGGCAGCTGTATCTCAGAGTTTTTACTAGAACACAGAGCGCCTTGGATAAGCTTACAAACAATTAATCCCTTTGCACATGGAAATAACTAGAACTTTTCTATTTAGTCGATGGGACTGAAATAAGCTGATCTTGTAGGATTTTCAGTCATCTTGCATGCACAGATTTGCTCTAGAGTAACAAAATCTGTATTAATTAGTGGTTATTCAGTATTTTGATTCTGAAAGTTCAGTTTATCAGATATTGTCGTAGATTATAAGGTTTGGTGAACTTGTCAAGTTGAAACTATGAAATCTGGTCTTCAGATTACACACCAGTACGTACCTAACGAGTAACGACCGTGCGCTGCCTTGCAGAATTGGCGTTTTCCACCAAGAGCAGCATGGAGTCGGACGTGTACAGCTACGGCGTGGTGCTACTCGAGCTGCTCACCAGGAAGACGGCGGTGGACCCCTCCTTCCCGGACAACACGGACATAGTCGGCTGGGTGTCCGCCGCGCTGAACGGCACCGACAAGATCGAGGCCGTGTGCGACCCGGACCTGATGGAGGAAGTCTACGGCACGGTGGAGATGGAGGAGGTGCGCAAGGTCCTGTCGCTGGCGCTCCGGTGCGCGGCCAGGGAGGCCAGCCAGAGGCCGCCCATGGCCGCCGTCGTGAAGGAGCTGACGGACACGAGGCCCGCCGCCGGCGCGGGCGGCCGGTCCTTGTTCAAGAAGCAGGGGAAACAGGGACCGGGGTCCCAGTCCCACAGCAGCTCGTACTGACAGTAGGATTTCTGATTCAGCCAAAGCTGTAGCTTGTAGTCTCTAGTGAAGAAGAGTGTAGTGTGTAACCTCTCTTGGTTCGATTCTTGCGTATACATCCATGATTGATCAAGGTGAAGGAAGAGGCTCAACCACGGCCAATTTTTATCGAGACGGATGTGGCTCCATCCCCAGACAGCGACGTGCTTGCATTGTCGTGGTGGCCTTGTGTGTGAAGTGAAGCTGTGTTCTTCTGAAACCTGTTTGCTTCGCATCCATCGCCTACGCTCTGTGTTCTTGTGCTGAATCTTCACTGGATTTGAAGCTAACGCTCTGTGAAGGACGAGATTGGGATTTGGGAGGTCTGGCCGTCTGGCCGTCCTGGCGGCGAGCGGAACAGCGAGATTGGGTTTCAGCCACTCACGTTTCACCGGCCGGATGGTGCGGCGGCGGCGGCTCAGTCAGCAACAGGGGCCGTCGGGTGTTGGGCTGGGCTAAGTTACGTTAGTTTGGGCCCTTCGAAAAGCTCTCGGGCGCCGGCCTACAGGAAAATGATTGGAATGGAGTGGCACACGTCAGGCCCGCCGTGGGTACGCACGCATAGGCAGGCCGGCCGGATCAGATAGTTTTGGGGTCCAGGAGACCACCGACCGAGCGAGTGTGTCGCGGGTGTTCGGTAGGCCCACTAGGGTATCAACTGGGCCGTGCTCCCGCAGTATGGTGGGTGGGTTCTCTCCCTGGTGGACCTCAATCCAAAACGTAACAAATGGACTTGGCAAGTCAGAACAACTTTTTCTCGTGGGAACGTATCTGATGCAAACCATCTACCCCATACAACTTTGAAAATTATGAATCAAGACCACAAGATACTAATCCAATGGATAGGGTTGGTGGTGGGA
>NC_028455.1:28941898-28954484 GCF_000263155.2 Setaria italica | reverse complement strand
GGGGGGGTGTGGCAGTCGCTCCCCCTTGGTCCCTCTCGTCACCTCACCCCCTCTCTATATTATATACGCAGCGTCTGTCCCTTACTATACTATTAGCGCATGCTATCTCACTCCTTGTCTCTTCCTTCGCGCGGACGCGCGCACTTCCTCCTTTACCTCCGGCCCACTGAGGGATGTCGCTGATTCTCCACACCAATCCATATCCATTAAATTAACATCTCATTATCTTGATTCATAATTTCTAAGGTTGTATGGGTAAGGTTTCCGGCAGAGGGAGTCGGCGACAAACCGACGTGAGGCTCTAGCAAGTCATGTTTTTTTCTGGCAGATGTAGTGATGTACAATGAATGATTTGAATGAATGTTCGTGTTCCTAGTACGCGTGACCAGACCAGGACGGCCTCAAAACCCCATGTGCCAACTGCCACGAACGGTGGAACGCCGAGAACAACTCGTTGACCAGCTCGACAGCGACAGCGGCGTCACGTCCTCTGCAACGCAGCGCGCCTAAAGGTGAACACCGCACCCAGAACTCCCGCCGCCCGGGCACGTGTGCTGCTTCTGGCACCGCGCCGCCGCCGCTCACCGGGGCGGGGGGCCTCCCGCGCTCAACGGCCAATTTGGACACCGTCGCCGTGAGCTCAAGACCGAGGCACGCAGCAGGCACACATGCATTTGCAGCTGGGCACATGCTTTGAGCAGGCCGATCATGCCAGTTGGTGCGTCCACTGCTGCATTGCGGCGGCGGTCTCGCCGCCTGGCCGGTGTCCGGCGAGGCCCGTACGTGCAGCACCATCACCATGTGCTTCTCGTCGGTTTGCCCGAGTGAAGTGAGAGATCCTGCTGATCGGTTGATGGGTGTGCCTGCGTCAGGAGCTAGTAGCTGTAGCGCTGCTACATACCGGCCTGCCTGGCAGTTTGAAGCTTTTGGCACGCGCGGGTAGTACAGTGGCGCTTGACCACAGTTGCTATAGGCTAGGTGTTTGCCCGCTCGCACAAGACGAGCTGCGTGCGAACGTCTCTGATCTGTGGCCAGGGTATCCATCCACGTCCCACGATCCATGTCGATATCGTGCGCGTGCTCCTCGGCGGCCGGCAGCCGACGCGACGCCGACGGCCGGAAAGGAGAGGAGGCGAAACGGCGCGCGGCAGCGAGGATATCGTGGGGTCGCGCGGCGTGTAGGACCCGGCCCCGGGCCCAGCATTCCGTGCGGCCGAAAGCGTTCGTTGCATTGGTCGCCCGCCGCGCCGCCGCGGTCCTGCGGTGAAGATGTTGCTGGGCCCGTACGATCCCTCCCTTTCCCTGTGGCCTCCGTAATAATAAAACAATATGATCACATTGTTTCCACGTTTATTATCCACCAGCCCACCATGTGATCAGGAGAAATTCCCCATCGTGCGTGGGTTTATTTCTCTCCTGTGCGGAAGCATTGCTTTGAGTTTGTTCTATCAGTTAATCTTTTTGCAGGTAGCCATGAGTTTGGTCTCCGGAATCAGATCGATGACGACGCACAGATAGCTCCTGCTGATGCTTTTAGGTGTATTTTCTTGGGAAAGGTAAGTGGATGAATCACGGATGCAACGTCTTTGATTTCCCGTCGCGTCTTCGTTGCGATCTCCACGGGAACAAAACATGCATGTATGAACTCAGACGAATTGATAAAAGTGATTTGGAAAAGTAAACCTAACAATGGTAACAAATTGTGGGTAAGCCCCGTGTGGCCTGGAAGCAGCAGAATTCGTGGTTCGGCCCAACAAACTCGATGTCAAGACGAATCGGTTCGGCCCATTTGCAGACCTCTCGAGCCTCGCCCTATCGTCATGGCCGCCGCCGCTGGATGCCGGCGTGGGCACGATGAGGCAGCAGGTCCCCGAGAAAGAACGCAGGCCCTAAACCCTAAACCATGACAGAGGACGGAGGCACACGCATATCCAGCTTGCCATATTTATACCTCCCCTCCTCCTCGGTCCCCGTCCTTATCCCCAGAAGCTTCGGCAACAGCAATCGACCATCCATCCATCTCCCAACTCCCCCCACCGCCGAACCTTCCTCGTCTCCTCGCGGCGCTTAGATCATCTTCTCTTCATGCGCCATCGCCGCCGCCTCCGCCTCTGCGACACCACCCACAGATAGGAGTAGGGGTGGGGACGGGACAGGTTGGTGATGCCTTCGCTCTCCTGCCACAACCTCCTCGACCTCGCTGCGGCCGACGAGGTGCCCCTGCCGTCACCAACGCCGCTCCGCCTCCCGCGCGTCATGTCCGTCGCGTCCCCGGCCTCGCCCACCTCCTCGCCGTCGCCACCCGCCACGCCGCGCCGCGTGATCGTCTCCCACCGGCTGCCGCTCCACGCCGCGCCCGACCCGGCCGCGCCCTTCGGCTTCGCCTTCACCGTCGACGCCGGAACCGTCGCCTACCAGCTCCGCTCGGGGCTGCCCGCTAGCGCGCCCGTCCTCCACATCGGCACCCTCCCGGCGGCCGCGGCGGAGGCGGCCTCCGACGAGCTGTCCAACTACCTGCTGGCCAATTTCTCCTGCCTGCCGGTGTACCTGCCCAGCGACCTCCACCACCGATTCTACCACGGGTTCTGCAAGCACTACCTCTGGCCGCTCCTCCATTACCTCCTCCCGCTGACGCCGTCGTCGCTCGGCGGCCTCCCGTTCCAGCGGACGCTCTACCACTCCTTCCTCTCGGCGAACAGGGCCTTCGCCGATCGCCTCACCGAGGTGCTCAACCCCGACGAGGACCTCGTCTGGATCCACGATTACCACCTCCTGGCGCTCCCCACCTTCCTCCGCAAGCGATTCCCGCGCGCCAAGGTCGGATTCTTCCTCCACTCGCCGTTCCCCTCATCGGAGATCTTCCGAACAATCCCCGTGCGGGATGACCTCGTCCGCGCCCTCCTCAACGCCGACCTCGTCGGCTTCCACACCTTCGACTACGCGCGGCACTTCCTGTCCGCGTGCTCCCGGCTGCTCGGCCTGGACTACCAGTCCAAGCGCGGCTACATCGGCATAGAGTACTACGGCCGCACGGTGATGGTCAAGATACTGCCCGTCGGGATCGACATGGGGCAGCTGAGGTCGGTGGTCTCCGCGCCGGAGACGGGGGATGCGGTGCGGCGGGTGGCCGAGGCGTACAAAGGGCGGCGCCTCATGATCGGCGTCGACGACGTCGATCTGTTCAAGGGAATCGGGCTCAAGTTCCTGGCGATGGAGCAGCTCCTCCTGGAGCACCCGGAGCTCCGCGGCCGCGCCGTGCTCGTGCAGATCGCCAACCCGGCGCGCAGCGAGGGGCGCGACGTACAGGGCGTGCAGGATGAGGCCAAAGCCATCAGCGCCCGGGTCAATGAGCGGTTCAGCACCGCCGGGTACACGCCGATCGTGCTCATCGACGGCCTGGTGACGGAGCAGGAGAAGTCGGCTTACTACGCCGCGGCCGAGTGCTGCGTGGTGAGCGCCGTGCGCGACGGCCTCAACCGGATACCGTACATCTATACTGTGTGCCGGCAAGAGAGCAACGCGCTGGGGGACGACTCCCCCAAGCGGAGCGTCATCGTGCTCTCGGAGTTCGTCGGGTGTTCTCCGTCGCTCAGCGGCGCGATCCGCGTGAACCCGTGGAGCGTGGAGTCCGTAGCGGAGGCCATGAACGCCGCGCTGCGGATGCCCGAGGCCGAGCAGCGGCTGCGGCACGAGAAGCACTACAAGTACGTGAGCACCCACGACGTCGCCTACTGGGCGCGGTCATTTGACCAGGACCTGCAGCGCGCCTCCAAGGACCATTTGTCGCGGCGGCATTGGGGGATCGGCTTCGGCATGAGCTTCAAGGTGGTGGCGCTTGGGCCAAACTTCCGGCGGCTCTATGTCAAGCACATTGTGCCGTCGTACCGGAAGACGGAGAACCGGCTGATTCTCCTGGACTACGACGGCACTGTGATGCCGGAGAATTCGATCGACAAGACGCCAAGCAGTGAGGTCATCTCCGTCTTGAATTGCCTCTGTGAGGACCCCAAGAACAGAGTGTTCATCGTGAGCGGGCGGGGGAAGGACGAGCTGAGCAAGTGGTTCGCCCCCTGCGAGAAGTTGGGCATCGCCGCGGAGCACGGGTACTTCACCAGGTAATAAAGATCTCCTTGCACTATTTCACTGCTGAAGATCTGCTAGTTGGTACGACGTTTGCTTTGCTTGGATTTGGGTTCTTACTGTTCCAGATTCCGTCTCTGGGATGGTTGCTAATTAAGCAATGGTATAATGAGAAGCCGTGCATATAATTAAGGAAAGAATTTACTCGCCAATGACATGTCTAGATGCTGCCATGCTGGCCTAAAATGCCTAGTCTAAAATCACGATTACACTTGTGACTGCAGGTGGAGCAGGGACACGCCATGGGAGACCTCAGTGTTGGCCGCGGACTTCGATTGGAAGAAGACGGCCGAGCCGGTGATGCAGCTGTACACCGAGGCGACAGATGGCTCCTACATCGAGCACAAGGAGAGCGCCATCGTCTGGCACCACCACGAGGCGGATCCGGACTTCGGTTCCTGCCAAGCAAAGGAACTGCTCGACCATCTCGAAAACGTGCTTGCCAACGAACCCGTGGTGGTGAAGAGGGGCCAGCACATCGTCGAGGTGAACCCGCAGGTAAGCCAAAACGCGTGCATGTTTTTCCCATGCTTTCAGTAGAGGAGGGCCTTGTGGTCTTTTTAATTTGTCTCATTGCCCGCAACCACTTCGAAATTTCTGGGTTTGTAGAGGAGAGATAACATTAACACGCACAAAAACAAATACCTGGTGGTGTCATGCAGGGCATCAGCAAAGGCGTGGTTGCGGATAGCTCCTGTCGTCCATGGTCAAAACGGGGAAGCCGCCGGATTTCGTGCTGTGCATCGGCGACGACCGGTCGGACGAGGACATGTTCGAGAGCATCGTGTGCCCGTCCAACGCCAGCGTGAAGCTCCCGGCCACCAGCGAGGTGTTCGCCTGCACGGTGGGCAAGAAGCCGAGCATGGCCAAGTACTACCTGGACGACACCGTGGACGTGATCAAGATGCTGGAGGCCCTGGCCAACGCGACGTCGCAGCGGCCCCGGCTGGCGGTGCAGCTCCGGGTCTCGTTCGAGGGCTCGCTGTGAGGAAGGAGAAAGAATTCATTGCGCAGTAGCAGTACATCGAAGAAGGTTCAGACGTGTGGTTTAGGATTAGCTGCAGTTACAGGATCAACAGGTGTTTTGTTTCTTTTTTTATTATTATTCTTTTACATCTCTACCTCCTCTTCGTCCGTGCCTGTATACGCCCGTACGATAATATGCAAGAATGTCTCGACCACCTTGTATATGTATGTAGCTGATGATGATGATGAAATCAGAAAAGTAGAAAAGTTTTAAAAAATAATTCTTTCACTTTGCTAGCCCTGTTGCTTCCCCTGGCGTGGAGCACATAAACATCTAATTCCTCTATGAGCCCGTAAATAAACCCTGCTAAAATTCATAATCTACACCTAGAACTTTACTGCAAATTCAGATCACCATGTAAAATAGCTGAGGAATTTAAAAAGCAACTGCTAATCTATGTATCCTCCTAAATATTGCAACTAATAATCTATGTACCTCCTAAATATTGCAAGTCATGCTATCTACACATTTCCTTTTTCTGAAATTATGTCATAAACATGCCAACACTGTCACGAGGACTACTCCCTCCGTCCCGCAAAGAGTTTCCTTTTAGGTTTGTGCTAAGTCAAACTATTTTATGTTTGACCAAATTTACAATAAAGAGTATCAATATTTATAACACTAAATAAGTATGCTATGAAAATATATTTCATAACAAATCTAACGAAACTTGTTAGACATCAAAAGCATTGATATATTTGTATATACACTTGGTCAAACATAAAATATTTTAACTTAGAATAAAATTAAAGAGACACTCTTTGTAGGACGCAGGAGTAGGTGTGGGATCACAACGTTGGCGTGCATGGGAGCAGGCAGCGTGGCGCGAAGATTAGCGGAAAAGATCCATCTAATTACATTTTTAGTAGTAGAGATAGAGATGGTGAACAGGATTGCGAGTTCATCCTAAAAAAAGATTGTGAGTTCACAGTGGTACTTTCGTCATTGTACTCTCTCCGTCCTAAATTGTAGGTCATTTTAAATTTTCTAGATATATAATTTTTCTATACGCCATATCTAGATTAAAAATTATTTATCTAGAAAAATTAAAATATTATCTCATAAAAATGAATGGCTTGGATAACTTACGTGATGCGTAAGTATAAAGTGATCCGAGGAACATTAAATTACCGCACCTTTACCGTACCTTTTGCAGGAAAATAGTCCAAAGCACGCAGAGCGTCTCCTCTCAGCTGTACCATCCTCGTAACAGATGCATGTGGATTAGGTTCAGCAGGTGACAGGAAAACTGCCCAGTGTCTTGTGCCACTATCTCATTGCCGCTTTGCGAGCCTGCACAGCTGCACTGCATGCATGCACACACAGTGCAAATTTGCAAAAACGCGGTGCGTGCTCGCAATATAAAACTGCGACTGCGAGGCCGGCCGGCCGGTTTGTCGTCGATCTTGTCACGGTCACGGAAGGAAGAAGTTAGCAGTGGGAAGATCTCTGGAAACGAAGAATAAAAAACTCTATACAAGGGTCGGAAAGGATAAGTTTGGTGACCCACGAGGTCGACGTCGGATCGCGTCGCAATGGCCCCTGGTCCACCTAAAGCTGCGTCCTCCCTTTCCCACGTCACACCACCAGACGAGAGGCGAGCGACACGACACACACGGCTGAGGGAATGGTCTCCGCAGGCGATCGCGCGAGGACGGCGCGCCCCGGGCTCCGGCGCCTCCCGGCACGGCGCGCTGGCGACGCGTCGCCACTTGCCAGTTCGCGGCGTGTGGGACGGCAACGACGAGGGAGCCCAGGACTCCAGGAGTGCCCCCGGCCGCTCGCCTCGCCGGGGCCGCAGCTACCACCGCGCGCCTGACCCGTCTCTCTGCGCCGTAGCAGCTCGTCGGCCGGTGACTGGCCGGATCTTCATCTGTAGTGTAACGGTGTAACCTCCCGGTCCCGGGGGTGCACCCATCCCGACGTCTTTTCATTTTTCATGTGCTTCAGCCTTCATCCCAGTCCGGCTGGTAGCGTTGCGTCTGGGCAGAGTTCAGGCCTTCAGGGCCTTGGGGTCCCGTTCGGATCAGCGCAGGCGCACTCCGAGCCAGTCGCCTCCGTCATGGTCCGCACTTGGGCGCAGCAACTCTGTCCAATTATAGACGACGACGTCAGTTTTCACAGATCACGAACAGCTTGAACTTATCCACAACGGATAAGAAAGCAAGCAGCCATCTGCAAGACTGCAAAACCCATGTAGCTTGCTCTTGGAGCGGCAGGAGGCCTATGGGGAGTAGCTGATAAGTGATAACAGTGCACGGTGACCCGACTGCTTGTCCGCGTGTGTGGAAACTCTAGTAGGCAGCTTTGGTTTGGTTGGTCATGGGTGCAGGTTGGACGGCGGATGTCTGCGTACGAGAAACGGCACGTGCTGCCTGCGGGGCCGGAAAGAACAACCATATTCTACACGGCTATACCAATCAGGTAGAATTTTCTTCAAAAAAGAAATCTGGTAGAATTGTTGTGCTCCAGCGACTCGTGTGTAGTATTCTTGCAAAATTTACACTGGCAATATACCAGGCCAGCTCCTGGCCTCCGGTAGTCTTTCTTCAGTGATTATATGTCATAAAATTATCTTTGTGGACAAATTTGAACTCTGGAAATGCTTACATTTGTGGAAAGAGAGGGTATATTTTACATTGTGATGGATGTGATCTATCTCCTTCTATCAATCCACAAATTTAAAAGGATAACTATTCCTTTTCCAAATAAACAAATATTAAAAGTACCAAATGTTTTATGTACAACAAGTGAGAGAAATTTCTGCTAACTCGTGCCCCAAGATTATATGGAGACGCCTAAAAGCTGGCATAGTTATCCTTTGCCCTAAGTGACGAGCATAAAACAACTCTGAACAAGTTAGGTAGGATTCTGGTATGGTCAAATTTGGACCACATACGCACAATTTAGCACATGCTTCATGCCACAACTTGGAGTGATATTTGTCAGAGTTTTTTTTAGATTAAGGATAAAAACATCGGGCCTCAACCATATATTCACAAGTGAATGTTTCCCTTCTCTTGAAAACGAAAAAAATAGTCCAATCTCGAAAGCCAAATAAAATCACCTATAGAATTTCAGAAATACATTATCGTTGTGCCAAAGAATCAGTGATAGATGTTGCTTAGCTCCCAGCCTCCCAACCAGACCAGTGTCTTGCTTCAGTCTCAGTTCGTACTTGCTGATATTTGATAGTGGAAACTGAGGTGAAGAGACTTGAACCGCCCCTTCCGGTCTCATAAAAAAAGGTACACATCCCTTTCTTGTTGGGCACATACTCTATTAAAAAAAACACAACCTTGTGTTTCAAGCATGGACAATGCAGGGATATGGATCGCACAAGCTCATAACTCTGAAAGCAACGCCTCGTCGTTCAGGTTCTAAAAAGATTAATATTTGCAAGTCGCCTAATAAGAAGCTTAGAACAGGAGACACCCATGATAGTCAATCGTACTCATGTGCTGCTTAATTGCATGTCAAGTTAGCCAGCGACAGTTCATACGAAAACAGACAAAAGTAGCAGCAAATTAAAGGTTATCCACTCGACCTGCAATGCATACGTCTCGCTGTAGCGATCATGTTGGCTTTTGGTGCCGTCGCTTTCAGTCGAAAAGAGAAAATCTGCACCCGGAAAACGACCTCGTCCGGAAAAGGCCACTACTCGATCTCTCGTTTCCGTCGTTAACCTGAATGCATTTCTCACCTTGAGACACGCGGCAGTCGCATTCCAAAAGGGGTTCCGTCCCAAGTCCCAAATCCTAAACAAATTCCTGGTCCACGCTACTGATATACTAGTAGCACTGTTACGTGGCCGCTTGTGCTTGTTCTTGCAAAGCTCACGCAGCAAGAAACCTTTGGCTTAGGAACGAGCTGGTCTGCCACGGTTCTTCTTGCTCTTCTCGGTCCTATCCGCACAGCTGCTTTTCGACCACAAATTAACGAGTCAAGAAAATGCCGGAATATGCATTGCATGGTGCCAGGTATATGAGTCCAAGTATGACTAGCACCCGCTCGCGTTTGGACTTTTAGACTTTGAACCACGCTTTGGCGGGGAGAACGTCCGAGCTGGCGCGTCCGGAGTGGTGAGGAGAGTTGGAATTCTCCAAGAATTCGGCACCCGGAAGGCGCGACAGCAACAGGTGTGCATGCCGATGGAAGAGCGCGCAAGTAAGAGCCGAAGAATCTTGTGGCCTTGTGGGGATCGACGACGACCTGGTGTGCATTCGGCACGTGACGGGGAGGCAGCAAGCGCCGCACGACACGGCACGGCAGCGGGGGAGCAAGCTCCCCGCTGGGAGTCACCGCCGGCGATCAACGGACAACGACCGGGATCGCGCTGGTCGTCGTCGCCGAGCTCCGTCGACCTCGCGGTAGGGCGAGCGCGACGCCGATGCGGCGCGACCGGACACATACCGGGCGCGACGAAACCGCGAGGGGGCGGACGAGACGACCACGCGGCAGGGAGCCGTGGCTTTCGAGAATCGAGAGGCCCCGCGGGCTGTACGAGCCAACGCTCCCGTCAACTGCATGCCAGATCATCGCGGATTCTCCGTGCCAAAGAACCACTACGGGAACAGTAAAGTTGCCGAGTGTTTTCTATTCGTCGAGTGCATTATCTCGGTCACTCGGCAAATGACGTGTTTACTGAGTGTCACACAGAAAACACTCGGCAGAAATCCTATTTTACCGAGTGTCAAACAAAAAACATAGGGCAAACCCACAAACGACACTCGGCAAACAACTAACACTCGGCAACAATTAACCACGTGACCGGCACGTGCGGCGTCCGTTAGGAGGTGTGCCGGATGTTAGTCCTTTGCCGAGTGTCCATTGCAGACACTCGGCAAAGTTAAACGTTTGCCGAGTGCCGCTGTCGACACTCGGCAAAGACTAAGTAGTTGCCGAGTGTTTGCCGGGACACTCGGCAAACATGCATATTTGCCGAGTGTTTTTTGCGACACTCGGCAAAACCAAAATAATTTTTCCCTCCTCCATCCTTCAAACTTTTTGTACTCCCCACGTATGACATTTGGCACTGCATGTTAGAAGGTGGTCTATTTCTTGACCTGTTTGCTATATTTAATGAATTAATTTTATTTAGAGTAATTTGTTGATTTAAGTCAAATTTGAACTGCAAGTGATTGGAATAATGGAATAATATGAGTGGAAAAATCATATTCATGTTAATGAGTCCGAATTGAGGTCTCATCCTGGAAATGAAAAGAAATTTCGAACATTTTGTTAAGAAAACACGACCACGAACGTGTGGCCGAATGATTTTTTAATTCTCAAAAATACAAACGAAGTTTGAAAATCACGAGATTTGCCAAGATGCCATGATTTCATATGTGGAGGCTATGGTAAAAAATTGAGAAGGTTTCGCACAAATTTTGACATATGATGCTTAGAAATCGAAGCATCTCCGGAGAGGATTCGTAGAAGTTGGAAGGATCCGGTAAGATTTTGAGTCGAATTGATACTTGAATTTGGCATTGAGTTCAAAATTTTTTTATAGGCCATAGACAACATAGATTGGTTCATGTCAAATTTTGGGAATTTTTCGGATCCGTTTGATAATTTTTATTTATTAATTGCAATAATATAAATTTAATAGATATAAATTCAATATGAGCTATAAATCCATGAAATAATGGAATAATATTAGTAGAAAAATGAAATAGGCATTGTTTAGTGAATTTGACTAGGTTTTTGCAAAGTTTGCAGACTTTAAATTACTAAAACATATTAGTGAAGGTTTACACATGAAATATAAGCCTACTTTGCCGAGTGTCACATCGAGGCACTCGGCAAAGAAGCGATTTGCCGAGTGTCAAGCATTCGGCACTCGGCAAACATTTCCGTGGGCCCACTTCCCAGGCGAAGGTACATCCAAAAAAAATTAAAAAGATCTTTGCCGAGTGTCGCATCGAGGCACTCGGCAAAGAAGTTCTTTGCCGAGTGTCGAGATTTCAACACTCGGCAAACATTTTCGCGAGCCTACTTCCCAGCGACGGTACCGTTCGAAAATTCGAAAAAAATAAAAAAAAAAGGCATTTGCCGAGTGCCCGCGATCTCGCACTCGGCAAAGCCTGGAAATTTATCCGGCCCACCCCCGACCTAACTCACGCACACGCACACACCCACACACGCGCCCGCTCCGCCCCAGGCCGCCGCCGCCCCGCCCTGCGCCGCCCCCGCCGCCGGCCCTGCGCCGCCCGTCGGACCCCGTCCCGCGCCGCCCCCAGCCCCCAGCCCCTGGCGCGCTGACCCGCCCGTCCCCTCGCCCCTCTCGGCCAGTGCCCCTCATCTCTCTTCCGGTAATTCTTCAATCTTTGTTCTTCAAGTTAGAAAATTGAAATTAGAAATTAGAAAAGGTAGCTAGAGAGGTGGTAGGATGAATTAGAAATTAGAAAAGGATAGGAAAGGATTTTGTTTACAGAAGATTGAGAGGTGTAGGACTTTTGTTTCAGAAATTAGAAAAGAATATTTGACTTGGCAATCTAAGGTATAAGAACTGTATGTGGATGTCATCGTGCCATTCCGTTGTTGTAGATGTGGTTGTCGGCCATTGAGCTGTTTTATTTGATGCAGGTTATAGAAACCTCCCCGTGCAGGGGAGGTGCTATCGAAATTTTAACTTGATAGTAGTATGTTCTTTTTTTCCAGGAGAGGCTACGTTACCGTCCTCGAGTCGTCACTTTGCAGGATAGCAAGGTGAGGCATGCTACACCTCTCTTTCCGTATGATGTTCGTATATCACGTAACTTAGTTAGGCATCTCCCGTTCGAAAGAGATACGGTTGGAAATATGCAGATCTTTGCATATCTATAACCGTATCTGTTTCGAATTGTCCACGTTTTTTGGACAGCCCGAGGATGTGTACGGATACGGTGGCGCCGGCGCCGCGAAGCACCACCGCAGAGCTGGGGGCGGCGACGGGGACTTCGACCGCCGCAACTCCGACGGACATCATTACCCGCCGCAACTCCGACGGACATCATTACCCGCCGCCAAAGCGCTAGGCGGGTGCCCTGACGTGACTGCTACGGGCGTAACGTACGTGGTTGTTCGCTTCAGCTTATTGAGCCGGCTTATCAGCCACCTAACAGTGTTTTTCTCTCACAAACAAATCAGTCGTTTCAGCTTTTCAGCTGGCTTATAAGCTGAAGCGAACAGGCCGTAAGTTGATGGTGACAACCTAGCTAATATAATCGTATATACGTAAATAAATTGTACTCTCCCGGTCGATGGCGTCCACCCGTATAGTAAAATGCACGTGTGGTTTGTTTGCTGTGACTTCAGTTAGAAAAGAAACGTGCTAATAAGGCTCTAAACAATTCTGGTTCGCTCTTCCCCTGTTCTCCAGCTAGGTGCTTCGCGCTCATCTTCTACTTCTCTGCACGTTTTCTCTCTGCAGCT
>NC_028455.1:28931892-28941723 GCF_000263155.2 Setaria italica | reverse complement strand
TTTTCACCGAGTGTGTTTTTTGCCGTCAGCAAAATGTTTGCCGAGTGCACGAGGTTTGACACTCGGCAAACATCTGTTTGCTGACACAAAATTTGCCGTGTGCTGTATGCCGAGTGTTACACTCGGTAAACAGTTTGCCGAGTGTTTTCGGGTCTTCGCCGAATACCTGTGGCACTCGGCAACTTTACTGTTTCCCGTAGCGAACTGTCCCTGTCAAAGGACCGCAGAGAGCCGGGCGAGCCGCGGTCCAGACACGGCTCGGGTAAATGCCTTGCTATATCACCATGACCAGCCGCCAGCAGCAAAAGCAAGTCGTCACACGGACATGGTTGCCCGGTGTTTCGATCGGAATCGATGGTGTTAATAAGCTGTACGACGAGATCAGAATGGCCGAGAAGCGGAATCCAGCTACTCTGACGCGACGGGGTGGCGACCGGCGAGGAGGCAGTCCAGTACGAACTACGAACTACGAACTGGAAGCTCTGCACGCCGTGAACAGTGGGGGTTGCTCAAAGTGGAAAGATTGGAGGAATCAACTGGCCGGAAGCAAAATCAAAGCGCAGCGAATCTATCCTGCAGGAGATGCAGCAGTTGAACTGCTAGCCTGCGACTGCTGCTATGTACAGTGAAACCCCGAATTCTAGAGCACAAGGAGGTAAACTATTGCTATCCCAGTAGAGTAAAGAACAATCAACACCACAGATAGATCCACGAACCATGATTTTTTCTGCTACTTTTTTTTCCTTGTGATCTAAGGAGCAAAAAGAGGACAAATTCAGACGATTGTACAAAACTACTAACCAGCTAAACATGGCCAAGAAAGACTGTTGTCATTTACGGTAACGACCGATCGATCACTTGTCACTTGTCAGTCTACTGGATTTTGCCTCTGCCCCAACCATTCCCATCCCCTGGCTACAAAATGGAATCACGAACAAAATGAACTGCTCTACCGAGGACCCGGGCGGGCCACTCTTGCCTCTCACTTGGAGGGGTCCTCGAACGCGAGACTTGAGTTTGCAAATTGCAACGATCCTCCGGGATACGTCGAGAACATCGGCGGAGTCTTCCAGGTAGTACTTGGCCAGGCTTGACTTGTTGCCGAGGGTGCAAGCAAAGACCTCAGCATCCTCTGGGAACGCAAACTTGCTCGAGGGCGTGGTGATCGCCGCAAACATGTCTTCGTCAGACCCGTCGTCGACGACACAGAGGATGAAACCTGGCAAGCTTCCGCGAGTGCCATGGCTGCAATCAGATTCCGCTCTGCGATTCCTTTGCCCACCTCCTTCACAAGAATATAGTTAACCCGTGAATCAAAAGGGAGTAAAGTGATAGTGCAAAAAAAAAAATTGTTCATGGAGTCATGGAGACAACTTGGCCAAATTGGTAAATACAGATAGATTGGTAGTAGTAAACATAGGCAGCCTAGGCAGGCATGGCCCATGTAAATGTTATCAACCAACAGATATTAAATGTTAAACTATGTGCAAAAGAGATACGGTAGCTAAACATGTGCTGGATAAATCTTCTTAAAGTCAGTCTAATCTAAATGTGTTTTTAGTCTGAAAGCTACACTTGATTGATCATGACAGCTACCGGTGGAATTTTGAGACTTGTTCTTTTCTTGTGGCTTGTGCATATTTGAATAACACTGCGCGCCTGCGCCCAACGTGCCAGCTTCGAGGAAGCCGCCCGCGTGTAGGAGCAAGCGTCAACGCAACGTTCAGGTTGGTCGGTCGGTGGGTCACCCCGCATCCGCAACCTGCGACGACACGGCCCGATCAAACCGGCCAACCCCCGCCCGACCGACCGGCCGCAGGAGTTGGACTGGACCCAACCGACCCAGGCACCCAGCGGCCCAGCGGGGGCGCAGGCCGACGACACCCGCACAGGGGAAGCTGGGAGTTCCCAGGAGCGGCTCGGGCACGCACGCGGGTGGCGGCTCTGAGACCCGCACCCGCCTGTCGGTCTCGTCTCGGCAGATTCTATTCCTAGCGCAAACTTTTGGCGCTCCGCTCGGCGGATAGCGGCTGCGGCTGCGCGCGCGGCCTGGTAGTGATCGTCCACGCCTCGAACTCGGAGCGGCAAGCGAAACACGGGCGCTTTTTCGCTGCCGTGATTCGCTCGCCGAAGCGGAGCCAGGGTCGCGGCTGCGGTGGCGGTGGCGGTGGCGGTGCTCCACGCCAAGCGCGCGGCAGGGACGCGGGCCAGCAACCGGCGCGCGCGCGGCGGGCACAGCATTGTTGCGTGGTGATCGGCCTCGATCTGCCTGCCCGCTGCACGGCAGCACGGGGCTTCTCGCCTTCTCGGCCCGTGGTTCTCGGACCGGAAGAGGATACGGAGCACGATGCACCACTTTGTCTGCTTCTAGATTCCCACGGCCCCGTGCCCCGTACAACAAACACGACGTACGTGCCTGGAGTACCGTGGACGTCCGGGAACGGACACGATTCTCCTCCTGCGCACAAGCATCTATCGCATGGATTTTGTTGATGCAAAAGATATATACATTGGGTCTGCATGCGACGGTCACTAGAAATCTAGAATCGTTGAGACTCAGGGGTCCAGGTTCACTAATCTTACGGGTTGTTTAGCGGGTTTGTCAACTGCCGTCGTCACACTTCGCACGTCCTAGTATGTGCTAGGGCGATGACTCGGTCACTTGGGACACCGGTTCTTGCTGAGAGAAGTGGGGAAGGCACACGAGGCCAGAGCCAGAAAATGCTTGGTCCACGTAGACCACGTCGCGGGTTTTATAATTGTCAGCGTTGCTTATTTTAACGTTTGACATGTGACTTGGCTGGTTCGTGTTAGATAAACCACGAGTCGACAGAACTCACACTACATGCAATGGAGGATGGACCTCTCCCAACGTGCTGAGCCCCCAATGCCACACGGCACCCTACCGGTGGCAACTAACCCCACCCGCTCCCCACTCCCAGGTGAACACCACTCCCTGCCAGTGACGACGGACCACCCTAGCCATCACCCTACCACCCCAGCACGCCAGAGCTCCCTAGCCCCTTCACAAGTTGTGGAGGAGGCGCTTGACCTGCAGTTCTATTTAGATTCGGAGGAGGACAGCCCATGCCCGCGTCACATCGATGCGCAGGCATTGAAGACGATGAAAGGCCCGGCAGCGGTGGAAAGGCAGAAGAAGGAATCCAAGGAAGGATCGGGGGACAAGGCTGCTGCTTCATGTCGCTGGATTCCTTCAATCATGGTGAAGCTGACCCATCACCAGGTCTCCTATAAGGAAGCACTCCTGAGGACAAGAACCTTTAAGCCAGGATTCCCCAAGGACGTGTCACATCATGGAATGCAGGTATGGTTTCATGAGGAGAGAAGAAAGACGCCGCGCATGGATCCCGCCTCCGTCTGGTCCAGACTCGGCACTAGGCGCAGAAGCATTCATGACCGTTTAGGAGAGAGAGTGCCTTCAATTCAAGATAGGCTTGGAGCTCATCCTCACCTCGGAGGGAAGTGGCTTGAGCTGCTCAAAGCCAAAGCTGGTAGGTGCTGCTTCAACTGCCTAGCGCCTGACCATCGCATTGCCGAGTGCAGAGACCCACCCCGGTGTATCTTGTGCTCTCGCTCCGGCCACAAGGCACGCCATTGCCGTACGCCCACCAAGCTCCCTGCAAACCATTCCGCCACCACCAAGTCCGCAACCACAACCTCTGCCACCACCGCCACCACAACCCCCGCCACCACCACCCTCCTCCACCGCCAAGTCCACCACCAACACCTTTCCACCTGCTCACCGACCTGAGGTCAGAGCACGACCGCCTCCCCTTGCTGCCGCGGCGAGTGGCACCCTTGTGACGCCTGCCATGGAGTTTGGAGAGAAACCCATCCTTGGCGCGACGCATAATAGGCTGGACCACGTTACAGTGTGTGTGTGTGTGTGTGTCGTGTTTGGGCGCGGTGCGCGACGAGGAGAGACGGTTGTCCCTCACCGCGCTCATTGGCGTCCAAGTCAACAGCCAGGCGAGGCTCTCTAGCGAGCTGGTGCGCCGGGATGCTCTACAGCAACTCCGCATCCTGGAGCATGAGCTGGGTGTGAAAGCGGCTATCATGCTTCAGTTCGCCACGCCGAAGCTGCGCACTACGACGCTCCGGCTCGGTGGCCTCGCTGCAAGGCGCACTGCTCTATGGCTCATGCCATGGATGCGTCAGGTCAGTGCATCCGCATCCAAGTTCATGTTCCGAGCTAGGGTCTGCATAGAGGGTGTGCCTGAGCATGCACAATAGCTAGAAACTGTAGCTAAGCTATTCAGTGCCCCAACTTTCATTGAGGAGATTGACAATGAAAAAGAAACTGAGCAAGAGAAGGATTGCCTATGCCTTTGGGTGTGGACTGCAAATCCTAGTGGCCTAGCTAAAACTGCTACTTTGCAACTTGAGGAGCCAATTACTTTCCCTGAAATGTATTACTGGCAAATGGGAAACATGGAACAGCCGACCACAAGGGCTGGTCCTGCTGAGGTGCTACATTATGGTGTTATCATTCATCTAGACTTCGTCTTTGATTTCTCGCCGTTGCCTGGAAGCCCTTCTCACAGAAGTATTGATAGTGTCACTAGTGGACTGCCAGATGACTTTATGAGGAAGAATGGCCAGTTAGGCATAGATTTGTTTGGGACCATGGAGTTCTTGATGATCGAGTGGTCCGTCATCGTGTTCCAGTTCAGAGCGGCTTAGGAGGAGAAGGGACAGATCGCCGCTGAGGGGAGGGGGAGCAGATGGATAGGGTCCATGGCAAATTCCCCCTCCGAGTTGGCATGACCTGAACAGGGCCAACGCTGGGGGATTCCATGCTAGTGGCACTAGCCACGGTGGCCAGCAGAGCTTCCATGGCTGGAGACATGATGTGCTTCTGAAAGATGTGGTGACCAAGGGAGGTAACCGCACCGGACACTTGGAGGGAAGGATAGGACCCAGGAGGAAGATGGCCTGAAAGAGTCAGAGTTCATCGCTACTTTCCATCAGGCAGAACCATCTTTCCTCAGTGGTGAAAGTCTAATTCAAGGCTAGGTTTTGGATCCAATGAGAGATGAAGCCAAACTTATGGCAGTGTAACACTAGGCGGCAAATGACAGAGAAAGCATAGGGGAGGCTGAGATGAAGACAACAACAATAGTGCAACAACAAGAGATGGGACCAAGAGCTCTTTACCATCCTATGGTGACATAGCACGCCGACCAGATGGTGGGCCCTCCAGCCTAGGCAGATCAGCTCTGGGAGGGCCAGTCTGAGACAAGCGAAGGGCAGACCACGTCCTGGAGGCTATTCACAATGGGCCGATAAATGGGCCTGAGAATAGTGAGTCTATTGGGCCGGCTATGGCAACGCAGGGCACAACCTAGCAAACTGAACAAGACACTACTAATGATGATAATGCCCCACTACTTGCTGGGCAGGCTACAGTTCCGAGGTGAACTGTTCAGTCGCTGGCAGGGATGAGCATACCACTCACCAAGCAAATCCCCAAGGCGGTACTGGCAACTCCTGTGGCACAGAAGATAACACGTCAACGGAAAGGAAAAGAAAATGCAGATGAAAACCACAAGCAACTGACAGATTACATGAGGAAGAGCAACAGAATTGCAAGTCGACCCAAAACTGACTTGACCATGGAAGAGCAAGCCACCATGCTACTTATGAAGAAATGTGGAACTTTAGAGCAAGGGAAAGTTGCAGATGAGACTGACTAAAGCAAGTTCAGAGAGCAGTTTGTTGGGCCGCTAAAAGAAAAATCAGTGAATGTTTCAGGGAGGCTTTTGGGCTAATTGACACTGCAGCTGCTGATCCTCTTGGCGCGTTAGTGCTAGAGGGGGATGCTTGATGTACCCTCTCCCCCATCATGTGTTTGTGTTTGTGTGTGTGTGTGTGTGTCCAAATGGGTGTGTGTGTTGGTGTATTTTCTTCTATATGTTGGCCTATGTGGCTGATGGAATAATGAGAATTGCTGGGGAGCATGGTTTGGGGAGGCTATGTTCTCAAACTGGGATGAAGCCTCAACTGCCACAAATGAGAGGTGACTTGAGTTTAATTGTGTACAATGAATGAGCAGCATTGTGTTATACTAAACTGGAATGTTAGAGGGCTCAATGCCAAAGCAAGAAGAAAGGTTGTCAAGAACTTAATCAAGGATGTTAATAGTACAATCATATGTCTGCAAGAAACAAAGATTGGGGAATTCAGTAATCACTTAGTGGCTGAATGTTTGAGGGATCAGTTTAGCCAGAGTTATGCATACCTACCTGGACACTAGAGGTGGAATACTCCTAGCAGTGCATGAGGATTACTATAAGATAAAAGAATACTTTCTCAAAACAAACTCAGTAACTGCCTATGTGGAAGCAACAACTACACCGATGCAGTGGTGGATCATGGTGGTGTATGGACCACAGGATGACAATGCCAAGTTGGCATATCTCAATGAGATAAGAGAGGTAAAAGGGCTAATATCAGAAGAATGGCTCTTACCGGGGGACTTCAACATGATACTGCAGCCACAAGATAAAAGTAATGACAACCTGAGTAGGAGAATGATTAGAGCTTTTAGAAGTGTGGTGGATGACCTTGAGTTAAGGGAACTTAATATAAGAGGGAGAAAGTTCACTTGGACAAATAATGTAACTCACACAAGAATTGATAGAGTGTTCTGCACTACAAATTGGGAGTTCATGCTACCAAATTGCATGCTTCAAGCTCTTTCAACAATGGAATCTGATCATTATCCAATGTTGATTACAGGGGAACTTCCAATTAGAAAGTACAAAGGGTTCAGATTTGAGTCTTTCTGGCCAAGGATCAGAGGTTTTAGAGAGGAAGTATGAAACACTTGGAACATGAATGTAAACTTGCATAATCCATTGCTGAGGCTACACACAAAAATGCAGAGAGCAGCAAAAAGGCTGAGAGCATGGAGCAAATCGATGATTGGCGACAGTAAGGTTTTGTTACTTGCAGCAAGACAACTCATCTAGATACTGGATGTGGTCCAAGTCGGCGACCTCGTACTCCGGAGGACCCAGTCGACCAAGGACAAACACAAGCTCTCTCCACTGTGGAAAGGACCGTACACAGTAGCTGAGGTGATCTGACCAGGCGCCTACCGACTGAAGGATGACAATGGCAACATTCTCACCAACACATGGAACATTGAGCAGTTACATCGTTTCTTTCCCTAACTCGGTTTTTAACGGTCATTTCCATTCGACACTTACTCCTACAGCGCCCCAGCCTGAGCACTCTCGGCCTGGGTCACTCGGGGGCTCCACGGGGCTGTGATACTGAAGCGTCTCCACATAACTAGAGACTAAATGTGATCCAATTATCAGTCCCAGGAGGTTGATAACACATTTATTTAACAGATAATTCAGAAACCGTACAGCTCCCGAAGGAGCAGGCGGGCAAGCCACACCCAAAGTAAAACTAAAGCGATAACAATACAAATCCAAGTTGCAGTCCAGTCGGACTCCGGGCTACAATCGGAACTATGCGTCAGCGGAAGCATCCTGCAAAAGGGCCAACACCGCAGGCAGCGTTGGGTGCAGACGCAACCTCCTACTCGAAGTCCTCGGCGACGTAGTCCGGATCCTCCTCTGAAGCAACAAAACAGGGGTGAGTACAAAAGTACTCAACAAGTCCAACCCCATCCACGGAGGGGGATACAGCAAGAATATGCATAGGATACAACAAGGATAAGGTTAAGGTTCATTTGCAATAAAGCTGGATTTTCAACTCATGCAAGGGTTCATTTTCAAAGAGTCTTCACAAGTATTTTATTTAATAACCGAAACATTAAGTGGGGTTGATCCTACACAAAGGATCCAAGTTTTATCGCTACCGGACTCCCCGTCCACCGTAGCACACGCCACAACTGCCGGACACTTCCAAAATCCAACACACACCGAAGAAATCAATCATCCCCAAAAGCTAGTTATGTGACCAAGCCGTAACTCGTCCAATACCGTGGACACCGCTACCCGGATAGGTTTTAACTCTGCACAGGTTGTACACTTTTCCCACAAGTAGGGTACCGCAGCACGAATCACCTTAGTGCCGGTGCGGATCCTAACAAAGTCATTACCCACCTTAGCCAAAACTGACTAGTCAACACGGAAGCACCCAAGGGGTTAACGACCCATCCACGAGGCCGAAACCGGGACCTAAGTCACCAAGAGCTTAATCCTTTTCCATGGGCTCCCGTGGCTCACCAGCACACCTGAAGCCTAGAAGTTTAGCTACTGGGGTTTATGCTAAGCCGTTGCCCATACAACGGTCGAGTGGTTGCACAATGGTTGAATTAGGAAAGATGACACATCAACTCGGTCCTTAGCCATGACAAGATGGATATCTCCCAACCTTGCTCAACCACTAAGGTAGGAGCTCAACAATCCGGCATTTCACACAAGAAACGCCCATCCATCTCATCCATGCACCACTTCTCTTTACACCCGAAAACCCATCTCCTCAGTTGAACACACTCACACATTTATTTACTGAATAAACAAGTGTAGTCATGATTGAATAAGAGTAGCGAGTTTCTAAGCTTTCTAGCAGTATTTATCGTCTAAACAGAGCAACTCATATTTAGAGGCAAATATGGGACGACAAGGGATAATCACAACAATCAAGGGGTGGCTATCCAACCATGTCTTGCGATAAAACAATATGCATTTTATAAAACAGGCCTATAGGTTGTGTTTGAAAAACTAGGTAGTAAATATGCATCAAAGGATAAGGTTGGACTTGCCGTTCTAAAAGCCCTCCGGGAGCTCCTGCTCGCGGTACTGGTCCTCGGGCTCGGGCTCGCGGTCGAACTCCTCCTCGTGCTCCTCCTTGGGTACTCCGCGATCTACGGCACACACAAACGAGCACACAATAAATAAAAAGGAAATAAGATTTTACCCGTTGAGCTCTGAACAGGAAATGTGAACGGAAAATAGGTAGGAGGGGTATTTTCATGAAATTTGGATATGCCTCGGCGGAAATATATGAGAGGAGGCCGTGGTCAAATTTGGGATCGATTGGAGGAAGTTTGGCGCATGAAATGATGGGATAAAGGGGTGTTAGGGGCTTAAAACAAGGTTTAGGACTAAACCGCGAGAACCAGGGACCTATTTGTAATTATTTCTGAAAGGTGAAAGGGTGTATCCGCGAAACTTTTCTAAGAGAGGTGGGAGGGCCGGATTGTAAATAGAGAGAAATAGAGGGGCAGATCGAAAAGAAGGAGGTTCTCCTTCTCCTTCCTTGGCCGAAACAGGGGAAGGGGAGGAGGAGGAGAAGGGCCGGCGACGGGCCGGCCGGCCGGACTTCGCCGGCGGCGGGCTGGGTGGGGTAGAGGTAGAAGGGGGTAAGGGGAACCCATTTGAGGGGTTACCTCGGCGATTGGTGGACGGAGCAAGAGGGGGGCGGCGGTGGCGGGTGAGGGGGCGGCGGTTGAAGTTCCTGGTGGCGGCGGCGGTCAGCGCAGGGAGGCGACGGGTGGGTGGTCGGACGAGCTCGAGATGTGGGAGGTGGAGGCCGGCCTCGGGTGGCTTTTATAGCTGGCGGAAGGAGGCGGGCGGATGGCGGAGGTGATGATGGCGGCCGGACATTCGCCGGTGGCGTGCCGGAGTGGTGAAGCTCGTGGATGGCGTGGGCTCGGTCGACGAGGGGGGGGGGTGCAGGGGCGGCGACCACTTGGGGAGGCGCGCCGGGAGAGGCGGTGTGCGATGGCTAGCGGGCGAGCTGGCGCACAGGGCGGTGACGCGACGGCGGCTTGGCGCGGAGTAGGCGGCACGATTATTTCCCCCAAGATTGACAGATTCGTCGTTT
>NC_028455.1:28879276-28931651 GCF_000263155.2 Setaria italica | reverse complement strand
CGCGGGCGCGGGCGCGGGGGTACGCGCGCGGCGTGGCATGGCGTGGGCCCAGCACGCGTTGCTTGGCACACGCGTGCGGGATAGCGGTGCTAGTATCAACGCGCCGGGCGCCAGACGCCCGAGGGAAAAAGGATGCAGCCGTGGGAAGAAGAAGGAGAGAGAGAGAGAGAGAGAGAAAGAGAGAGAGAGAGAGAGAGAGAGAGAGAGGAAGGAGGAAGAAGGAGAAAGGAAAAGAGAGAAAAGAAAGGGAGAAAGGGGAAGGAAAAAGAGGAGGAAAAAGGGAGGGACGGCTCAGCAAAAGTTGCGGGATCTGAACGGCGCGCGTGATGGATTTGACGGGCATGCGGCAAAAGAAATACGGGAAACGGAAAGAAGGTTGACGACGTCGGGGCTGGAACGGTGAGTCCGACGGGAAGGAGAAGATTTGTCGGGGCTCAACAGTCGGAAAATTTTGGAATGTATTTTTAACGAGTGATTTAAATTGTTAATTTTTACGCTCGTTATAGATACCACCCCCTCTTTACTTTTGTGCAATTACGCACCGCGCTCGAATGAAAGGGCGTCTCATTCCTCTGACTACCCTAGGTAACTTACACTTCAGTCTCCCGACCGATCAAACCCCACCACGACCTATGATTACGAGCAGCTAAGCCTCGCGGGTCATGCTCATGTTTTAAAGGTTGCAGCCTATGGTCAACGGGCAGGTTTGAAAGGAAAAGGGCAAAAAGAAGAATTCTTAAGGGCAAAAATGAGAATGGGCGGGACAAGCTTCGCATCACGATCACAAAAGAACTAAAATTTGTTCACTCAGGGGCTCTCAATCCCCCGTGAAATTCATTATGATACAAAAACTAACTAATTCTACGAATTCTACTACTACCCCCCGGTCAGGTCGGATGCCGGTACGGCTGGCGAAGACGAAGGTGCCTCGGTCGCAGTCGGGACGACACTCGCCTCAGTTATGGTCGGGGCTACACCTGGCTCCAACTCGGTCTCCGTCGTTTTAACACGCTGGACGACACCTCCCTGGCCCACCGAGCGGCAAGCCTCCATCACCCACTGCGTGGTGGTATGCTTGGTGACCACCTACGCGTGCAGCACCAAGCTCTCCCCTAGCGCCTGGATCTCATCGGCACTCCACCCGTCGGTGTACCCTCCGCAGATGGCCGTGAAGTCTAGGGTGGGGTGGTGGGTTGCCATCGACGTCAGCACCCCCGACGCCTCGTATAACACACCCTCGGAGATAAGCGCCCGAACCTCGTCCGAAATCTCCGTGAGCTGGATGGCGGGTGCGTTGGTGCTCGGGCCTGGCCCAAACACCTCAGCGATCACTACTTGCGCCACGTTGCGAAGCTGGTCGAGCTCTCCCTCACAAGTGGCGCGCTCCTCCAGGGACCGGGCCAATGCCTCCGCTCTTCGACCGACCGTCACTTGGGCCACCTTCAGGTCAAACTCTAGGGTTGCACAAGATGCCAAGTCAACAAAAGGCAACGCGACTAAAACTTTCAAGATAGCAAAACTTACCCTCCTTGGCGGTGACGGCTGCGGCGTGGCTCTCCTCCGACTGCTTCAGCTCCCACCGCAGAAAGGCCGATCTTCTTACCTAGCTCTGGGTACAGATAATAGAGTCAGGAGCCAGGAGAAGAACGACTAAAAATGACAACCAGGACCAGAAAAGACACATACCGAGGCAGGCGCTTTCACTGATAGCAAGCCCCTGCTCTTGATGGGCCACCCTCTCGCTCAAACGAGCGACCGACTCCTCCACCCCGCACAGTTGCCCTCGGAGCGCGGTGACCTCTTGCTCTGATGATAACGCCCTCTTCTCGGCGTGCACTCGGGCCATACATTCTGCCCCCAGAGCCTCCTGGCGCTTCCCGACCGCCGCCTTGGTCTCCGCCAAGTGGGCCTGCACCACGGCGAGCCTCTGCTCATCAGTGGTCACCCGCTCAACCGCGCGATGCTCCACCTCCTAGGACTCGCGACAGGCAGCCTCCAACTCACGAGTGAGCTTGTCAACCTGCCACGACGCCGCTGTAGCGACTTTGGTTTAATCAGCTGAGTTAATCTCCAGACAAACCCCAAATCTACAGTTTCCATCAGCCCGACCCCTGAAACCCAACAAAACCGCACCAACCCAGCAAACGGCAGCTCTTCTCTAAGTCCCGAAACCAGTGTTCCTCCAAATCTTGGAGCTGTGGGAGAGCCAAAGACTGGACGGTGGACCCAAAACAAGATCCCGCAGATCTCTCGGGTCAAACACGCCAGAGCCAGCGTGCGCCCTGCTTCAGAGTCCCGCCGCCGCGTGGCTCAACCTCCCCGAGGAGTGCCGCCTCGCCCAGTCGCGGGTCGCGACAAGATAGATCAGCGCGCCTCCTTCCCAATCGCACGCGGAAGCGCCCTGCAGCCCTTTCTGCCTCGTCTCATCTCACCCGCAACCTCGCCAGCTGCGCCAGGCGCCCTGATGCCCCTGCGACAGAGGGTTGGCCGCTGCCGCACCAGATCGCCTTGCCTCCCGCGCTGATCATCTCACCGGATCCCCAGTTGCGCGTCCCGATACCTTCCGGCTTTTCCGTCTCCCCCACAGTCGCGCAGCCCACGCACGTGCCCCACGATGATACCGCCCTCGCCAACCACGGCTCCAGCAGAGACAGCTCCTTTTTCCCGCCTCGCCAGTAACATGCCTCGACAAAGCCGCTGGTCTGCGCTTGCTAGCGTCGCCGCTCGCCCTGTCACCTTGCCTACAGTGCCCTCGCCTGCAGTGCCCTTTCCTTCCTTCCTGTCACATGTTAGTCGAGCCGCCGCACCCAATCCGTCGCTTGACGCGACCAGAACCGTGCTCGCCCTCGCCAACCCTTCATCCCGGCAAAACCACGCCTGCACAAGCTCTGTCTCAAGTGCCCAATGACCAAAGATCCTATCCCCGAAGCTCCACTTCGCCGGCCAATGGAGGCATCGCCCAATCGCCGCCACGGCAGAGCACTCCATCCTCTTCGACCTGATCTTCGCGCTGTTCAAACTCTTTCTCTTCCGCGCAGCTATAAAAGGGAGTACCAGAGCCTCTACCGGAGTTCCCTTCGCCATTGTTGCCTCACCGCACCTTCCTCTGTTCGCACTCAAGTGTCGTCGCATAAGCTCTTAAGGAACTTTCCCTCTCCGCTCAAACCCGCTTTTCCCCAACCCACCAGCCGCCTGTTTCCTCCGCACGGTGCTAGAGCTTGCTTGTTGTCCACAAGAAGCACCGCCGCCGCCGGAGCACCGCCGAACCCCGCCGCTTCCCAAGCCTTAGAGCCTTAGTCTTTCCGCCTGAGTCTGTTGCTTCCCAACCTCAAGACTTCACCAGTAGGCCTAAAGGTAAACTGCCGACCCCTTTCCGGTTCGCCCGACCCTTGTCCACCTCGCCCGAGGGCTCGGCTGTATCTTTTTCTTTGACCTGAGGGTATCTGTGTAAAATTTCGGGGACTTCTCTGTGTTAAGTCTAAGGACCCCGGTACAGTTATTCCTGAGGTCTGAGGGTTAGATCATAAGTTTCTCCCAATCCGACCCTTCTGTCTTGTTCTCTATCAACTGAGGCTTGGACTTCCACACCTTTTCCTGTAGCTTTGCTACAAGTTTCTGAGCGAAATCTTGCAAGTGTTGTTGAAATAACCGTCTAAATGTTTAACCCCTACATTTGCACTTCTGTGTAGAACTAAATCTCGCCGACGGCACCTACGAGCTGCATCCGGTGCCAGAAGACGGAACGGTAGCTGAGCCGCCGACCGCAGGAGCTGAAGCTGAACCCGCCGAAGACCAGTTTGCCTCCGCCCCGCTCGAAGGCAAGCCCCAGAGCATGACCCCAACTTTCTAAACTTGCGCATGCCTTCTTTCGTGTGTATGTGCATTTACGTTATAGGAGTTGTTTGAAACCATAGATGCATGACTTAGTTCCCTTGATCTGAACACTAGTCTGATAAGCCCGAGTAGTTGCAATGCTTAATAGGACTCGGTAAAAGTCGAGTGATTTCCTATCACTCGCGAGTTATAGGAGTTGGTTGTTCTCCTTCTGGTTACAACTATAAGGACGGTGGACGGGGCAAGGCCTTGTGAACTCTTTTTGGTGGTCAGTGGATCGCCCCGTCTGTCTACTTGAATCTGATTAAGGTCTGCAAGTGGTGGTGTTCGTGATCAAGTGTTTGAAAGTACTAATCTCATACCTAGTATGGGATGGGGAAGCCTAGTACCTGATTGAACCTGGATGTGAGCGGTTCGATCCACTGTCTCTAGAACAGAGTTTTCCCCTGCGGCCGCATGTGGTGGAAAGTGTGGTCACGGAACGGCAGAGGCCGGGTCTGTGGAACATTGCACCAAGAGAAGTAGGCCCGACACGGGTCAGGGGATTGATGGGGACGGTCGACACAGGAAGCGACCCTCGGTGGTGCGCGGATGTCGTGAGATTAGGTTCGCCATGCATGGTTAAAAAAACCGAATCGATTTGTCTGCCTCTCATAGTTTGAGACTACTTGATCGCTATGCTACACTAAGTAAAGATGGAACATGATGACGATATGAACTTGATGCTTGTTTTATATATACATTTTGTTTGGACACTGTGTTGCTTAGCATAGGTTGCAAAAATAGACTGGTTAATGAACTTAGAACCGGAGCTAAAATATTGAAAGTAAGGACCTACTGTAGTTGCTTTTGGCAAAACAAACCCCTCAGCCAAAGAGCTTTGCATGTCTAGAAGTTGGTTGAGTAGTTTTCCCACTGGTCGGTTAAGTCTTGTCGAGCTTAGTAGCTCAGCCTTGTTTGTGGCATCTCTTTCAGGTGAAGTTGAAGCTCCTGAGTATCCTGCTGTTGGCACTTGGCCGTCCCAGTTTCCTCCTGGGTGGACGATCGAGTGGGATCCCTCCTCAGACGGTGAGGAAGGGGATCACTGATGTCCTAATCAGCCTCATCACGGACATCCGACCCGATGCTAGCTCCCGCTGTTCTATTTTACCTTGTCCGCTGCTCTTGAACTTGTAAAACTCTGATTTTCGAACCAGTATTGAAATAAATTGTTGAACTTGTTTAATCTGGATGATCTGTTGTATTTTCTGGAACCACTCACCTTCGTGTGAGCTATGCTAACTCGGTCCTGTACAAGTGGTCTTATCGGATGAAATCCGACGATCGTCGAGTTAACTTGATTAAAGCATATGATCGCATGATAGGTGACTTAAATGTGCTTTAGCTAAGTTAATCTGAGGTGTTCTGCCATAGCCGCCCTCTCCCGCTCCAGCCGACCGTGCTCCTCCCCGAGGAACCGGGACTTACGGGCCGACGTTGCCTCCAAGCCCTGTAAGACAAGAGTAGGCGCGCTGAACCGACTATTGAATGCCAAGAAGTCACAGACAAGACCAGGATCGCGAAAAGTTTACCTCTGCAATGCATGGCAGGTTGACGGACACAGCCTGATGGGTGAGCTCGACCCTTTCCAGGACCTCCTTGAGTCTCGCCGCGGAGAAGGCGAGGTCAGCCTGCACTAACAGCCCACTCCGACCGAGCAGGACCCAGAGCTCATCCTCCCTCCCATCACGAAGCACGAACCAAGCCTTCCCTGGCTCATCTGGATGGGGCCACACCAGCTCGTGGGCTGCCCCCGATCAGCCGGAAGATCCGGCCCCGCGGCGCCGAGCGACGCCAGGATCATCACCCGCTCCCGGGATGGTGGGACGTCCGGCTGGACCACCCAGGTGTCTTCCTCGCCATCGGAGGGGATCTCCACCACCGGAATGTTGGTGGCTGGCCAGTGACTATGCTCCCTCCATCTCGGCTGCCTCCGACACGCCATCCCCTGTTAGGATGGGGAGGCTGCCCGCCCAAGCTTGGGCCTCGACCAGCTTGGGGGACAGGTTGACCTCCACCGCTACGAGGGTATGCCCGACTGTGGCTCCTCCAGTCTCCCACAACTCCAACCAAGAGCGCGAACCAAGCGCCCCTCCGTCCGGCGAGACAGGATGCCCAGTGTCCCTCCTCTCCTCCTCCGTTCTGGCCGCCGCCATGTACGCAACAGGCGGAGGAGGAATCGCCATAGTCACCGCCGTCGCGGGCCCCGTCGCAGCCATGGGGATCGCCTCCGTTCCGGCCGTCACCACGCTCGCGACCGATGCTGGAGAAGCGAGCCCCACCAAGGAGGGTTGGGCCAACACCAGCTTGCTCCCCCCTTCACTCGTCACAACCCGCTGCAGGCTGGATGTCCACTTCGTGTGTGGGGGAGGTGGGATCATCCCCGCCAGGGCCGGCGGCTAACCACTGCAAAAGAAGACACTGAAGCAAGTCAGTCATGCCTAAAAACTCAATCATACGAATGAAGGGAAGCGTGATCACATACCTGAGCAGAGGGAGCTTGTAGCCCCAACTGGTTGACAACGAGCCGACCGGACAAGGACCGCTCGGGGGTTGCAACCCGCGCCCCCTCGAATCAACCGAGGACAGGGGCGACCCGGTTGGCACGCGATCGGCCTGCGAACAGCCACGACCGCCAGCTCGTGGCAAGTCCATCGGAGTGACCAACGGCGCATCTCTCTATTGGGGGCCTGGCGCACGCGCTGACTCTGAGGGTGCTGATGAGCGGTCACATTCCCCTGATCGACCGACGCGCTCCATCGCGGTTGGTACAAGGGGCTGCGAAGCCAACGATAGATCCTTGCGTGGCGGCAACCGCACCCACTTTGCCTCCCGATTGCAGGTGGCATCCTCACCCGCGGCGTGCTTCCCTGACTCAGGGGTGTCGGAGTGCGTTCGCGTACCGCACCTACCACCGACAGGCGCAGCCGCGTGCTCATGGCGCTCCACCTGAGGTCGTGGCAGCACCCCTATACTCCTCCTTGTCCTCCGAGGAACCCACGTCATCACTCGACTCCGTGGAGTCGCTCGACTCGAGCTCCTCCTCCACATCCGATCGGCATTCGCCGCGATGGACCCGCCGATTGATCTCCTGGCTCTTCTTGTACTTTCTCTAGACCTCTGTGGCCCTCTTCTTCTTCCTGGCGAGCGCGGCCTCCTTCTAGGCGGCCTGCCGAGCCGCACCTTCTGCCACTTTCGGGAGATGTGGTCGGGACTTGTAGTGTTCGAGCCCCTGCGAAATGGATGACTCAGAATCAGTCGGGAGATCAAAAAGGAAAAGAAAAGGGTCACGGGCAAGAAACATACCAAGTCAGACTGCCTCTTGACGTGGAGGGGTCCAGGGGTCCCATCGAGGCTCGGTTGCCGCCCCAACTGCAGCACCCGATCGAGATGTCCCTAGATCTCATTCCACAGCAGCTCCTCAGGCGACGAGCGGTCGGGGTTCAATGGGCATGGGTACTCCCACATCGGCCGCGCTCTCTCTGCCAACGGGGCAATCTGACAACAGACGAAGGTCTCAAAGACCCGCAGCCCGTTGAGGCCCTCCTGCACGCGCTTTCACAGCGCCGCCTCGATGGTCTCCAACCGGCTCTGTTGACAGGAAGCAGCACCCAACGTCCAGCTATCCCTCTTCTTCGGCCTCCTATTGGTGAACTTCAGCAATGGAGCCTCCGTCGGTTTCTGATGTACAACCACTCACCACGCCACCCCCGATTAGAATCGTTGGGGGAGTACAATGGGTAGGTGTCCAAAAGCTTGGACCACTTATGTAGGGTGAATCCACCAACTGGAGCCACTCCGACCACCTTCCCCTTCTCCTGGGATAGAGGTCGCCTACTAAAGATCCGCCGGAAGAGATCCCCGTGCGGTTCCATCCTGAGGAAGGCTTCGCAAACGGTGATGAAGCCGACGATGTGCAGCACCCCAGTGCGCCACCTCCTTCGGCGGGAGCAACTCTTCACAAAATTGGCCAGCAGGTCCTCCACCACGGTGGATGGCCTCCAGTTTGACATTGCTTGCCGGATCGACGAACAGATCTGTAAGATCTCCTTCTCCCTCTTTCTACCCTCCTCTCTCCTAAGATTCGCCGCAGCGCGCTAGGAAGCTTGGCAAAAAGAAGGCAGGGGAAGCGGCAGCGGTTGAAGAGAGGCAAAAGGACGGGAGAAAAACCCTGCGCCTCCCCCTATTTAATGGGGAAGGCTGCGCAGAGTCCTGGCGAACGGGACGTAACTAACGGGACGTGGCCTAGGTGGGACCCGCCTACTACCGCAATGGAGGCGTGAGAAATGGGGCACGACCGCATGCAAACGACCCTCCATCTTCCCAGGCAGGGTTAGGGGGGCACTGTTAGAATCTCCATCGGGAGAGGCCAACGAGCCACTCGAGCCAGTCGGATGGCTCGGGCATCTGCCAAGAGATGGCTAAGGAGCAGTGGGATGCAACATGAAGGCTACACCAACCCCGTCACGAACGACGGATCCGGATTCCACTCGGGCACGCCTGTTAGGAGCTCCCCGACCCCATCACTTGAGCCGTCGAGGTAAGCGGTGTTAGCTTAACCCCTCCGGTTGCGGAAACCGCGGATGGGGTTATGCCCAAAAACCCATCCAAGCTAATTTTACCAACCCTCTGTTTCCTATCCCATTGCAAGAGCATTCATTCATTCATTCATCCATATCATGCATGCATACATTCATTCATACATTCATACATTCATCTCCTACATACAGTCGTTGCATTTCATTGCTTTGCCTCACATCACAAAGCAATAGTCGGCTCATTCAAAATGAGCTGCGACCGACCGAGTTTTGAAGGCCAGTCCGCGAAGGACTCGACGCCGCCTCGCATCAAATGGAGCCAGGGAAAAGGCAGATGAGCCCCAGCGGCCTCCGCCTAACCCGCTTAGAAGCGGACAGGGTCATCTCAACTTCTCGTTCGATCCTAACCTTGAGCCATGCCCACAGAATCTCCATCAAGGAGAGGCCAGCGGGCCACCCGAGTTGTTCGGACGGCTCGGTCATCTGCCGGGAGATGGGTCAAGGAGCAGTAGAATGCCACATGAGGGCTATGCCGACCCCATCTCGAACGACAGACCCGGATTCCACTCGGACATACCCGTTAGGAGCTCACCGAGCCCGTCACTTGAGCCATCGAGGCAAGTGGTGTTAGCTCAACCCCTTTGGTTGCATAAACCACGGATGGGGCGACGCATGAAAAGGTGCGACCGACACCAACTGAGCCCAATGGGGCTTAGGGGCTTAGGCTGATAGATCCTGACTCCGGTGTCCGACTGATGACACGGGTCATGGTCGGGAACCCACATGGGCAAGCGCCCGACTCGCGATGAGGACTATCCCATACTGACCGGTCGAGATGCACGAGTCCGCGACTTTGGAAAAAGTACTAAAGTACTCAACTCCGACTGACCCCCCAATCGACTGTAGGCTCGGGGGCTAGGCATCTGTATCTACTCGATGTGCCTCCACGGCCCTCTCCTTGGGGGCTGGGCGCCTGAATCTTCTCGGCGCGCCTCCACGGCCTTGGCTAGTCCTCTCATCGGGGACTAGACGCTTGATCCTACTCGGCCACCCTACACAACGCAGCGAGCAAAGGGGGAGAACACCAAAGTCCCAACGACAACCTACCTCCACAGCGTGATAGGCACAAGAAACATATAATGATGAAAACTTTCATTGAGCTAAAAAAAGCTTTTACAATATCACATACAGCGTGTGAAAACAGAAGCCATAGGCTTTTACATTATCACGCAAAGCGTGCGAAAACAGTCCTAGGCTTTTAAAATATCACACAAAGTGTGCATGAACAGTCCCGGGACTGCTCTACACCTCGGAGCAAGAAGCGTCAAGATGGGAAAAGAGAAAAGAGCGCACGCAATACAAGAAAGTTGCGCTCAAAGTTCTCTCCTCCCTCTACAGTGGTGCCTTTGCCCTCCCATCCAGCATCTGGGAAGGGTTCGGTCAGGACGCACGATGCCCTCTCCTTACGAGAAATGTTCTAGCATCGTGGCTCCCGGACGTGCCCAAAGAGACTGCGAAGGGAAGGAGCATCTAGGTACCTATTACGAGAAATCTTCTAGCATCATAAGTATAGCCGAAGCTACCCCTGGCGAAGAACAAAAGCCTCAAGCCAACTAGCGCTATGACTCGAGCCAGTCCTATTTATAGCTGGGCCGCCAGCTACCATCCAGAAGCGTTACAGTACGCGCCCGTGACTGTGCAATAAAGGTACCTGGGCACGAGGCAACGATACATCATCCGCATAAAGCTTATCCTTATCATTGGGAATCCAGAGCTAATGTTCACATGCGGCTCAAAACGAAACCGAACGGCGCTCCTGTATTTCCCTCCTGACAGGGCAACAACCTGCCGGTCAAAATCCAACAGCCCCTTCATGGCTTCAAAAAGCCCCAAAGGGTCGCGGGGGCTGCTCACGGGTCCATAGACCCGGGGTCCCCAATGGGCCCGCTTTTCCACAACGCCTGGCACAACAAGAGGCGCAGCGATAATGCATGCCTGGACCGGCCCAAATATGCAACGCTAGGCCGAGACCATGATCCGGCCACCGACCGGCGCCTCCGACCAGGAGGCCTGGTCGGCGTCCCGACTAGAAGGCTTGGTCGGGGCCGGGACCACAGTCCGACTCCAACTGAGCTCCCCCGATCGGGGATATGCCGGACCGACTCACACCACTCCCCTGACCGACACGGTCGGGACCAACCGGGATGACCGATCGGGGACGCCCGCTCGATATGGTCCCGGGGAGCAGGTGAAACGGATAAGGAAATTCACTCATGTCAACTACCGTACGGAAGACCGAACCCGCCACACCTTGCGCACGCACTGCACAGTGCCGCCGTGCCATGTCAGGCAGACACTGTGCTACCTGCCCGTCACAACAGAGCATGAACAGGGATGGTGGGCGATGGCCATACCGTACCCGGCGACGTGGATGACGACAAGACCAGGCAGCGCCTGCACTCTCTCTCTCTCTCTCCCTCTGACTTGTAAAGTCATCCCCTTGGACTATAAAAGGGGATGGGCCCCTCCACATCAAACATCACGAGAAATCTAGCGAGCATTTTCTCCAACACATAGCGCACGTTTGAGCTCCCGTCACTCTCTTCCACTCGGACTAGAGCACGATCGGGTCTTGGACACCCCTTCTCATCCCTCATCTGTTTGTACCCCCACTGCAAACTTCGAGCACTTTGGCTTAGAAATACAGTCGACCGACCGACCTCGAACTGGACGTAGGGCACGTTTCCCGAACGAGTATAAATCTTGTGTCATCGTGTGCTAGGCCATATCCGATCTAATGCACGGCAAAACTACTAGCATTTACTTGTCGTCTAGATTCCGCACCGACAGGTTTGTTTGGGTTGGTGTTCAAATTAAATTTGAAGTTCCAAATATTGTATGATATTTGCAAATTGTTCCACATTTTCTATTTTGTTGAACAATTACCTATAAATAATTTAAAATATTATACGAAGCAATATCTAATGTTCTGAAGCAAATATGTATATTCTAAGGACAAAATTTAAAGAAAAAATAAGAAGAGAAAAGAACCACGAGCGAGCCCCGCTGGCTGCGGGCTCTGCCTCATCCACTAGCGGTGCATATAGTTGCAGTGGCGGCCCGGTGATAGGAGCGAGCAGGAGATTGAAGAGGCATTGCAGTCGTCGGTTCTAGAGTGCCCACGAATCTCAAAGCTAGCCGACCCGAAGCAATAGGTCGGACGACGGACATGGAACGCGTTGGAACTGAATTCACTTCTATTTTGTGACACGTTACAAAAGCCGTGTAGTCCAATACGAAGATTTGACGCATTCACACAAAAAGGGCCCAACTGATTCTCAAGGCAGGCTCTAGCCTACGCAGCCCAACTTGCAAAGCTAGCCCTAGCCTGCTACATTTTTTTATTTGAAAAACGGTAATGCTAACGGCTCGACTTATGTCAAGTATCGATATTGCAATTATTATTTCCGCATATTTCATAGTGAATGTTGCATGAAACATAATGTTCATGTTGCGGTGGGAATTTTCTACCCTAGAATCGAACGACGTAGTCATTTTTTTCACATATTTTTCAATGTTATAACTATAAATTTTGGATGTTGTATACGTTTTGTTTTGACGTTGCAACGGAGCATCCGGCGGGAAAATTCCCATCGGACGTCCGGGCGCTAGCAGTTCGGGTGCTAGCAGTGAAAAAAAAAAGCCTGCTACATTTTGTATATGTACGTAGGAAGAATAAGAACAATTAAGCTCATTTCGTAATTTTGAACCTCTCAGGGCAATAACAAAGCTGAGCAAATCGATTGACGAGAATAATAGCGGAAGAATCAAGTAATCCGCCACCTGCAAGCATCAGTTTGCGTTGCACTTGCACGTAACCGAGGCATCGAGCATAGCAGGAGCAGGCATCTGGACAAGTCTGATGACACCAAGGACTGGCGCCCGAGCTGATTTCTTCAACGAAGAATTCTTTATATCTCGTTTTGTTCCTTCGTCACTTTGTGCCACCAAGTGGCCGCAGTGAGCAGCGCAGGCCAAACAAATTGTTTTGGCCGGCAGTTCTCCCAGCAAATGCCGATGCTAACCGGCAATTTATTTTTGCGTTAGAGCTAGACATGCTTGATGTGACCGCCGCTGGGTCTTTGTGACAAAGCGAAGCAAGTCATGTTCAGGTAGTGAGATTTGAGAATGAACAAAGGGGGGGATCTCAGGGTGGAAAAAAATAACGGTGAAATGTAGAGGTCTCGCTTTGCAAGCACGACTGGTACTGAGATGGAAAACGAAGTCCAGACGTTCGGTTAAAGCAGAACAACCGTACTGGCATTTTAAGTTCATAGGCTGACGGAGAAAGCCCGGGGAGGTGAAAACGAACTAATGTATCAAATGTAATGCCGTCAGAGCCAGAGAGTTGCAGTCTCTGAAAATAGTTCAGCTAAACTGAATCTTCATCTGAACCCAAAAGTCCACAGAGCGTCAGAGCAAGAGAAAGTACTGAATACTAAGGTTTCCCTTCGAAACATAACCGATCGAAATATCAAAGAGCAGCATAATTGACCGTTCATCAAACGTCTAAAATTATTCTGAACACAGAAACAGAAATGCACGTAGCCTTCGGCGAATCGGGAAGCAAGGATCAGAGTAGTAGAACACACGAAAAAAGTTATCTTCGAAATCTTACTCAAACCTCAAACCACTCCCTCGCTGCTTGTACCGTGATCATGTTCCGCCGTGGCGCGACACGACAACTCCTGCGGCGGTGCACCGTCGCCGTGGCTCCTCTTGCACTCGTTGTAGAACACGGTGTACACCATGGGGGAGAACATCCCGAGCAGGAGGCGCACGGCGCACGCGAACGCGTCCCTCCACCCCCGGCCGCCGCCGCCGCCGTTTCCTCCGATGCCGCCGACGAGGGCGTCGGCCGCGGCCAGCACCAGCGCGATCAGGAATCCCTGCGCGCTCCTCGCACCCACCGCCTCCCCGGCCCTGTGCAGCGCTTCCAGGCCGCGGCAGCAGCCGTCTTCGACGACCGAGACCACCACCCCAACCGCCCACACCATGGCCAGGTAGATGTACAAGAGCCGCGCCGCGGCGACGACGGCTGCGGCGACGATGACGGCGAGCCTGGACGCCGGCCCACCGGCGGCGGCGGCCATGTTCAGGACCGGGATGGCGATGAGGGCGACCGAGACCGCGGTGTAGCCCACGGATAGGAGTGTGGCGTAGAGATAGGTCACCAGGGGCGCCTTCCACGACGCGGCCAGCTTCAGGTGAAGGTCCTTCGCCGGCAGGTGCCTGCCGGCGCACGCCGCCGAGGCGGCGTGGACGATGACCACCGTGGAGGCGAAACGGCCGAGGTGGGAGGCGGCGGCGAGGGCAGCGTTGACGTGGGAGAGGGCGTCGGCGTCGCTCTTGAGGCGGAGGAGCAGGTCGTAGAACCGCGGCGTGACGGGATGCTCCCGGCCGAGGGAGCGCAGCCTGGCGATGAAGCCCAGGAGGAGAGAGTACACGGAGACATGGCCGCCGACCAGCTGGAGGGAGGTCGGGATCAGGGCGAGCAGGAGGCATGGGAGCATGTGCTTCTTGCTCCGGCGTGCGAGGCACAAGGCCTCGCTTAGAACAGCAACGACACCCCGGGGTGCGTCCATGGCTCTTGGATCCTTGAGGAAAAATTCGGTCAAGACGTGCTCCAAGCCTCTCTCTCTCTCTCTCTCTCTCTCTCTCTCCCTCCTCCTCCCTCTCCACGTCTGAATTTAAGAATACATGCGAATGTGATGTGAGGCCTTGTGGCAGCTTTCACAATGCTGACATAGTCTTCAAATTCTGAACTGAGTAGGACATGTTGGCAATTCCTCTCCTTGTGTGCGAATTTTCTTCATTTCTATCTGATGCGGTTAGACATCTAAGGCAGAAGCACCATTTTGCATGGAAAAAGACAAGAACAAAATGTCTAGCACTAGAAACGGACTCCTACGAATCCATGATGCATTGTTTCTATCAAATTGCTACTGAATTTGAGCATATTTCGGCTCAATTTCCTCTGAACAACACTATACACTGCATGTTATCAGGAAAAACGCTGCAGTGCCCATTTTGGTTTCAGTGAAAGACGGCCGGTAAAAAAAGCTTTAGACATTCCTGCTAGATTAGGTCTCGCAACTTAAACAAAAGAAATTCAGGTTCATACACAATGCCATTGAACTACAGAGGTTTGCTCTCCGCATAGTGCAACAGCAAATCACCCGTTCTACCAACAAAATCAAATGCCATTTTAGGAAGTTTGATAGCATAGAGCCTGGAACAAGCAGCTAGCTTTAAACATAAAATCCTACGTTTTCTTACAAATCATTCGACTGAAAATCGCAATCAAGAAAACAAGACATGATTGAGGACACAACTTGATGCCAGAATGACTTCACCAACTGACGAGAAATCTCAGGATCCAGAGTATTAATTCCCAAGGCGAAAACCATATGTTCAAAACAATGAACATTAACGAGCCGCAAAATCTTAAGGTCGCGATGAAATACAGAAATAAACCTACATGGTATTTGCAGACAATTTAAGAGCCAAGTAACATCTAATCTCCAAGTGATCGATACATTATTTATGTGAACATTCCTTCCTGTATAGCGAACAACCTTCTAAACTCCAATAGCCCTTTTCAGATTGACCATGCGCGTTGAAGATGGATAAGCCTGTTTGTGAACTCTTCCATAGTTACCATGCAAGGCCTTATTGTTCCTGTCCTTCGGGTACATCGGACCAGCCTGCTTGAAGCCTGCCACTCCTCCAGTGTAACCAGGACGTCCACCACCATAGTTTTCCTGCAACCTCCCCAATTTTGAAGGGTCCTGATTCTCAGCCCTGCGTCTCGGTGCTTCTTCCACTAGAGATTTACCACCATAAGCCATCTCATTTCTCTCCACAATGACAGAAAGGTTATCTGCCATCTGAGAGAGCAACCTGTGCAGCCTGGTTTGCTCTGCATTCTGAAAGACGATGCTCCATGTTGGTTGGTCCCACCTTGCATGAAGCTCCTCCTGTATCATCATCTTGCTGACAATATTGTGTGTATGTGATTCAGTCAGGTCAAACATCACAGATAGCTGGCCCAGGCTCAGGGAGCCATAGCAGGACGAATAAGAAATGAGATAAGTTTTAAGAGCTGCTTCTTTGATCTTAAGCTTTAGCATATCAAGAACATGCTCCCTGCTCCTCCAAAGCTTCCAGATCTCAAGAGAACTGATGACATCGAAAGCCTTTTGGTAGTCACCCATCTTAAGGATTCTTGCAGCAGCCATAACATGGCCTCTCACATTCTCCGGAGGGCTAACGAAAGTCAGCCTCTCGCTGAATTCAAGAAGCGCTCGGAATGTTTTGTTCACAGGTTTCCGGTTGCCGTAAGTACTGGCTGCCATGCTAGGCACCTCTATCAACATGGCAGAAATGAAATAAGCTGCTTCCAAAAGTTCATAATTGATATGCATGTGGTAAGGTATCTGCCGTCTCTTCTCAAGTCTTTCCTGTTGGAACCAGTCATAACAAACAAATTATAACAATTATACTGCAGCAAGTATAGAAACATGAGGGTCCAGATCCAAAACATTATACTACAAAGGCTTTAATCTATAACATGTGAGATGCCAAGCGAGCCCAAGACATCATTTTGACAATAGATTGTTTTCTGTCTACAACTAAAGCATACATTCACAAACAACATAAACAGATATATAACTCAACGAATATTACTAGCTCAGAACACGTTTTATTCTCTAGGCACGCATGATAACCATTTGATAAATACACCGTATACCAGAAGTGCTGACTTACAGTGTCAAAAAAATATGCTTAATTATCACTCTCAGCATGTGTAAGGCTCTACCTTAAGAAAAAAGTGCAAAGGGGCAAAAAGAAAAGGGGAGAAATCTGGCATGAATTATTCACATGCTTTTTTTTTTGTTAGTCTACTTGTCTGACGGTAGCATATGCAGAAGTCATGATAAAAAACTGATAGAATGCTTCCACTTAGCAAAACAACCCAATACATAGCCACTAAAAAATAAATGTGCACATTTCAACAGAAATTAAAAAACTAGCCCATAGCTAAGGTATAATTATTCAGATCTTACAAGAATGGAAGTACTTCTGTCTTCCGGAAACTGAGCGTACGAGCATGTGTGTTATGTAGGGGAGATTGTGAGTACTACCTGCTCAGGGGTTTTTTCATGATAACGGCCATAACGTACACCTTGTGCAAGCAATTCTCTAACTCTCCCAGTTGCATATAACTCAGATAGGCAATCATAGGCTTCAGCTGTCAATCCAGCCCTAAAAGCACAAAGACCCAGCTGCGCAATGACTCTGTTAAACAAGATCTGTGAAGATATGTCCATAAGCTTAATTCCATCTTGCAAATGACTCATTAATAGCAAGTCACGGGCAACTGGGAATTCATCAGAGATTGCATGGTGGTATACATCGCATAGCATTGCTCTGGCTTTGGTCCTTTCATCTCCATACTTGTAAATTATAGATGTCAATCCATCCATCAAAGTTCTACTACTGGGAGGGAAAATAGGCCTTCTAGGTACAACTTCTGGAATGACAACAAATGGTGTTGGCCTGATACATCCATCAATCGCCTTGGCATCCCGATCTTCATTTTCAGCCTGTTCTGCCAAGTTTCTCATTGCATCATACACTTCTTGGGGTTTATAGTAAATAAGTTCAACTTGATGCAGTGCAACCTTAGCAGAAGCCCTAAAATTCCCAACTCTTTCCAGGTAACCCTGTACATTTTGTGAAACAACCATAAACAAGGGCTCATCCCGCAGCCTCTGGACGTAATCTTTTGTGTGTGGCTCAGTGTACTGCAAACTCTTGAAATACTCAGAGTCCAGTCTCTCAAGGAAGGCAGCCAAATCACCTGACACATGGATAGTTCCACCATAATCAGCACCATTACAAGTCTCCTTCTCGGCAGGCTCAACTAAGTTGTCAATCACAATATTGGGATATTGCTGCAGGATGTCAAGCACAAGAAGAATATTGTTAGCACAGCTCTTCCACACATTGATCGGCATGTGGCCAAGCAAGCTGGGATTGATGTCAAACTGAGCTGAAATCACATGACAAAGAACTTTGAGCTTCTGAGAAGGTGTTTTTGCCACATGACTCAAGAACATAAGTTGGTCTACCCTTTCAACTCTCCCAGTACCTTTCTTGCCCCTTGATGCCACAATTTCCTTCAGCTTCTTGTCAACAATTTCCCAAGTAATCTCACTTGGGTCTTTGGAGAACTGCTTGTCCATAGGATTGTCCTTGTCGGTTATCTTGTTCAAGGGTTCTTCATTCTGTCCATACCGATGATTATTATCCTCTCTCTTATCAGATGCTAGCCTATTTATATCAACATCTGGATCACTATCATATTCATCATCACTGTCATCCTTGCCCTTGTCATTTGCACCCTCCTTGTAAAAACACTCCGGATTCTCTCTGCACTTCAGTATCAGCTCTGCATACTGTTTGTTGTTCTTCTTAAGATTTTGCTTCATTGAATTTAGTGCCTTTGAGTTGCTGCTATTCATCTTCTTGGCTTCCTTGTTTGCGAGTGACTCAGTGAGGAAGTCTTCAAGCAATGTAAGAGAAAGGATGTATGCATTTGGAAGCTTGTTGGACTCATTGACACGAACAACCTTCTCAAGCTGTTTGTTGAGGTTTTCGAAGCAACCTTGGAGACTAACCCAATCATTGATCTTCATAGCATTGCGTATCTGTTCAACAGTAGACCACATCTCCTCATTAAGTTTGACCTTTAATGGCCGCACCACACGATGAGTATCCGACTCATCACTGTCACTTGAGTTGCCCAAGTAATACTTGTGGTCCTCAGGATTCCTGATAGGACGAGGAGGGACGTCATCAGGCAAACTTTCCACAGATTTACTCTCATAGTCGTCAGAGTCAGTATCTCCCTGAAATTGAGAAAACAAGGCAAAAGGCAATGGAATCTTAGTATTAATCAGGTAAAGTAATCATCGTAGGTCATAATTCAAAATATTAGAGAACCGAAAACTGTGGTACCTGTCGTGACCAGAAGCGTGAGGTCTGCATGGCTGACATTTGACCAACAGATTTACTCTCATCATCATCAGAGTCAGTATCTCCCTGAAATTAAGAAAACAAGGCAAAAGGCAATCGAATCTTAGTATTAATCAGGTAAAGTAATCATCGTAGGTCATAATTCAAACTGTTAGAGAACCGAAAACTGTGGTACCGGTCGTAACCAGAAGCGTGAGCTCTGCATGGTTGACGTTTGGTTTGTTTTGTACTATTTGGAGCTCCTGAACCTACAAATTGTGCAAGTGAAATATCCTTTTAACTGAAAAACTGTGTAATGAAACATGCAACAAACTCTAACTGCAAAGTTAGAGTTTAACAGAAAGTTGAAAACTGAACCAAACAGATGCGCACAAAAGTGATATATTTTCAACAACTAACTTTAACATTCTGTGGCAGGCTATATTCAGTGTTGATCAGTCATCCAGGAGTTCAGGGGTTTTGCACAACTCTACAGTTTGTGTTCGTAATAGTAAGAACAAGTCAATTCCTGCCAGTTGCTAAGAATTAAAAACAAGCAAAAAAATAGCCATGTGAATGTAGTATGAGAAATACAAAAGGACATATAAGATCTTTAAGCCTCGCTGCATATATAACATAGGTAAACAGTAAATTAAACATGTCTCCAGTAGTCCAATCAAAGAAAGATGGCGCGACCAATTTGCAACACCACAAATCAACAAACATAATAATCACAGGAAAACCTAAAAAAGAGAAATCACATTGGAAGAGTTCAATGAATCCACACAATAGGATAAAGCATCAGGGGAAAAGGTACATCATCTTTTACATCTACCAAATAAGTATTATGTAGATCGTCAAACTATGCCCATTTGCCACATTAATAGCATTCCTTAAGTTTTCTGTCAACAAAACTATATAGTATGTAATTGCGCAAACAGTAGTTCCACCAAGATTCCACCAAGCTTTGGGCTGAGTTGTTCTAATTGTCTAAACTTATGCCAAATACTACCCACATATGCTGCTTAGCCAGTTGGCCTATGGCTGAATAGGAAAACCATGGGGTGAAACTACAAAAAGAGAAACGTCAACTTAAGATTCTAATCAACTGGTATTTAGTTCATCCTCGCCTATAATGTGCTCATCGTTAGGACCAGAGCTTCTGTACCAGCCATGGATTTGCGTTGTAGTCTCAGGTGCCAAACGAGCAAAGGTATCAAACAAAACAATAAAACAAGCATCTCCAGGAAGCTAAACCACCAATTGGGCTACAAATCCACCAGCAATTCATTCCAAACGGCACCAAAACGTTTCAGGTCAAAACCCTAATGCCGGTGGCAATTTTCAGCCTAGAAACATCGGATGGAGTCACGGAGATCGACGGCACGGTGCGCACAAACATCTCGAAACGAACAACCTTCGCCGAAATTCAATCCGTAACATCGTCGCACCTGACCCCCCGCAACACGAATGATGCCCTATACGGCCTACAGCAATAACCCACACGAACGAACGGAGGAACCACGATAAAATTAGGGAGAGATCGAAGAGCGAGCGCAGCATTACTTGGAAACGTGGAGAGGGAGGAAGAGGCGCCGTCGTCGCGGAGTCGCGGGGCGGGGACGACGTCGGCGCCCGCTAGGGCACGGTGGGGCGGGGCGGCGGAGAGCTGCTTTCCCTTTGGTTGGGTGGTGATGGGGAAAGGGAGATCGACGATCGAGGAGGCTTATATTGGGGCGGCGGCGCTCGGGAAGGGCTTGATTGGACCGGACAACAAAAGGGCCGCATAGCAAGAAAGTCTTGGCCCAATACGTGGTTACCCTGCTTTTGGGCTGAAATTAGCCTTCGATTCTCTTGTTGGGCTATATTTGCCGAGTTGGCTGCTGTACACTTCTTTCTTCTCTTAAACTAAAGAAGTAGAGGCTTACAGTTACAGCAGTATTTCTTTATGTCCTTTTCTGTGTTCACTTTCTTAGCAGCTGACGAATCTGAGGATTATCTTCGTTAAGGATTCCCTTGACCGAACCAATGATCTGGTTATATATTTATACATGGAAATAAAAAATACTCAAAAAGCATCCAGGGCCGCCTCTGAGATTTGGGAGGCTCGGGATGAAAGTAAAACTCGGACCCTTTAATATAAATATTATACAAATATATATGAAATGTTACCTATAAATACTTAAATGTATCTAAAAGCAAAATTTATATCAAATTATTTAAACATATTACCTTAAAATTTCTTCTAGCATTCCTCGATGTAAAGTCACCTATAATAGGGTTGATGTCAATCTTATCCAACAATTTCTTAGTTGAGTACCGGTGCGGTCGAATAGGAATAGCCTGATGCGAAGTCGAACATGAACAGGAACAATACGCGCGATTCCGAAGGGGATCGCGCACATGCAGCGGGAGTCCAGGCACAGCATGGTAGCAGCAGGCGCATGCGGCAACGGTGCTACAGCGGTCGCTGAGTGCGATCTAATCGCGTTTGCCTTTAGGTCTGCTGGCCTGGTCACACGTGCTGCATGGCTTGTAGGCCTCAGGAGTTAGGCCTGGTCACCTGTGCGCCTAGTTTTAGGCCTCAGGCCTGGTCACCTGTGCCTCTGTGCGCCTGCCTTTTAGTCTCAGGCCTAGTCACCTGTGCCTTGTGCGCCACCTGGGGGTGAGGCCCTTGGGATTTGGGGGCCTACGGCAGCCGTCCCCCTGCCCCCCCCCCCCCCCTCCCTCCCCGCCCTGAAAGCATCATGTCTCTTGTGAGTTAGTCCCCGTCATGAAAAATCCTCTATAATTATCTATAATATTAATTGATCATTAATAATGTGTTTCACAACACTCCCCCTTGATCAATTAGCTCCTTGTAAGCTTCATGTAATCCTTATTCAATCATTTTTTATTATCCTATGGGAAAAACTTCTCCAAAAATCCTATGGGAAAATATTGAGGAGAAACCAATTTGTATGTCCATGTATGCTATTAAAACTCTTTTAAAACCTACTGGGAAAATATAAGGAGAAAATGATATAGCATATTTAGATTATTGTCTCATTGCAAACTTGTATGAGAAAAACCTTGAAAAGGAAAACTCATAAGTGAGTTTGGAGATCAATAATATTATGATCTAAGAATCATATTCGAATAACCTTTCCTAAAACCCAATGGAAAAATATGAGAAGGAATTGTATGTCTTTTATACCTCCTTAAAAACTCTTGTAGAGAAAATAGAAGGTATGACATGTAATCTGTCTTGAATACCGCCTTTAAAATTCCCGGTATGGAAGATAGGTGATATGACATATATTCTTGTATTAATACTACCTCATTAAAATCTTTGATGAGAAACCTTTGTGAGGAAAAACTCATATAGGTAAAAAAAAGTACAATATGATGTTTGGATAGATTAGAATTTTAGGAGAGTCTCCCCCTCAGCCTTGCAAAATTTAAAGTTGTCACTCACCACTTACCATGAACACCATTCTACGATGTAGTGGTGGATAAGTACATTAGTGAGTATATTTTGCAAGATGTTTATTCCCTCACTTTGTAAAAATGAGGATAAACATTTTGGACAATAAGTTAATGATATTGCTCATATGTAATATGGTTTCATCCAAGCAATACAAATTGCATTATCATTTATGGATAATGTTTAGTGATTTGATGGAATCACATTTTATCATTCACCGAAGTCATATATATACATGTGATGCTCCAAAATGACAGATAAAAGTTTCTATTAGAGTCCATTTTGATGACTCACCTGAAAACTTTATTATCTATATCAATCTATGACCTGGCAATATGGGGATCAGTTAGCCAGTATCTTGATATCCTACTTTGTCATGTCTCAAAATAATAAATCAAGACTTTTTAGTACCATTTAGATATCCGTGGATATTCTTTCTAAACTAACACTAGTATGGTATTGTTGGAGTTGCACTAATTTGTGCTATAGCAAGGTATCTATAAATGCAGTATTAGGCATGTTGCAATTTGTATAATACACAAGCACTTTCTTGGCACTAAGTTTATCATCCTAGGGTCTAAATGGATATTGATCTATCTCTTAGGGACTGAATGACCATAAGTGTTGATGGATATGCTTGTCCAATATTATTTGAATATTGGTATACAATATCAATTGAATATTGATAAACTGATATATATGCATAAGTTGTAAACTTAAGCATAGTTTGGTTTTACCCAAATTTTCATCTCAAATTCCGTCATAAAATGAATGCTTGTTTGTTTGTGTGTTGAGATGATGGAAAATCCAAGTCGGATTTGTTTATGAACACATATGCAATCATAGTTATTGGAGTAATCCTTCTATGGAAGATACTCTCTTAGTCAGTTGTACCACAATCAACTTGACTATTTCAAGCCATGTAGTGACTAGTTATACACAATATATGTTGCGATTTCTATTTAGATTTAGAATGTGAAGTCTGTTGAGGACTTGTATATCCAAATCTATCAAAGTTATTTGATCTGCCGATGATTAAATATGGGAATATAATTTTCACATATACCACGAGGGTATGTTGCTTGGTCTCTGCGTGAAACTGTTACTATAATCTCTCATTATCTCACCACCTTGATTTCATAAAGAATGCATTTGTGAGAAGATGATATTACTATGGGAAATACCTCTCGCTAGTGAACGAGAGAAATTCTCCATAATTGGCACCTTTGCTTTGACCCAATTTGAGTGTTGATACACTCTACTTAGGACTTTTGGTCTAGATCCAGTTTAAGGTGTATACCAATTTTGAGGAGCATATGTCGATAATTTGTAGTCTTTGTATAATTGATTCAACAGAACCAATATAGCAAGTGAAATATTCACCCATTAGAACTCATATCTCATTTCCCATGATGATAGAGTTAGAGTGTTCCAATGACCCAGTGCCTGAATTTATGTGCACATATACTGGGCTTTTGAATATTGAACATTTATAGGCTTTGGATTTTTAATATCCATAAAGTGTCTAACAACATACATGATGCTGATTTGCATTTACTATCTTGGAGGATATGTCCTCCTATTTCCGCGGATGCTTGTAATAAGCTATATCCCTAATGACCATACTTCTCCCCCTCTTATTTTAATTTGGGAGTTGAGTGATCTCTTGTTAGATCATCACTCTTTCTAGCATACTAATTGTAGGGATTGGATAAGATGACATTTTTTATAAGCAAATGCATTTGGTAGGCTATTTGTAATGTGTTAAGATAGTCAGAACTGGTTATTCAGATATTCTTTGTTATGTATGTGGATATGAAGACTGAATATGTGTAACATTCATTTTGGATTCCTGGCATTCTATGTGTGGTATTAATCTCCCCTAATGCCTGGAATTATCCTCAAACTATGATCAACATACGGGTTGTGTATAAATCCCCACAAGAAATCTAAGGTATTATATGAATGATGGATAATAATACCTTTTGTGTGGGTTCCTAATGCCCATGATGTATGCTGAGGTGGTGATATCGGTATGTGAAAAATATAACTGACATGCAGATGGGAAATATTTGGCTGTGGCCAAGTTTCCACGTACTAACTGTATTGGAGGGAGTCGTATGATTGCAATTTTATGAATTTAGATTATGCGGTGTGTAAGTCCGCATATTATCGACTTGATGTTGATAAATTCAATTCTATTTGGATGGTCATGCAAATGAGTTACCTCGATAAGAGATTCAATTAAGCCATAATTGGTATGAATATAGAGACTTAGTGATTTAGTTCCCAAATCTAAATGATTCCATATGAATGGATTTAATCCTGTGTCCAAGAAAATTTGCTCTAAGTTGAAAAATTAGAGCAATAAATTTGATAAAATTGTGATGCCTTATAATAAGTAAGGAACATATGTGGCACTATTTGCAAATGCATGCATAAGCACTTTAGAGTGCATGGATAGTCCATAAATGGATGAATATGGCCAACTTATCTTGAATGTGTTTAAGAATTTTAGTGGCTCATTAATTGGAATTTTAAAGTAAGAGGGCCTTAAAATTAATTCCCTTGTAACACATGTGGTGCACAAAATATGAGGATTTTGGGAATATATGCTATGACCAATAGAATTGTCATAATTTTTCTTATCATTCATGAGTTAGCATGACCAAGATTGAAAAATTATTGTATACGCAACATGTCAAATGGGGTTGATGTATGTACATATAATACATCCCAGATGGTATGAAAAGATTGTTATGATTATTTAATTTACATGTCCATTGTACCAAGTTGAGTGTTGATAGCATTTTTCTTAGTAATAGATTTTGATATGAAACCATACTAATGTATGTCATGAAAACATATTGGAATATTTGTAGAATACATGAGTGCATCTATGATTAATAATTGAATACCCATAAGGAGAGTTTATATCTCCCACAATTGTGATAGTGGTAATTTGATCCACTAAACAAAACTCCTTTTCTATCTGGTTGGACCCTGAATAAATACCACGTATGAGGTACATGTTATTAATGATGGACAATATGCTACTTGTAGTAGTATAGTGTTGAACTAATGATAATTCCATGAATTATATGGAAACCTATGGAGATCTAATTTATTGAAGTAAGCTTCAAATTGATCTCCTTGAACTCGCTTTCCTCCAATGGAGTGGAGGTATTGTTTGAACCATATATTTGATTTGGAAATCATGTGTACATGAATGTACAACCACACTTTAGACAAACATGAGATTTGTCATTATGGTCATTTTTACGAAAGTGACATTTTATATATGGGATCTATTGTGTTGTAAATTCCATGAACTGAAAGTTCTATTATTTGTTAATGTTCAAAGAATAAATGGATTTTACTCCTTTGGATACTCAGACTTGTAAAATCTGAATGGAAGAAATGTAGTAACACACAAAGGTGCATGTGTGGTAATGCCAATAATGGATTGGGTACTTTGATTAGGGTAGAACAATGTGGTGGCAGTGGTGCCATGAGTCTCCCGATGATATCGTTGATATCAAGTGCCCATTTTCAAGGATAAATCCCATCCATTGTGTAAATCATGTATATTGTAATGAATTTACTCGAGGAGTAAACTATATAGCCTGAAATATTATTGTCGTGCAGCTTTTTTTAATCAAGTTGATACTTGATTATAATGATTATAAGTGGACTATTCTATAATTAACAGGCGATAGAAGTCGCTGCACATGTTCTAGACACCACTCTTTTGACAATAGATGATATGATGATCATTGCCAAAATATAGTCTCTACGTATATATGATAAAAGATAGTCACCAAAATATGTTGCAGTTTTGTTGCTATTATTTAAGCAAAATTTTATGCCTAAATTTTGAATTCAAGAGGAGTCTTGAATTATTCTATGCAAAATCATGTACATTCAAGATGTGACTTGAAGTACAAGTAGTGCAGACCTCATCTTTGATAGGCGATGAAATCATTGCTATCGAGTGTAACTCGATCATCATGTACTAGTGAGTCAACACATCAAAAGGTAGTCACTAGAATGTTGTAGACTTTGAAGTAGTGGACGAGAAACTCGTTGCTATAGACACAGTTTGCATGATTGCAATAAATACCTTAGACTCCATTTATATATGTTACACACGTCATTTCAGGACTAATCACCATGTTGACGTTATTATTATGCAAAACTAGCGAAGGAAAGATAATTTTTGCAACAAAATTAAGGTATACATCAATGAGCAGTGCAACTACTGTAAATATATTGTTTATATTCCTGTGGGACTGAATGACTTGATAGTCACAGTTAATACAATTTTTTCATTGTATGAATCTTTGGATCTACACATAGATGGTAATCATCATAAGATGTAGACTTTTTAGTGATGAGCAAGTAATTTGCTACCTAAAAGCACGGTCTCAAGGCAAATAAATTCTTAGATAAGAACTTATCGCAACCGGTGCCTAGGTCATATCATCTCGTGTTATTCCAAAATCATATTTATATACCTTAATTTAATTTTGCATCACCTTCTACATGATGTAGAATATTGATCAAGTATTTAACTATGCAAACAAAATAAATTGCATATGTAAAGATTGTTCAACACCAATGAAAGATTTGTGGATCATAATGATGCGCAATTACTGCAGTAAATTTGGCATCCTTATTGCATAGGTGCTAATGCCTGATGGTATATCGAACAATGTGTATGACAACACATATTTACAGAACAATCCAAGGGCTAAAATAGAAACATGCAAAATTGAATATTATAGACATGCAAACAAAGGTAAGCCAGGGAGCTATATTGTAAAACGGAGGTGGCCTGGTGGCCTGATCTGGCCTGGCGGGCGACCCATCAGCAACAGTCGTAGGCCATGTCGCCGACCCTTATTTGGCGTCTGGCTCGGCCTGCAGGCCTTGCGGCCCAATCAACCTAGCCGGGCGTGGCCCATATAAAAGGTGGAAGGAGCCGGTTAGGGTTCCGCTCCTCGTCTAAGCCGTCGCCGCAGCCTCTTGCTGTCACACCGATGGCCGGAAGGCCGCACGTCATGCTGCTGATGTGCACGGTGCAACCACGTGGGCTCGCCATCGCCTACAGCCTTGCCGCTGGTCTTCATCTAGGCCGTCGGCCTGGAGGCCGTGTAGCGGCACGTAGCCATGCAAGTGCTGCCTCCCATGAGTCTACCACCATCGGCCACCGGCCTTTGCTGTTCAAGCATTGGAGGAGCAGCCCAGCGTTGCTAGGCTCAACGTGTCGCATAGAATCCCCGAGTGGTGGGCCATGGCCGTGACATGGCCAAGAGGACTGGCCGCCGAGGGCGCACCGGCTGGGCCACTACCGGGGTTGCCACAGGAGATGCAGCCTCGGAGGGCCTGCTAGCGTTGAAGAATGGTGGCACACCCTGGCAAGCATCCATTGTCCCCATGGTGGTGAAGCACGGATGCACCGCTACCATCGCCCCTTGTCCTTACTAGCCCCTAGGCACTGGTTGTGGTCGGCCGCAGGCCGTTGCTGGTATATGACCGCGATGCGGCCGAGAGGGCTAGGCATCAAGAGTGGTGCTACAGAGGCAGGGGACGGGGACGCCATCGGTGATGCAAGGCCAAGCCGCTGGCCTTGCTCCAGTGGTGGAGCGAGGAGGCATCCACGATGAGCATGTCGCTGATGATCATGCAAGTCATGGCGTCCTGCAGGATGTCAGCCATGGTGTGGAAGCTATCGTGGAGGCCGTCATCTTTGTACGCTTGGAAGAGGTACTGGTGGCCGCCGTGCACCAACGGCATAGGATAGATGATTTGCATCTTTCGTTGTGTGAGCATGGTGTGAACGTGTGCGTGCATCTCTTCTCATTACTTGTAGATGCAGTATAATGTCTCACCTTTTCTCGTCGTGGTTGTTGATGTGTTGAGAGTTGAAAGAGATAGAGAGAATGAATATGAGGATTCTCTTCATTGATTAATTCAATGATCTGGTTACATATTTATAAAGGGGGAAGAAAATGCCCAAAGGGCATCATGTCCCTTGAAAGTTGGCCCCATCGTGAAAGGTCCACACCTTTTCATGAAAGGTCCTCTACAATTATCTATAATATTAATTGATCACTAATAATGTGTTTCACAACAGGAAGGACCGGAGAGATATCTCGTGACGACGGTTAATGACCTTTCGGCCTTAAATGAGGGCTTCCATGTGACGTGGCCCATGCACCATGAACAGTGACACACTTGCTGCAACAGGTTTGAGTGAGGTTCCTTTGCCTTGTGTGGCTGCTACTGCAACATGTGTAAAAGTGCAACCAATATGCCTGTGGTTGCATGTTGCATCCCGAATTCCCGGAGCGTTGTGCACGAGCCCCCATTTCAAAAAGTTCTTCAGATGTTAACGTGTCATTTTTAGGCTAGTCCCAATGAGATTTCATGAAGAGTTTTATGAACATTAAATTTCATGTCATATCAGCAAAATTGCTGACTTGGCAAGGTCTTTATAAGGAGAGAGAAAGGAGAGTTTTATCATATGTGAGAGGAGTTTTATCCTCGTAACACTTAACAGGCACGATTATCTAGTTTACAGTCTTGGTAACAATGCAATATAACTGGCACGATTATCTAGTTTACAGTCTTGGTAACAGTGAATAAAACTATGCACTGAGACTGTCCTTAGGGTTATCGCGGGACAAAGGATGTGATGGTGGTGTTTATCTGTACGATGGATACAGGGCATTATTTGTTTCATCAATGCCAAGGCATTTGCATTCTTGTCATAACGCCACAGGATAATGACTCCAAAAGGGGTGAATCGTCGCAGTGCAATGCATAGAGGACCTACTAGCAAATTGGAGTATGAAATAGCTGGGCAGTGTGGATAAGCTCTCCATGTAAACCCTATCCTAAATTCAAGAGGGAATAAGGTGGAAAATCAGTATCTGGCCGACCCTTGTTTCTCATTTCGTGATGAGGGAACCCTCAGTTCGTTCCCCTTCAACCTCGGCCGAAGTTGAGTCCCGGACCATGTGATGGGACCAATGGCTAGAAGCTCGCACGTGGCTAGAAAATGCATAACACTTTTGATCCCTACCTCCTACGTTCTAAAAAAGACATATATAAACATTTTTTCATTTATACCGTATATTTTATAGACATTCATAGTCAAAAGAGTGATCTTCAGCATCGCGTTGGTATCCTAACGGTTAATATTTCGATATGCCTGAAATTGTTTCATTGATTTGTACTCCAAAACTAAAAGCCACTTTTGTTTTCCAAGACTGGTTAACTAAGGTGGTGTTTGGATCACTAGTTCATGGGCTAAACTTAAGCCCCTAAATTTTAGCTCCTAAACTTTAGTTCTGCCCACCTGTTTGGATCCATGAGCTAAACTTTAGTCCTTCATCAAACAAAAACCGATTTGCCCTCATTTATTGAGCACTCCCCACTCGTCCTCCACCTCCTCCCCTACACCCCAGCGCACCTCCCCTCCGCGTCCGGCATGCCCTGCCTCCTCCCCACGATCGAGCCCGAGCCCCGCGCACCACCTCTTCGGCGGCTCCGCGGCGTCCCCGCGCAAGTCCTCCCCCGCGCAACCTGGTGAGACACCTGCTGCGGCTGCCTTTCCTGCCCTCGTCGCCCGCCAAGCACATCAGAGCGGCGCTCACGCGGCGGCAAGGCCCGCCGCGGCCCTCCATCCCTGAGGAAGGCGGCGGCGAGGGGGAGGGCAGCGGCGGCAGCTGGGGGCAGCAGAGAATGGCAAAGGAGGCGGACCCCGAGCAGGCCGCGAGGCTCTTCAGCATCTCCAATGGGCTGAAGCGGACGCAGGAGGACGACGACACCGGCGGACCACGGCAGCGCCAACGCGAAGGTGAAGACGGAGGCGTCGGATCCGCATCAACATCGAGGAAGCAGCAGTAAGGAGCCGTCACCGAACCAGCACCCGTGGCCTGGGCTCGGATTCGGCAGCGGCGGCAAGGCGGAGGAGGAGGAGGAGGTGGTGGCGGCAGCGTGGGGCCGAGCGGAGACGACGGGGCTGGCGAGGCGAGGTGGAGGCGGCGGCGGCGGCGGACGAAGGAGGCGGGGGGAGAGAGAGTGCAGAGAGAGGGTGCAGGAGGAGAGAGAGGGGAGGGGGCAAGGGGAGGAAATTGGTCCGGGGACCACTTTTAGTCCCTTTTAAGGTCTCTTTGGGAGCAAAATTTTTTAGCTCAGATTTTAGCTATTTGCTCTCTTTAGCCCACCTGTTTGGATCTCAAGAGCTAAAAAATAAAAAAATAAGTTAAAAGTGCAGAACTAAAATTTATCCTTGGATCCAAAGAGATCCCTAGTACTACTCGTCAAGTTGAGAGTGAGGGACTTGGGGCACGAGCAGAATCAACCAGGGCCTTGTTTAGTTCCCAATTTGGGAGTGGCCAAATTGGCATTTTGACATAAATGCGCAACTGTAGCATTTCGTTTGTATTTGTGAATTATTGTCCAAATATTGACTAATTAGGCTCAAAAGATTCGTCTCGCAAAGTACAACAAAACTGTGCAATTAGTTTTTGATTTCGTCTACATTTAGTATTCCATGCATGTACCGCAAGTTTGATGTGATGGGGAATCTTCTTTTTGCATAGTGTCAAAGTTAGGAATTTGGGGTAACTAAACATGGCCCAGATAGCCCCGGGTTGCCCAATCAGCAGATCCCGACTACCAACAAATTAAAGAACACGACAACCAAACCGGCTCCTTCATCAAGTAAACGGCTCGAAAGTTCATTTATCCTTTCCATGGTTTCCAGGTCAACTATATAATTTTTTCGTATGATGCACGCATTGACCCTTGGTCTAATCATCTCAACCTGCACATGTTTAAGGATTCCTAACTCGACAGTACCCCCACTAAAATACGAAGCCACTTTCCCGGGAAGCAACTTTTCACCACCTTTTTCAGTATCATTTGATTTTTTTTATATCATAATATTTTGAAATGGCCTGATGGACACTGACGAACAATCCAAACAGCGTCCATATTTACTCGTCGCAGGTCAGGAAGCTATGGAGAAGCGAAATAAAAGTGGAGCACCTACTAACTGGCTCCGGCATTCAAGGCTGCAATGATGGCGGCAGCGTGTTGCTCAATTGAACAAGGCAAGGAGTAAATGAGACGGGATGCGACCAGCTCGAGTTGTGGTTTTCAAATTTCTGCCCCTCATCCCTGCGCTGTTGTACAACCAGATCCAGAGTAAATGCTATCCAATTCAGAGGAAATATGCAGAGTAGATGAAATGGGAGATGGGGTGAAGGAAGTAGTCGTGAATGTGAAATTTTACGATTACTAATTGGGGACTACCACCTAGGATCTTCTTTTGAAGCCTCCAGGTGAAATCACTTAGGATCCTAGATGGACACTTTAGAAAAAGAGAAATTCTAGAAATTCTCAAAAAAAACAAAACATCTAGCCAATCGGTAAATTCAAATCATCGTAGCCATTGGATCTATTATATTTTCTAAAAAATTACCCACCTATACCATTATGTAAATAGCCTAAAGTAACCCCCTGAATTTATATCAAAATTATCCACCTTTACCGTTATATAAAATAAACTTAAGTAACCCGATGTTCATCAAAATTACCCATTTATGCCGTTATAAAAAAAATTAGAATAACCCTTTGAATTTGCAACTAAATTGGCACCACTAATACTTAAAAAATAACTTAATGTAACGCCTTAAATTTGCATCTATATTACCCACATATGCCATTATTAAAAATAACATGAGGTAACCCTAAATTTCAATCCAAATCGCCTTAATTAAAAGTGTACATCAATATATGATTCTAAATCGTTTATTTCTTACACTATTCTTATATGATATAACAATAAGGTATACGCATGATGTGTATGTTATCATTTATAAAGATATAAAGGAAGTGATGAGAAAATAGATTTCAATGTTAAAACTATAGCTCAAACTTAGGATACATTAAACAAATTCAAGGGCATATTTACGATTCAAAGTGAAAGTTAAAGATAATAAATGTGAATGAAAATGTTATAGAGTAATTATTAATTATCACAATCGGATAAAGATAATAAGCATATATCTGTAAATGTATTGTATTTGAATATTTAACAAATGAGAGGTAACTCAAGGAAATAGTAAATAGTATTGTAGCAATATGATCTTATTTTTTTCTATTGGAGACTCTGCATTAGTTCTCACGAGATACACTAGAAACAAAAAAAAAATCCTAGAAATTCTCACCAACATTAGAAACATCAAAATCAAACATGAATCATGTAAACTCTAATAATTGTAGTCATTGGTCTATTATATTTTCTAAAATGTTACCCACCACTATCATTATGAAAGTATTCTAAAATAAACCCAAAACCTATATCTAAATTATTGATCTCTACCATTAAAAAAATAATCTAAAGTAACCACAATCATCATCCAATTTACTCACGCATATCATTATAAACCATAACTTAAAATGCCATTCTAAATTTGTACCTAAGTTACCAACATATATTGTCATTAAAAATAACCTAAATTAAACATCCAAATATTAATCTAATTATCTTCGTGTGCATCATACAGAAATGTCCAAAAGTAAACTAATATATGATTCTAAATTAGCTATTTATGTCATTGTTAATATAGAAATACTAAGTTAAGGTATACGTGCATGATGAGTATCACCATGTAGACCATTTATACATGTATGTGAGGAAGGGATGAAAAGTATTGATTTTATACTAAACACAATGTATCAAGGTGCGATATAAAATAAAAAATGTGGATGTGGATAAAAATGTGTATAGAGTAATTAATAATTAAAAATCAATCACTATTGGACAAAGATAAGTACACATCTATATGAATATTATGTTGAAGTATTAAAAATAAGACAGTAGGAGGTAAACGATTTCAATTATTAGCTTGAAGTTTATTTTATAAATAATTTTTAAATTCAATAGCTTCTAAAAATATTAGCCCGTGTGGAAGCACGGGTTGATGGACTAGTTGCTCGAATTGTTGTACTCCATTCAAGTTCATATTTTGTGTCGACTTGTGCGTAAAGAGATTCTGTTTGAATCAATTTTTTTTTTGCGAATTGAATCGATTTTTGTTAGGTTATTATGTCTATACCTTTCTTGTTTAGGATATATTTCTTTCTAACCTATGATCATTTCTTCCCAGCTACTTATGCAGTAGACTTCAGCCATTTCAGATCTTCAGTTCAGAATTCAGAAATTACCCTACTGAACCAATGTTGAATGTACGGTAAAGAACAATGCAAGTACAGCTAATCTACTACACACAATTGTGAAATGCTCTGAGAAAAACATCTGGAAATCCCGAGCCGTAAATCCTTTGGTAGCCACCGTTTCTTCCCCTCGCCAAGCAATGCAAATTTCCTGCGATCCAATGTTTGCAAAAGAAGATGCAGGCAGGCAGGCATGCGTACACAGTTACACGGGGAGCGGAGGAAGAAGAACCAGGCGCAAGATCTTGGATCTCCGCTTCGCTTCACAGGTGGCCTCTGATCCAGAGCAGCGTCCGCCGCGCGAACGACGGCGCCTCGTCGGCCCTGGAGCTCAGGCTGTGACCGCCGCCGGCGGACTCGAGGTCCCAGTCCACGACGCTGCCGCTCGCGCTCTTGTCCCACGTCGACACGTTGTACTCCGACTCCGTCACGGGGCTCACCACGTCCGCGCGCCGCTTCGGAACCGCCGCCGCCACCCCGACGTCGCTCGCCGCGCGCTGGAGCGCCGAGGAGAGCCGGAACGAGGAAACGCGGCGCGAATTCGAGCACGACCCGGCAGCGATTGCGCCGCCGGAGGACACGTCCTTCCGCCTCGGCCCGCCGCGCATCCATATCTTGGAGATCGAGAAGCTCTCCCGCTTGTCCACCGAGGCCTTCGACGGCTGCTGCTGCTTGGGCGGCGCGTCAAAGCCGCGGAAGCCTTCCCGCTTGGAGTGGCAGTCGCACTCCGACATGGCGACGCGGTGCCCCGGCATGCGCGTCGCGGGGCGCTTCTTCTCCGGTGGCTTGACGGCGACACGGAGCAGGGAGCTCTCGTCCATTACGTACTCGTAGGTCCCCATGGAAAAGCACCGCCTCACGTCCTGGCTTCCAGTGTTGTCGCTGCCGCCGGCACCTTCGGTGGCCTGGCTCCTGAACTTGCCGAGCTTGACGGGGACGACCACCTCGTCCTTCTTCTCCACGGGCTCCGCGGCGACGTGCTTCCGGTCCTGCCCTGCCTCCTCCTGCTCCATGACGAAGCTGAGGCGCGCCGAGGACACCGCATCGAAGCGATCCGAGACGGAGGCCTCGGAGCCGGACTCGAGGACGAACACCAGCGGGCTGCATCCGCCGCCGCAGGGGGAGAAGTCGGCGAGGAGGCTGCGGCGGCAGAGCGGGCAGGTGGAGTGCGACAGCAGCCACGTGTCGATGCAGTCGACGTGGAACGCGTGGCTGCACTTTGGGAGGAGGCGGAGGCGGTCGTCGTCCGCGAACTCGCAGAGGCAGACCGCGCAGTCAAAGGGGTCCTTCCCGCCGGCGCCGACCACGGCGCCGTAGAGGAACACCGGCAGCGCGTCGATGAAGGACTGGTCGACGCCGGCGTCGTGGAGGTGGAACAGCTGCTGGAGCTGCCCCTGGAACGCGGTGGCGTTCGCGTCGCCCCCGTACGCGTCGCCGGCGTCCCGCGGCGACGGGCGGAGAAGGAACCGGACGAGGAGGTGCAGCAGGCCGGAGACGAAAAAGATGACGGCCAGGATCAGGATGATGAGGAGGACGCTGGGGCTGATCCTGCTCTGAAAGCCCGCATCAGTGGACGACGCCGCCACCGGTGGCGGCGGCGACAGCAGCGGCGGGAGCGATAACGGCGGCGGCGGAGGCGGCGGGAGGTACGGGAGGGGGAGCTGCAGCGGCGACGTGGGCGGCAGCGCGGCGTAGTTGATGGTTGCATGCATGGTGTAGTGGCTCATGGCGCCGGGTCAGGGGGGGAAGCGCCTGACCCGTGACTCGATCTAGAGAGAGCCAGGTAGCGGGGGGAAGAAGACAATTTGGAGGTGGTCAGCAGCAATGGTGGGAGTGCCGCCTGAATCGGGTGTCGTCTTCTTGTCTGTCGCCTCTTCTCGCGATGGAGACAGAAGCCAAGGAGGAAGAGGGGATCATCGCTGGGAATCTTGTGTTTGATTTTTGTATTGTAAAGAAGGAAGGAACAGAGGAACAAAAGCAGCAGCTTGAACAGACGCGGGTTTGGAGAGAGAGAGGGAGGGAGCCAGGCTGCCAGGGAGGTCAATGTATTGGAAAGAGATGGATCCTTAATGTGGGGAGAAAAAAATGGAGGGGAGAAGGATGGTGATGGTGAGTATAAAACGAAAATGAATTTCTTTATCACCTCTTGAAAGAGAAGTGAATGGTCCCAAACAAACTTTCGTCCTTTAAAGGTAAAGGTGTGGTTTTGTATTAAGTTTGACTTTTTTATAAATTTATAGAAAAATATATTAACATATACTATAATACTAAAAAATTACTATCAATACATATTCATGGTGAACTTAATAAAATCAAATTGATTATAGTAGACTTTCGTATATTTTTTAACCATCATCGGCAAAATTAGATAAATTTTGACTTAGAAGAAAACTAAAACATGAGACACAACAGAAAAATAATTAATGAAATTCATAATTAATTGCTGGCTGGCTTTAAGATTTGTGCAAGAAAATAAATAGGGAGTATCGAAACATACTCGTCGATACGGCCACTTCAAAAAACATTGCTGCTTAAAAAAGTTAATGGATCGATATGTGTTGAGGAACAAAATCGAGGGTGGAAACATCCAAGAAATTCTTAGCTTCTTCAAGAATAAATGTAGTCACGTACTTTAAGTGGAACTAGCCATACAAATATTCTCTTACTCTTCGGTGTCGGGACGTTTTCCTTGCCTGTGTTGGTGTTGCTCCAGTGTGCGTCTTGGTGGTTTAGTTTTTTCGGTAGGTTTTTTTTATCTGATTATGACCTCTCAGGGCTATAATCTTATATTTTCTGCTATATCAATAGAAACGCACTCGTCGAGTGTTGTTCGTTCAAAAAAGGAAGCCTACGTACACTATCATAAATCTCAAAGAGAGTAAGTGACAATCTAAAACGGGTGATGGTAAAGCTCCAAGAGACATCGCCCCAAATCTCTACAATCTTGCGTGGAGAAAGAATAAGACAGTCCATGAGGAGATCATTGAGCACAATTGGACTAGAGGGCTCTGGAGAATGAATTCAGTTACAGAAATGGCAGAGTTTCTTTTACTGTGGGACTCAGTTCAGAACATAACTCTAAATGATCAGCCTGATGCAATTACCTGGAGATGGTCTGCAAACGGAGAGTACAGTGCCAAGACAGCGTATCTAGCTCAGTTCAGAGGATCCTATTGCACATTCCAACCAGCAGCTATTTGGAGGGCGCAAACTGAGGGCAAACACAGGTTTTTCACTTGGCTACTGCTGCAACAAAGGATCTTAACCGCTGACAGGCTTCTTGCACGAAATTGGCCATGCAACCCTGTCTGCCCTCTCTGCCAGGTGGAGCTTGAAACTGCTACACATTTGTGTCTCCAATGTCCATTCGCGTTGCAAGTTTGGCAAAAGGTCAGTGATTGGGCAAGTGGTATGGTTACTGTGCCATTGGCCGGTTCAGAGCTTCAGACATGGTGGTGTTCATCCATCAATGCGGCCGCGAAGGAAAAGAGACGAGCAACAGCAGCAGTTCTCATTTACACGGCATGGAATCTATGGAAAGAGCGTAATAGGAGGATTTTCGATGGAATTCAGTGCTCTGAGCTGCAAGTTTTCTTCTTTATCAAAGAAGAAATTCAACTTCGACAGAAGGCCTGTGGCACGCCGAGTGTCGACTAGGAGCAGCATAGTGCATCTTAGAGCTATGAGATCGGAGTTTATATTTCATCATGTAATCTTATTTATGTAAACGGTTCACTCATCTCTCTCCTTATATGATATGGCAGTGCTCCTGCCCCTTTACGTTTCAAAAAAAAAAAAATCTAAAACGGGTCCAAAGCCGGTCCATCTTGTTCCATCCCAGATCATCATGGAAGGGAGGGAGTTCATTTCAAAACCTGTTGAGTTTAATGGCGAAGCATGGCCGAACAAGAGGGTAGGTTTGCGTAATTAGTGCGCTTGTACTATGCGTACAACTAGTAATGTCTGCGAACATATTGGCATGGATGGTTACTGGTTAGATAGAAGTTGCATGTATCTTTAAAAAAATCACTTGTGTGAATGTAGACTTGCTCGTCCTTCGGAAACCAAACCATTTCCTTGGGAGCCATAAACTAGTGTCACTCCTAGTCCTGACTGTAGTTCCTATGACTGAGATGATGTGTGGACTTTTTAACTACGGACAAAAGAGAAGAGAGATTAGAAGCACGCAGCACCAACACCGAGTTAGGAGAAGGATCCATGGTTGCCTGGTTGGTTGGATCTTGGTAACCTGATTTTGACTTTGCAAGAACACCTATCAGCAAGCGGCTCAAAGCCCCATCAAATCCCTCCTCCCATTTTCTAATCATGCTGGACAAACCAATCCTTGATTGAGAAGCCTGCTACCACTGCCAGTGGACCCTGGTAATGGCTGGAGAGAGAGAAGGAGTGAGCTCTTGTACGGGCCCCTACTGTGAGATATGAATGCCACTAGGTTCATAGGTCAACTGGCTATCAGGGGGTAGGAGTCCGTAGCAGTGCGTGGAAGTGTAGAACAGGAACATGGTTCGAAATCTTTGTTGAAGCTGGGGGGGAAGGGAATAGTGCTGCAAGCAAAAGGAAAATGTGGTGGATCTAGCCTCTATATAATACTACTGACCCTTTATCGAGGTCAAAGTTGCACGTCATTTTCAGCACAGGTCGATCGAAAATGCTAATTCTGGAAATTGATTGAATTAGCTAAAAATGGTACCTACAAATTCTTTTAGACTGGTCACAATATCAGAAGTATTTGATTTGGTAATTTTGCTATTATTTTTATATGTAAACAACTCCCAGCGCTTAATAACAAGTTCTTTTTACTGATTATAAAAATTGCCAATGTAATTAATAAAACGTGATAATTCAATATTAGTGCCGCGGTGAAGTCCTAACAATACAACCTTTTGCTAGGATCCCTAACGATAAGAATTCGTTTATCATCTATACTCGTTAGGGATGATAAACGACTTCGATCAGGAATGATAAAAACCTGGTCCATCTATCAGCTAACGCTTGAGTTGAAATTCATGATTCAGGAAAAAATAATCAAAAACTTGTAGTCCTGCAATTAAATGGAGAATCATGAAAGATGTGGATATGTCAACCAAGAAACGAGCTATGATGAAGAAGGCCGGGCCAGCTGATATAGAGAAAAAAAGTGTCGATAAAGTGCCTGGTAGGTGTAAAACGTAGCGCGGCCAGAGGTGGTTTAGGCACCGTTGTCATCCATAAATGTGCCCCCAACTCCCGGGATTCAATGGAGATCCGTGGCATACGCACGTATCCGCAAGCAAAACCGTCGGTGCGCGACCCCCGCCGGAGCCGCGCGCGTACGTGTGTGGACGCAGCAGCACCACAGGCCCCCTACATCGGCGGCCATAGCCGTATATCTCCGGCGCAGCTAGATGGCTGCGCGCGTGTGCGTGCCTACCCATCGCCGCACTTCCAGAATCCACAGAGTTCTCGTCCCCCGGTGGAATCCCCAGCCGGGCATGGTGTTTCCGTACGATCTTGCTTGCGTGCTTTCGTTTTGCAGGGTCTTTTTGGTTGCCAATCTGGCCGGCCGGCCTCAGAGTCAGTGGTGTTCATCAAGGGATCTAGGAGTACAGCAGAGCCGTGCATGGACAGCAAGTCAGCAACGGTTTGGATCCGTCCAGATCAACAGGACGGGACGGCCAAGGACAGCAACTCCCCACCCCCGAATGCTCCCCCTCCCAATCGACCCATCCTCACTTTTTCCTTTCCTTTTACGAAGGGGGCGGCCGGGTTGACCACCACCTCCCCCATGTTTCCGCGAGCAACGACGGACGCTCCGCTTCCGCTTGTCGTTGGTCCGCGTCGAAGGAAGCGTCAACGACCCGACGAGACGGTGCGCGCGCGCGGCCGCGTTGTGCCTCGCCTGCCGCGGGCAATGCGCCGAGGCGAGGCCGTCCCGTGGGCCGTGGTGTGGTGGCGCACTCGGCATCCCCACCCCGTGCCGGCCGAGCGGGGAGCCGAGCGCGCGGCCCGGCTTTCCGAGCGCGCGACGGGTCCTCAATGGGGCGGAAAGGCTGCGCGCTTTCCCCAATCCCCAGCCATGCATTGCATTGGATACGAATATACGATACGCGACAGAGGCACAGAGCGGCAGCTTTGCCGTCGAGATCATTCCGGTTTGTGCCCTGGTGGTAGTGGTAGGTTGCTGTTCTCGCGGGCCTTTTGGCCTCGTCATGGGGCGGCGGCTGATGGGGGCTTGGCCTAGAAGTAGGGCATCATCCTCGGAGTTCGGTGTAGTTTTGGCTGGCTGCTGGTGGTGGTGGAGCCGGCCCACGATCCCTTGCTCGATGCCCAGCTGCTGAGCCCTGAGCTGCATGCGCTGTGGCGTGTGGCTTTTTGTGTGCTAGTTCACCCGCTGTTACTTCTCGCTCAACCACGGCAAGGCCGAGTTGCTGCCTGCTGCATTTGGCATCCAAAGTTCTGTGCCCAAACAACGTGAGCGTACGCACAGACAGCACGAGTTGAGACCAATGTCTCTACGTAGGAGTACGTGTCTTCCCTCCGACGATCCGCTGCGTCGTAGTATACCGAGATCGGCGCGTTGCTTCTCCCAACTGAGCCGCGATCAACAGGCCGGCCTCCGTCCCGAAGTGCGCGTGGTCTTGTCCTCTCCCTGGGTGTGGGTGTGAGAGGCGAGACGACCTCGGGAAGCGAGGTGAGGACGACCTGGCGGTGGACGCCGGGCTGGCAGCCAAAGGCTTCTCGGATCCATCAATTGCTGTGGCCGACGTGCTATTCAATTCACAGTTGGGCCTAAACAAACCCGGTCTTTGGAACATTAACAGCTATGGTAAGAGAGTGGTTGGTAGTATAAAGTCAGAAGAAATGAATGTTTAGGCCGGTTAACAACCTAATCATCAGACAGTTACAGGCCGGACAGGACAGACTGCTGCCATATGCTCACCCGGTCACCCATACCAACATTATGAAGCTGGCCTTCCAAATCGTCGTTCACACTTAAATCTGTGCTGGGCAACGTGTTCAAACGAGGTCATGCCAGACTCTAATACTTGTCCCGGACCTAAACATTGTTGCAAAGTTGTCGACTACTCTCTTTTTTTTTTTGAAACGAAAGTTGTCAACTGCTCGCACATGGCTAAAACGCAAAGGGAAGGGAAGGGTGGGGGCACGCAGCGCAACGTACGAGTGGATCAGCAGCAGCGACTACAAAGTGCAGGATGAGCTAGCACGTACTCCTACTACCCATCTCTGAAGTGTCAGGTCCTGGTACGAAACAGTTGCCAGGCCATTGGGCGCCGGGAGAGGCGCGAGATAGGCCCTCTCCAGTGTCCACTGCGGCAGGGCAGCGCCCAACAACCAGCCGCGAACCACCTTATCCAGGCCGGCCTCACTTATGACTGTCGGATCACCTCACCCCTCGGTGCTTGACGGCGTGGCGCGCAGATTGGCGTGGCAGGGCGCTGCTGCCGTGCCCGGCTGTGGTGGCTGCCCGATCGCCTGGGCCTGGCAATCTGGCATGGCCGGCACGTTACCTACTCCCCAGCTTTTGCAGGTGACCGAAGGTGCGGACGCCCAACTCTGGCGGTCGCCGGCCCGGGCGTAAACTGTGTGCCGGTTCAGTGCGACGCACGTACGTACGCAGCAATCAGATGCTGGTACAACAGTACAGAGTCATGCGAAGTTCAGTTACGGACTATTGGGCTAGCTTACGGCTACACATGTTATCGCAGCTGAGGTACTTTTGTATACGCAGCACCACTAGCAGATACTTCTGGTATTTGCCTTTTGCACTTTGGAGTTTGAATGGAAGTATTTGCCTTTTGCACTCTGGAGTCTAGAAGAACTTTTTGGGTTTTAAAGGCCGTCAATTTTTGCCTTAGGTTGGCTAGGGAAAAAGGGAGTCGCGGAGGGAGTGGCCCCTTTCGTACGCCTCCTGACGGGCGGGCCTCTGGCTCCCATAAGGAAAAGAATTAGCCCAACCAGCCCGGACAAGGCCTGTGCTGCCAACAATACAGGCCCAACTCCCAAAAGAACAGAGCCAACAATGCAGCCCAACTCCCAACCCCGACCGTTGGAGTTCGGCTTCCTCCCAAAGCGCCGCCACGCGTCGCGTCAGCGCAGACCATGTAGAAAGCGCCACGTCGAGGTTCTCCTCCCCCCCTTCCCCCCGGTTTCAGAATGTTTTTCCACGTCATACCCGACCCCCGGGGTGGATCACCCAAAACACCCTGTCCCTGTGTCCCCGAGCCCCCCCCCCCCCCCCCCCCAAAAAAAAAACCAAAACCTCGCTCAGAAGGATACCGGGCCGACACGATGGAGAAGAAGGATCTGCTCGTCGTCCGCAAGAGGACGCCGCCGAAGCGCCGCCGCAAGCTTGTGGCGCCGGCAAAGGCCTCCGGCAACGGAGGCGCTCGGGGCCTCGCGAAGGCGATCGCCGCATACCTCGCGTCGGACTCCTACATGTACGCGTCGTTGGTGCCTGCTCCTCCTCCCCCGCCGCCGGCCGCGGCGGCGCCCTCCGCGGCGCCTCCTATTTCCACTCCTGGTACGTTAAGCCCTAAATCAATTCTCCGTGCGCTCAATTTCCCATCAAATGTAGTGAGGTCCGCGCAAATTGCAGCGGCTTGTAATCCCTGTTTTAATTTTATTTTCCTTGAAACGAAATACCTGGTCTAATTTAATTTCACCGTGCCAGTTTATGTGGTCGTTTTGGGGATGCACTCTTAACTCTGCAAATCCTGGGGTTGAATTCAACCATTTATTCCCAGAACTTGCATTTTAATGGAAAGGAAGTGATTAACAGCCTGTTTGGGGAGCCACATGATTCTTGAAAGTGTTATATGGGTGGCGTTTATGCAGCAATTATGTGACAATGCTTGGAATAGTTACAGTAGTTTTAGTTATAATAAATACCGAACATCATGAATATGTAATTTATTGAGGAGGTTGTTGATGTCAAAATTGTCGATAAGCACCTGATACACACCAATGTGCAATGCCAGTGCAGCATAGGGATGGAACAGATATTACAACATTCACTGCATTTCCAGAACCAGAATAAAGAGAGTTTGAGGATTCAAACCCAGGTCATTTAGGTGTACGTACCCTTGATAATGGTTATAGTTTGAGAAAACCACATGTTTCTTGCTGACTTGGGACTAATCCCATTTCCTATAGATCACCTAATGTTTAGTAGGGCAACATAAGTGTTTGCAGTCTTCAAGGCCTTGAATTGAATAATCTGGAGGCAATGTCTTTTTATTGAATCTGTAGCTTACAGGAGTATCCCCTTTTCGGTGCTTATATCTACTGCATCACTAATTAATGTCAGTTTTTCTTTGTCGTCTGAAGTGTTCACATTACTATACGTTGCCATGCAAATTGTGCAGAGAAAGAAGTCACACTGGTGCAAAAATACAGAGGCTCTTGGCAAGCTACCTTTACTGCCAACTAGAAGCATTTGTGGACATGTTGTTGGTGTTGTTCATGCAGCTGTGTCCTTTTAAAGCACTACCATTGTTGTTTCCATACTCTGTTATGTTAATGCCTATACACTGTTGGTTAACAATCTACCTTTCTTCTGGAGCTCTCATGTTATCACTCACTGTTTTAATATGGTTTTCATAGTTACTATTATCCTGCCTATTTTTCGCCGTTAATCTACCTCTCATTTCTTTCTCCATGGCTGAATTGTGACGTTGTTGTTGCTGGCATTTAATATTTTGTTGTCCATCTAAGTTACTGCTCTTCCTGTGCTAACGTAAATCAAGGAGGCAAAGAGAATGAGCATTTTGGGAAACATGAATGTAATATATCTCTTTTCTGGAGTTTTGGATTACAGGTGTTAATCTGTAATGTTATTCTTGTTTTACGCCCTTCCCTTTCTCTATGCTGCCTATTTTGTTCTCTCCTTCTGAGGCATACGATTGGTTATGCTGCTCTTGTATCACTCCTTTCCCTTTCTCTATGCTGTCTTTTTTGTTCGCTCCTTATGAAGAATATTTGACTGGTGTGTTTTCACTAATGTTTCTTTTGAGGAGCTTAAAACATCTTTCTAGTGGCTGTTGATGGCGTAGATTAGAAAAGCATGCAGTCTAGCTCTTGGGCCACTTTCATTATTGCTCTCCGATGTAACTTTTGTTTGGGTTTAATAAGGTTAGTCACACAGAATGATGAGCCCGTGGGGGCAAGGGCAAGGGCAAGCATGGACAATCATGAGATCTCCTCTGATTTAAGCATTGTTGAATATGACCACTTCTTGTGTCGGGCCTTATCAGAGAAGTACATTTCCATGGCCATGCCTGAGATTTTTGTGGTGCTAAATGTGGGGATAAATGATATTTAATCAGTGGTCCGGAACAGCAAGAGAAATCCATACGGAAGGAAGGAAGGTGGCCTATCTGAATTAGTTGGAACAGAAGAACAGGACCAGCCACATGCGTGCACATGGCTTAGAGACCCACATCTGCATGGACTTCCAACTGAATTTGGATATGCATGTAGCTGCAAACAAAACTTGATTTGCTAGTGTTAAATCTAATCGAAAGGTTGTCCGTACACTGAAATGGAAGTGAGGTTTTTATAGGTGAGGAACTAGTTCCTGTGCTGCATCTGCGTTTTGAATTTTGAGCATCTAATTTTTGTTTGTTCTAGTTTTTTATTTCTAGACTGATTTCAATGTTTTTGTTTTGAGTCATGTTATGTTAACCTTTGCTGTGAAGTATTTTGAGTCCACCTTTCCTGTGCAGTGGCACCCACATCGGTAGTTCAGTGAGAGAATCAATGGTGATACTTGAACTGATTCCTTCAAAATAGACCTATTGGCCTTTCCTTTCTGCGGGACATGGAGATGGTACCGGTTGGTCTAACTGCTTAAGACTCGGGAATAGTCTCCTGATCATTATGTACTTTTGCTTTCTTCCAGTGAAGCCTGAGCATAGTGCAGGAGGCCTACCCTTTTGTGGTTGTGATAAAGGATGCTGATCATGTGGAGGGATGTGCTGACGCTGGATATGTTGATGGTTCCAGGTGTGTTCTACCTGCCCATAGTTAAATGTTAAATGTAAATCTTAATTGATTCTCAGAACATCTGATGAAAACCTTTATAGGAGTTGCATGACAATTATTGCACCGCAATTTTCTGCTAGATTCTGTCTGGATGATAAAAATTGTGTTATAAAGTTGCTTTTTCAAATGCAGTCCCTGCTGTTCGAAATGTGATGGAGATGCTCTGAAGACCCACCTCACCATTAGTCTATAAAATAATTCTCATCATCTTTGCCTCTTTTTTGTCTTCAAGGGAGATCAAACATGGGAAAGTCATATGCATCATCTTCATTTTTTCTTTTTCTTTATCTCTTGAGGGGTATTCTTAACATCTTATCAAGGCACATGCACCATGCGTCATATGTCTTGTTTGATGATTGCCTATTGCTTTGAGAGGACATCATTTGTCTTAGGTTCTTAAAAGTCCTACTAAACAACATTGGACAGATCCACAGTATGGCGACTTCTTGTCTGCATGCCATCTGTGGTTGTTGCTATTTGGTTTTGCATCATGTAACCTCCTAATGTGAATGATGTGATAATTGAAGCAGTTTAGACTTCATGCCTGTCAAGGACAAATCAAGTTAGCTACATACTGGATTAATTAAGATTTGGAGGCTTTCTTGAAACGACTAGTTCCTGTTGTTTAGCATATAAATTTTTGTCCAAGGGGTGGCAGAAAAATGTGGCAGTGTATCCCTGACTGTTAATGCTTTCTGTGCTGCGCTTATTCTGATGGGTGCTCCAGGTAAATGCTCCAGCTGCTTCCAAATTAGGCGTTCCTTTTGTTATTTGACATTGCCCTTAGTGTATTGCATGTGCCATTATACTTTTCACAAAGATAAGTCATGCAATGTCCTAGTTCCAGCCTTCTCCTGTTTAATATGTTGATGCTGTAACTTTTTTTATTATTATTTTGGTAATCTAACATGTGTTACTATTTTTGTTGTCTCTGGTTCAGTGGACTACAGCCTTGCCATCTCTGGCTCCTGCATGTATGCTAATCCACCACTGTTTCAATCACCCTAATCCAACACCTTTTCCATTGTACTCTCATTACAGGCTAATGCCAAGCACATGCTACATGGGCTGCGACTTGTCTATGGTGGATAGTCCAAATCATAGCATCGCAGAGACACATGCTCACACATGGATGGGCTCCAGGTGCTGCAATAAAGCCCCGCAACCCCTTGGAGCTGTATCATTAAGGTAAAGGTGTCTTGATGCCACTATATTATGATGGTCATATCATTGTACGTGCACTAGCTTGTGCGTTGATCCCAGATTACTTTCTGAGATACTTTTGATTTTCGACAAGATTGGTTATCGAGCTCGCAAAAAGTTAAGAGCAGTGCGATTGTCGTCCGTGCCTTTAATCCGGCTTGGCTGCATCTTTAGGCAACTGCGCGGCTTGATGTTCCCAGAATACATGCTTGCTAATTAGATTGTTAATCTGGAGCCAAGTTGTTTGTTGCCAAGGACCCTACTTTTGGAAGGTTTTAAATTCTGGCCTCAAGGTCCTGACCTGTGGCACAGTACATGTTAAGTGGATCAAGTTGGAGGTTAATAAAATCTTAATATCAAATCATCAATAGACCACCTAACCTGACATAGTAATCTGGTGCCACTGGGAAACCGCCAAGTAGACATAGCTGCGTTGGCAACCTGCAGGCTGTAGCTGAAATGCCATGGCAGTAGCCCATAGCTGGCCTGGCTGTGAGCAATAATCCCAAGGGGAATATCCCACATGGCTGTGCTGTAAAATACAGAATCTTACTGTCGCCTTCAGCATAGCACACGCTGTTGCAGTGTTGTTTTCCTCCAGTGTCCCGACAGGAAGCCTGGGCTCAGTAGTGTGTACTACTCTTAGCTCCCACGGTTGAATTTAATGTCACCCACTGAGAGACAACTCACTAGATTCAAACTAATGACCACCTTCTTCCTGAGGGCTGCGTATCTCTGCTTCCTGAAGTTGAAAGGTAGCATTATGTTCAGGTCGTCTGCATAGGAATCAATGTGCCTGCTAAGGAAGTTGATCGCAGTATGGAGTATCTGCATGTACCTTCTGCATCTAAGATTGCTTAAGCCTGGACAAGATATAGAGTAAAGCGCACAAGAATGTTCCTTTGATGTTAATTGGCGTGTTAATATACATACGCATCTCCCTGCTAGATAAACCATGGCTCGCTTTGAAGGATTGTTTTCACCCAAAAGGATAAATTGGTTATAGGGTGGCATGAGAGAAGGGACAGCGCTCTCCAATGATGTGGAGCAAAAGGCCAGAGAGCAGTCTTGCGTGCACATGCCCTTCTTGGACGCTTCCTCTGGTAGCCCAGCTGCTATCTATCTGGTCAGCAGTACATTTACGCATGAATTAAATCCCCGCACGTACTATGTGCTCTATCTTCATCATAGCATCCTTTTCAAGTTAGGATGATTGTAGATCACCCAGTTGATGTGACATGTTAGCATATATTCCCCTTGGGTAAAAAGGATCAAATCCCACAATATCAACCGTCTGCCTGTCTATCTACCTGAAGAAATGGACTTGACAGAAAGAACTTCCCTTTCAGTGGTGACACCCCATTTGGCGGTCTTGCTTGGGAACCAAAGCTATAATAATTCCGTATTTTATATAGCATTTCATCTTATGTTCTTATCCACAGGGAGGCATGCTAATGCAGCAACCGTTTGAAAAATCTTCACTCGCATTATATTCCGGCTGGACAAGGGAATATCTTTGTGCTACTTGTGCTTTCCTCACAATCCCAACAAGATCCACCACTGTAAGTATAGTTTAATAATCCAGAGCTTGATCAATTGATTGATTGACTAGGTATGGGCTGAAAGAAGGATTATTTCGCAAATATTTTTCCATTGTCCTTACTGGTTATGGTTATGGAGGGTTTTAAGAGCGTGACTGTTAGGTACACACAAAGTACGTGTCCTTCTAATGAGTAGCCCGATCAGTATTCAGTAGTGAATCCATTAGTCGTAATACGACGGATGCTGCCATCCAAATGATCCTGTATCTGCAGGGATCATCACACTGTGGTTTTTTTTTCAGTTTTTTGCTATATGAATGTGGCTGCTGGCTGCATGTGTTTGTGCATAGTCTTAGAGGTCATGCCAATGACAGGAGGCAAGAAACGGAAGAGCTATGCAAAAATCCATTGTACACACACCGACACATACAAACAAATGAAATACATGAACCATGCATGCAGACCAGCTAGCCTATCGACAACCACCAATCAAAGCATTTTCTTGCAATCAGCTGGATAAAAGGGCTGGCTTTTCCAGCCAGATTTAACTAATAGACACACTTCCATATGCGACCAACCAATCACATAGGGGAGGCAGTGGCACAATATGCTACTACTTTGGTGGGTGGTAGGGAGGAGTTGAACAGAGATGGCCATGGCAAGAAATGTAGCTAGGTTCTCTCTTCCCTCTTACATGTGCAGTGGTGATTGGCATGCAAACGATCGACTGCCTTCACCAGAGCTCGCTCTACACGCCGTAGATGTCTGAGAGCCTCCGCAAGATGGCCACCTTCAGCTCTAGCGCGCAGATGTACTCGGCGGTTTGCCGGAGCACTGCGTCAACGTCAGCCTTGCGACGAGCACCCACCGGCACAATCTTCTTGAGCTCCCGGAGGCGCCTCAGCACCATGAGCTGGAACGGCCGCCTCCTTCTCAGGGACACCATTCCTCTTCTGCTAAATTTGATGCTCTTTCCTTGTGTCACCATGGATTCTCTCTCTCTGTCTCTCTCTCTCTCTCTCTCTCTCTCTCTCTGGTTGTAGCAAGTGGAGAGTTGTATTAAGCTTGAAGTGTGTGGTGTGGGGGTGTAGTGAGAGGGGGTGTTGTATTTATAGGAGGGAAACCTGAGAGACGAGGCTTGAGATTTCACTTGGCCATGTGGGAGGGAACTAGGTTCTAAGCTGTAGACTGAGCTGTAAGGAGGTATACTTGGAGCCATCACAGACCATCAGTTCTTGTGAGCTTGCCCATATCTTATGACTGTGTGCAACTATTATTGGCTAGGAGTAGGGTGGCTCCCTGCTTATAGTTTAATCCAAAGAGGAAAACCTATAAGAACCTCCCAACGCTCATAGTCATATATAGCATGGTATAGGTTTCTGCCTCCCTAGACACAGTTACTTACTCTTGTTTTTGTTTCTGTATGGTCAATTGTCATGTCAGTGAGTTGGGCCATTTTGAACTGGTTAAGAAATTTAGCTGATTTGGGTGGTGACTGGATCAACCACAAAATGCAAATAACAGAAGGTTCATGAGAGACTGTACTTGTTTCTGATTAAATTTATATGCTCTGAATACGTGCTGATAATGGTCTTGTTGCTGCGTTCCAAACAGGCCATGAGAGCGTATCACTCAGCTCGCTTGGGATCGCTGTGGATGAGAACATGCAAGCAGCTGCTGGCCTTTTGTAAGGGTGAACAGTGCCTTGGCCGGCTGGGGGGCATGCAGCTGTTGAGGCTAGAAGACAGCTCGAGAAATCGGGTAATAATTGCTTGACGTCTCCACGTCTCGTGCACTTGTTTCTTCCTTGCCATGGGGCTCTGCCCTCTCGTGCGGTCTATCTCAATCCAACCTGATGCCGAAATGGCCACTGCGCAAATAGCTGCCCATCATTCTGAGAGCTAACCACTTCACATGATTGCTAATTGGCTCAACCGCATAGGTCATATAATAGCTCTCATCTCTGGTTTTATCAGCAATAAGTGTGCCAACTAAGTCTAAGTAACATTTCCCTTGTCGGGGAAAACAACATCTAGCTGCATCTCTGCTTCGGATTATGGTGGCCTTTGAAAGTGTTTTCTATGGTAACTTTAAAACTGTAGGTACAGTAATTACCAGATATCAAATTTTCTTAGACGACATATCTAACAGCTTGATTGCGTGGAATTGGTAAGGGGTACTGGACCAGCCCATGTAGCTCGCCGAGTAGATGTGTATGTAACTCTTAAGGGTGCAAACAAAATTTTGTAGCCAAATGTTAGCAGCCCATTCTTGATAGGCTAGCTTAGCTGCAATGGTTAACTGGCGCAAAACACTATTGTTCAAATCATCATCACTGGATGGTTATCAGTGCCTGCAATCATTGGGAGGTTCCATGTGACCTTTGTCAAGTTGTGGCACAAGCACAAACGTGAGCTACGGCCTACGGCACCCCCATTCCCATAGCAATGTTTTCACTCTGAGCAAGTGCCCAAGCAGCAGTAGCCTGCCTGCATAGTGCACACACATGGCCAACTTGGGCTGCAGTTTAATACAAGTTAAATTGTAAGACAATAGAACAACAGGTTTGAGAACGCACACTTTCTCATTTTATAATCCTTATAAGGGAATAGTATAGAAAGACTGGAGAAAACTGTTCGAGTACCTGAGCTAATCAATTTATTAATTGATCAATAAAACCATGTCGTAACACGGTGAGTGATGGATCTGGCGAGGGGATTCTCATTACTCGTTAGCCCTTCAGATGGAACTGCACGTGCTTGCTGTCAGTGTCTAGCGTTCAGGAAGAAAGCAACATTTGTTCTCTACCTTAAAGTTAGATATGTTTATGCAGTCTCCTGGACCTTCGTCAGTATGTCATTTTTAATTCTGCGCCTCAGATAGTTGAGACGATTAATTCAGCTCTGTTTTGGTTAGTAGGTAAACAGTGATGCAAATCAGCTTACATGGAGTCATTCAAGCTGGCAATCAAGAGGAGCTGGAAGCCCTGGAACATGTGTTGCTTTGCTGTTTTCACGAGGCGCCGTTGAAGAAACAGGGGCAAAGGCCGGCGTCGATCTCGTTCCCTCCATTCTTCTGAAATCAAGTTACAGCAGGCCCGGAGATTAGTCCGGAGATTACATCCACCACCAGTTCTCAGATACCATCAATCATCCTCTGCAAAGTTCCGTAGCAGCCGTGGTATGTTCTGCAACCCCGTCTGACGAACCGAGCTCTCCGGTTGTCTTATCAGAGCGGTCTTGGTTATCTTCTGGTTCGGCGTATCAGAGCCCATTGATACAAGTCAAAGATGATAATAATGAGGGCACCCGTTTATTAGGAGATGACGATGGTTTCCTGTACTGTAACCATACTGTTGTGTCTGAGACCTCGCATGCCGACAGAAGTTCCCCTTTTTCCCCTCTATACATCTTGCCCCCCTCTTCTTTCTTTTCTTTTCTTTTGCCCTATAAACTTTATCAACAAATATTGCTCCTCTCCACGGTGAGAAGTATTCCAATTTGAGATTCAATTCGATTCAACGCAGGCTCGTTTTCGATTAAGCAAGCATCAGCGAGGAGATCTCCTCCGGGGCATGCGGGCGCACAGTGGAATAGTGGATCATCCCCGTCGTCGGCACCCTGGCATTTTGGCGTCGCTACAGGAAACATGCAAGGACAGCGGTTAGTAGGGATCCGAGTTTCCTCGATATGGCATTGCCGGGGCACTGTGGTGCCGTCACTCCGGCCGTCCCCTCGCAATTTGGCCAGACAGCTCCACGATGCCATCGACAGGCGCCCAGGCGGCCAGGCCGACGCCGAATCTTTTCGAATTCCGCGATCGGCTCCGGCTAGCTGGCCGCGCCCGGCGCCTAGCCTGCAGTGCTGCCTAGCCAAACTGTCAAAAACTAGCAGCGGCGTACGTTACCCACCACGGGGTGATCAGAGATCTCCACGAACGGGATCGCCTGAGACCTTCGATGGCTCGCTGCTAATCCACTGTCTGGACTAGCAAATCAAACTAGCACAAGCACAGGGATGCTCTGGCCTCTGGCGCCGGACAGCACCAGCAGGAACATGGCCTGGGCGCCTGGCGTGTTGCGTGCTCCTCTCGGCGGCCCCGTCCAGCAGCGGGCTTGCGTGGCGTTGCATCCGCTGATCTGCTGCTCCCTGTGAAACCTTCACGTGCGCCTAGCACGGCCAGCACGATACGTGTACTCAAATGCCCCCCCCCCCCAGTCCCCCCAGGTGATGGCATCGTATGATTGGTCGAATACAACCAAAACCCGGCGAAATAATTCGAGCCAGAGCCAGAGCCAGCGATCGATCGATCGATCAGGCCATCAGGGTGGGTGCCGGGCCGGGTGCGTACGGCACGTCGCGTTGTGATGCGAGGGCGCACGCGCAAGGCGCCACACGCGTGCCGACGACGTGGGTGCGGGCGCGCGCGACGACGACGGCGGCGGGCCGGGAGAGCACGTCAGCGAGCCTACCGCGGCCGGGCCGAGGGCCCAGGGCGCCCTGCTGCTGCGTGCTGCCACTGCCCGCGCACAGAGAGCTCTGGGAACCGCCAGCTGGGTGGGGAGCAGCGGCAGGCTAGCGAACCAACCAACCATGCGCGCTCGATCGCCACTTCGCCAGCTTGTCCTCACGCACACTACGCGGGCGCCTGCGCGGCTGGCTCGCTCGCGCTCCCCCGCGTCACACGTGGCGAGCGAGGCCGTTGGGATCCGAGCGTGCGCGGACGACCCGGATCGGACGGCTCACGGCCGATCGGCCCCGCGCGCGGTGTCACCTTGCGTTGCGTTCTTCAATCAGAGGCCCCACGTTCCACGCAAAGCTACTTACCACCTGATCCGATTATCCGAACGGGAATGGTTGCGCGTGCTCTGCCACGGATTCGTGTCGTCAAGCTGGCTCCTCCCGCGTGTCCATGGGTCACGGCGGGACACGGAGGGGCGCGGCGCGGTGGGGTGGGGTGGTGGAGGGGCCGCGCGCCCGGGCGGGGCGGTGGCCGGCGGGCGGGCGGGGAGGGCGCGGGGGGCAGGCATGTGGCGCGGCAGGGGCAGGGGCAGGGGCGCAGGGCGCATGTGCGCGTCGCCTTCGCCCGCGCGCGTGGACAGCGTTGAACCCCATGCACGTGCACCCCCGCAGCGCGACTCGCGGCGGGGGCCAGCGCCCCCCCCCCCCCCCGCGGCCCCCGGGAGCGGAAGTCCCCCTAGCCTCCAAGGGTAATAGGTTAGAGGCATTGTCGGTGTGGCGACAGGTGCATGCGTTTTGCGCGTCTCCGCTGGTACGAAGGCCGGTGCCTTGTCAGGTCTGGCGTCACTGCGACTGCATTAACCACCCGAGCTTGCGCAACGATGTGTCTCG
>NC_028455.1:28804499-28879176 GCF_000263155.2 Setaria italica | reverse complement strand
GGCGCGAAAGATGATGGTGGGAGCAATGAACTTGCGCGATGGCGATCGAATCCATCGGTGACGACGTGACGTGCCGAGCAGAACCCTGCAACCGTGTGCATACACTAGCCTAGCCTCGATCGCCAGGAGGTCCATGCATGGGATCCACCGGGGGGAAACACGGCGTGACAGGCACTTAAAGGCTAGCTAATCATGATGTTATGGAGCAACAGTTGATGAGAAGGACGGGAGAAAATGGGATAGTTAATGGAAGTCGTTGTGTTACGACGACCCGGTTGGTGTGGCTAGACCAATATGCTAAATTCTTCGCACTGATCCTGCTGAGGCCCTGCATGCCCGGCCGGCCTCTGAATCCTGATAGATGCCAGGATGCATCCGGATATCAGCATCTACCACACTGTTCTGCTATGCAGTGGGGAGCTGCTCTCCATGGCTAACAACAGTAACGGTGAAGTCGATCATGCAGCACGCTTGTGCTTTGCAAGCGCAAAGTGTAAGCGCGCGCGCACTCACCAGCTCGACACTGTACGTGCGAGCTCTTGATAGCATCCCAGGATAAACTAGAATTTTCAGATGGGGAAACCAAGCTTTTAATTCATGATATAGACACAACATAGGGTGGTGATCTTCGCTCCAGTATTCGGAGCAAATGCCTGTAAAGCTCTAAAATTCAGACATCAGAGTGCGTATATACAAAACGAGAACAAGATCGAACAACTTTGTCAGCGAGGAAGTAGCTTTGTTAGTATTACCTTACATGCTGGTTAGTTGAGAAATCTGGTAGCAACAGGGGTGTGATGATTTTATACTGAAGAGTGAAGAGGTGTCAGCATGCATACTGTTTTATTTTACAGTAAAAACATGCCTATTTAATCAGTGGCCTAGCTATCCTGTACGTCGACACTGCCCCTCATGCTATTGCTATTCCATCTGACTCGCCAATCCATTTAGCCTTTTCTGAACGAGCAGCTCCATCAATGATTGGCCAGTGAGTGGTCATGTAATGTGCGCCAGAAGTTATCCATCATAGCCGTAGACTTTCAGTGCCTGATCAAACACCAAAAGCATTGTTCTGTCGGCTTAGAGAGAGAGAGAGAGAGAGAGAGAGAGAGAGAGAGAGAGAGAGAGAGAGAGAAGGCGCACTAACCATACAGGCAGCAACTCTGTGCCGTGAGGCTGAAAGTGCAGTCTCGAGCAGTGCAGAGGCTAGGTGCGATGAAGAGCAGGTAATGGCATTATGATCTTTCTGCAGCCTTGCAATTACAGTAAAGGCGGTGAAATGTTTGACTTTCCCCCGAGCATCATATAGAAACGTTTATGTAATGTATATCAGTGCTAATTTGCTGGTTCCATGCTCCTTTGATCTTCTATCTAGTTTATAGACTTCTTAGTAGCAACTTGCAAAGATATCCCTTTCTTCAGTTTGATATTATCCCAGTGCATAAGCTCCGATACTCGTATTGAAAACTTTTTTTTTTTAGCTGAGAGATGCAGGGGAAATTTTGTCTTGGAATATTGCAGAATACTACTAGTGTTGTTCACTAAAAGCAGAAAGAGGAGAGAGGAGAAAAAGGTAGAATGTGTGAATTTTGATAGAATATACTTGGGCCCATTCCATCTGAGGTCTTTTTGTACGAGGCCCAAACATTAGTTGGGCCTATGGAAAGAAGCTCCGTTCCACGACGGGACGGACATTTTCTTTTCTTACTATCAAACGGCTTTTCCTGGAAAAGTATAAGAAAAAAAGGAAAAGCTCAAAATACAAAGTATCCAACAAATACAAATCCAAACATTTGAACTGATATGTATTATTCACTCGTTGTGCTGGTGTCCTTATTTATGAATGGCTGTTCACTGAAATCAAAAGTGACATTCTGCCGTTGGCATGCGAAATTGATCGATGATGACATTGCTTGCTATCGATCGATGGATGGATCAGGCGGGGCGCAGGCCGTGGCGCAGCGCGGCCTCCCAGACGACGTCGATGCGGTCGACGTCGATGGCGCCGACCTCGTGGCCCTCGTACCCCTCGAGGAAGTGCACGACGCCGCCGGCGTGGCACGCGTGCACGACGCCGCGGCCCAGGGTGTACTCGCAGACGCCGAGGCCCTGCACGTCGTCCGGCAGGCGCATGGCGGCGAGATCGCCGTAGGTGCAGTCCCGGCGGAAGCGGAGGATGGGCGGCACCACGAACTGGTGGAAGTGCGTCCCCGCCGGCGCCCACCGCTGGTCCCCCGGCGACAGCCACTTCCCCGCGATCCACGTCTGCGTTCGTTGTTCCCCGGACAACAAAAACGAAATCAGCATTCGGCCCACCAGGTTGTTGGCCGAACTCCCAATCTAGCAGCAGGTCTCATCACTCACCTTGCAGTGCTGGGCCGACTGGTACTTGGTGACGCGGACCAGGTACTGCCGGGCCTCCGGCGGCGCCTCCTCCTGGACCTTCTGGAACCTCTCCTCCGACGCCGTGAGCATCATGACGCGGACCCTCTTCCTGCAGAGGTAGAGCGCGATGGCGCGGCCGAGCTTGGACGTGGCGCCGGTCAGGAACACCTCCGCCGTGCCCTCGGGGATCTCCCGTAGGATCACCGCCGCTGTCAGCGTGTTGCCGTGGACGACGCGCACCCGCAGGCCCGGGTGCTTCGTCACGAACAGCGTGCCCCCGCCGTTCAGCGACTCGTTCTGCACAACACCTCGATGATGAGCCTAAGCTGCTGCCTGCTGGCATGTCTCTCTCACTGCAAATGAATTTGCAGACCTTGTTCAGTGCCGCGAGGCTGATGACCTTGACGCCCATCTTGTCGGCCCTCAGGATGGCCGTCTCGATCTGCTTGTTGATGCCATCTTTCGCAAACGGCAAGAAGTACTGCAAGAGATGGAATGGAAGAAGATTGATGAACAGGGTTAAGAAAAGAAAGAAGAGCTGAGGATTATGCTGCGGCGGGGCAAGTTGGAGAAGTGACATACGTGGAAGCCGTGTCTGGGGACGACCCAGGTCTGGAACAGGCGGCCCCGGAGCCTGTAGAAGTAGACGACGAAGGTCTTGGACCACGCCCACATCATGAGCATGAACACGAACGCGACGGGCCACATCAGCACGAGGAAAGGCCTGGTGCGGTACGGCAGCGAGGCGCGGTACCTGCTCGACATTCTGGAGTGCATGGACGACATCACATCGACGACGTGGGCCAGGAACACGAAGCCGGGGATCTCGTCACTCCCTGCTCGAGCGTAGCCCCAAGAGACACCATAGTAAGCCGGAAGTATTCCTTGAGATCATCGAGGAGAGTAAACCTCGATCGACTGGTCAAGCAAGGGCCAAGGTTTCCAAGAACTGCTACTAATTAAATGCCAATGCTAGTGCTAAGCTTCATGTACTACTATCGATCCTTCTTTTGTCAGAAATGGAACAACGTCAATAATCCATTGTAGAGAGTGCAGTTGCATGCATACGAATAAGGTGCTGCTGCTTTATTCCTTTTTTAATAAAAGAAGAAGAAAAAGAAAAGACAAATGGACGACTCATGTGGGAAACCCTTGGGCAAATTATTCGTACCTTATGGTCTAAGAAATTTACATGTATGAACCATATCCTAAACAATGAGATCGAGATGCCTTGGAATTCAACTGTTTCTGCGAGCAATTTCAGTGAAGTTTCAGTAAGCCAAAGGGGATGTCAGCAGTCAAACTTGCATGGTCGTCGTAGCGATCATGTTCTAAAATAGCTTTGAGAGACTTGCGGAGCCGGATTACACAAGCGGACGGTGACGGACGAATAACCTACTGTAAAATATTACATATTCTTTCAAAATATATAAGGATAGTTCTTGTGATTCAAGCGATTGATGTGTCCTTGTGACGTCGTAGGATATTAATTTAGTCAACTTCAGGCGGTGCTTAATGCTGCTCTCAAGAGATGACGGCACTTAGCTTTCACATACTACTACTAGTATAGAGGGAGGTTCCCTAGTTTGAACTGTATCTGCGAGTATAATTTTTTTTTTAAAAGGACTATGCTTATCTAATGATATGTTATGTGTGTACTATATCCAAAGTCCAAATTCTTTCTCATCTTCTATGCTTGAACTTGCAATTATTCGTTCTATCTAGTATATTGAAAGCTCGCCTTTTGGCCTTTGTTAGACTGTTAAGTGTGTTTACGTGTAATGGCTCTTAGTTCAATGGTTGCGTATCTCTCTCTTGGACTGTTAGTTAAGCATGTTTACGTGTAATGCAACCACATGTTATCCTCAGGAAATTCACCTAACGGAGAATAAAGCTGGTTTGATCAGTCAAGAGAGGAAACTCTGTCTCTGAAAAGTCTCTAACGATAACACATATACTTGTGCTAGAAGGTATAGACTCAAGCTGATCTGACCCGGTTAGCTGATAATGATTATGTCAAACCACTGATTGATCCTCTTAATAATAAAACAAAGTAATGATGTGCGTCTGTGAAATTGATGTTTCAATTCCCAACTAAATCTGAATAAATGCTTAACTCTCGATATAAGGCACAAGGTACATGTGGCAAGAAAAGAAAAACAAAAAAATACTAAAACTGATTAGTCCAACTATTATGGCAAATGGTTGGAACGTCAACTTCTGAACTATTAAGAACTTGCCCCCCAGATCAAATAATAGACTGTTTTCTTCTTCTTTTGTAATGGAAGTTGCATGGGCTCTATCGTTCAATTAAGAAGGATTGGAGTTTTAAACAAAGGGCGCGTGCGGATTGTCATCAAAGCCCACTGGAAAAGCTAGAGGTGCTACAACTCTGAAAACTAATGCACACAAGGGAACACGTTAAAGAAAACACATAGTCATGGTTAGCGCAAATGTAAGCTCTTCCTAAAAAAATCGCAAATGTACGCTCAGCGGCATGGATATCTATGTCCTTTCATAAACTGATTGAGTTAATCTTTTTAGAAATGAACTGATCGAGTTATTGAAATTCTTGCAGCGTACCTGCGCTATTTTTCTCCTGCAGCTCCCAGGACTTGCCATTCAGAGTGCCTCCGAGCAGATCAAATAATGGCATAAACAGACAGAAGTTGCTGTCCTTGTCAGTGTGGTGGATAGTATGATACCTGGACCAAGCAAGAAAAACGGATGGAAAAAATCAGTAGCAAATTCACAAACTTTTAATAAGGTTAGGGAAAAAATATTAATGCTCAAAAAATAGATATAAACTATATATGCTGCTTTTATGTCTGAAACATGTGCAGAAAAGCATATGCTGCATCTTGTCGATAGCATGGCAACAATACCGTCTACAATTAGATAGGTGTGCAGCCAAATTGCTAGCATGAGGAGCTGGCCGAAAGACTCGTTTACCCACTACCTGTCTACCCATTCTATCTGTGATTAGTGTTGATGTGTTGCTTCACCTAAGAATTCTAACACAAATAATCTGCTCATCGATCAGATCAGAGCATTATTCGGACATGAACGCACAACGGAAACCTACAGGAAGTCAAGAGCGGACACGCACGACTGACGATCCGCCGCCATTTCAATTTTATTTTTCACGGCCCCGAAAGCGACGAATATGATCGAGAATGGTACGAGCTCTGACAGCTCTGAGGAGTGGAGTGCAGTGCTCACGTCGGGGTGCCGATGAGGTATCTGGCCGCCGGGACGGTCTCGAAAAGCCAGCCGGGGAACACCTCCACGTTGCAGTGCCCCATGGCCCTGAGGAAGTCGAACGCCAGCGCGTAGCCAAAGAGCAGGCAGGCCGAGCCGAGCCCCGCCGCGCAGGCGGCCGCGACGGGCACCGCCATGAGCCCGCTGATCGCCAGGATCTCGAGCGGCGTCGCGAGCCCAGCTGCACCGATCCATCGTCAAGAAAGGTAAGCATCGAGCAAGATTTCTGTTTGCAGAGAATTAGATTATTACCTGTGTAAGGCTGGAGGACTCTGATGGAGTGGTGGAGGGAGTGGTAGTCGGAGAAGAGGTGTTCTCTGTGCAGGGCCCTGTGCAGCAGGTAGAAGAGGGGCTCGGTGGCGGCGACATGGAGCAGGAGCGCCACGGCCGCGCCCCGCGCGTCCCAGAGAGGGAGGTGCCTCAGGGAAGGGAAGGCGTACAGGGCCATGGCCGCCAGCCAGAGCTGCAGGATCAGGAAGTTGTCCCTGCACACACGCACCCATGCCATGAGAAGCGGCAAGCTCTAAGGCTTTTCATCGTAGCTTCGGCGATGGCGGGTGCCCGCACGACGCTCTAGCTCGACCTGCTTATTACCAGTGCCATTCCTTGTCGATCTGCTCGTAGTCGACGCCGTCGCGGACGATGACGCGGCGGCGGTTGAGGAAGAGCATGTTGCTGAAGATGCCCCAGGAGTGGTAAGTCGCCGCCCGGAGGACGAAGAGGAGGAGGAGGAGGAAGCACCACCGGTCCGGGCTCCCGCTCTCCCACGCCCTGCCGCCCACGGCCTTGGCCAGCAGCGGCGCGCACAGCAAGTACTGCGGCAAGTTTAGCAACCAGAAACGACGAGGTCAGAGAAAATAAACCCAATGCATCAAGTTTATCAAATTAAGGTGCACGCGCCCGTGTCGTGCCTTGTAGGTGCCCAGGTTCTCCCATGGCCAGGAAGCCAGTGGAGGCTCCATGCGTGCCGAGTCTTCTCCTCGATTGATCGGAATGTAAGAGAGCTACTTGCAACTTGGTGGTGCGTGGCCGCGTGCTCAGCTCGCACTCCCTGCACGCGGCACGCCTATGTATATATAGGATCAGGAGTTCGATCGATCAATGCAAAAAAGATGGGGGAGAGAAGCAGCCACGCAGCGGGGGTTGATGGAGACGCGAGCAGTCAGCTCTCCAACTAACCGCAGAGCTAACCACGGAATGGGGGCAGTACGCGTGCGATTACCGAATTTCTCCGATCGCCTCCGTGTCCGAGCCAATTGTAAGAACGCATGCATCTGGCTGTTAGTACAAGCCGACTTTATAATTCATCTGGGCGTGATAGTGCTGGTCAGAAACTCAAATATTTGCTTATTATTAAGGCACCAACAGTATCACTTTTTTTAAAAAAAATATTTGAATTTTAATTCTTTATCTTACTATTTTGAAACCTCTAGGTGAAGCCACCTAGGATCCTAGTGGACAGAGAAATTCTAAAAATTCTCAAAAAAAATAAAATATCCGACGATCAATCGGTAGACTCAAATCATCATTACCATTGGATCTATTACGTTTTCTAAAAAATTACCCGCCTCTGCCATTATGAAAATAGCCTAAAATAAACCCCTAAATCTATATCTAAATTATCCACCTCTGCCATTATATAAATAAACTAAAGTAACCCCCTAATCTTCATCTAAATTATCCACTTATGCCATTATAAAAAAATTAACATAACTTAAAGTAACCCCTTAAATTTGAATCTATATTACCCACTTATACCATTATTAAAAATGACATGAGATAACTCTAAATTTGAATCTAAATCACATTTATTAAAAATATAACCCCAATGTACACCAATATATAATTTTAAATTATCTATTCTTATACCATTGTACAAAATATAACAATTAAGGTATATATGCATGATGTGTGTCACCATTTATAAATATATAGAGGAAGTGATGAGAATATAAATTTCTATGTTAAAATTGTAGCTTAAACTTAGGGTCTGTTAAACAAATTCAAGTGCCTACCTGGAATACAGAGTGAAAAGATAAAAATTGTGGATGAAAACATTATAGAGTAATTACTAACTAAAATCTATCACGATGAACATAATAAGTATATACCTATATAAGTATTGTGTTTTTCATAAAAAATAAGTTACCTATTCCTGCTCTGCCATCACAAAAAATAATCTAAAGTAACATCATAATCTTCATTTAAATTACCCATGCATATCATTATAAAAAATAATTTAAAATACCATTCTAAATTTGTATCTAAGTTACCTAAGTATATTATTATTATTAAAAATAACCTAAAGTAAATACCTAAATTTTAATCTAATTATCTTTAGAAATGTACAAAAGTAAACGAATATATTATTTTAAATTATCTATTTATGTTATTATTGGTAATATTACTAAGTTAAGGTATATACGTATGATGGGTATCACCATGTAGACCATTTATACATGTATGAGAGCAAGTGATGAAAAATATTAAATTTTATACTAAACACAATGTATGAAGATGCGATCCAAAGTGAAAAATTATGAATGTGAATGAAAAAGTGTATAGAGTAATTACTAATTAAAATCAATCAAAACTGAATAAAGATAAAAAGATAAGTATACATCTATATGAGTATTGTGTTAGAATATTAAATAAATGAGAGTAGCAGCAGGTAAACAATTTTGATTATTAGTTAGAGTCTAATTTCTAAATAATTTTTAAATACAATAGATTTTTAAAGTATTAACCTACGGGAGCATGGGTTGATAGTCTAGTTGAAAAAATCACTGTTATAGGGGGCGGCGCCAGACCTTCAGGTTACGCAGTACTACAGGCTAAACATGTGCTACAGTGACGGTGACGTGCTTGTACAACCTATGACCACATGAAAGGAGCTGTACTCCTTGTGTTTTCCTCGCAAAAAAGAAGCTGGTCGTATACGATCCGTATGGGTTGTACTTGCTTCATGAAGTTTGAGAGGTCAATATTGCTTTTATTTATGTGGAAAGAAAACTGCTGAAGCATTTAAACTGCATGTCGCACGAACTTGAGTGATTTCCAATCAACCTTTGGCGCCGAGCATCTCTGCTGCAAGCTTACCATGTGGGCGACACATGTATGGATTGTCGATGTCATCAGCAACGGAGTCCTTCGAAGAATAAAAGATGTTAACAATGGAAGGGGGTGGTAAAGCTGCCGCGGGCACAAGTTAAAAACTCATATTCAAAATATTAAAATGGTATATTCCAAATATTAGTTATGTTTCTAAAAGAAAAAAAAAAATCCAAACTACTCCCTTCAAGTATAGCGTAAGTGCAGATAACCCCTAAAGTGTGTTTGGTTCTAAATTATGCTATTTGGTTCGACTTACTCCATAATATAATTTATCATTTTTTATTTCTCCATACCAAGTTGAATTTTAATTTGAAACTTTGCAGGGTGGTAGTGGACATCACAATCTATATTAAAACATATTTTATGAATTTTTTATCATTAGTTTTTATATAATTTTGTATCTCAAGGATAAATTTGTTATTAAATATCCTACCCTATCAAAATAATGGTAAAAAATCATGATATATTTTGTAAACATGTCTCGTGATGTCTTCTACCATCTTAAAAAATTTGAACTTAACACTCCACTTGTGCATGGAGAAAAAAAAGACAAATTCTGTTAAGGGGTAAATTGAACTAAATGACATAGTTTAGGGAACTGAACCAAGAAATACTTTAGTGGTTATCTAGACTTTTATTATATTTGAAGGAAGTAATTTGGATTTTTTCCCCTAAAGAGTGGGAATCCTAAATGATTGTATTTATTTTAAACAACCCGGTGGTTCAAACATATAATAAAAAATGATTCATGGTTTGAAAAAAAAAGGGCTATAAGTGTTAGAATATGTAATATGGCTTTATGCCCGGCTGGCCCTGTTGGGCCGTGGGTGGTGTTGCGCCGGCTTGTTGGCTGGGCGCACCCCCAGGTGTTAGGTAGATTAGGCAAGAGCCTTCTTGATTGGTGTTTTGATAAACTAAATCTTAAGACTCCCTTGCCTATATATTTATATGTTCCACGCACCTTCATAATAATCTACTAATTTCCCAACCATACTTGCTTTCATGGTATCACGAGTCCGGTTATTCACCATGATTTCCCTTCCGCTGTCCTAGCCTCGCGTGCCCCCTATGCTGCACCCATGGTTGGGACCCCTCCTCCTTTTCTCAGCACCGCCAATGTCAACAAGCATACGGCCATTAAGGAGAACGAGCGCGCGAAACGCGCCGCTGCTGAAGCCACCAAGCGTAAGGGGAAGCGCGAGTCCGCCCTCGCCCGCGCTGTCGCCGTGGAGCAGGAGGCCGCCAATGCAGCCTAGGAGTGCGATGCCGCCGACTTGCGCATGCGCGACACCCTAGCGCGTGCTGCTCTTGAGCGCAAGGCCACTGCTCCTGAGGACGATGCCGAGGACGTCAAGTCCCACGTCTCTGATCGCGCCCTCGACATCACCGACACCATGCTAATGCATGAGGCCGCTGCCATTCTGAACCTGCACGCCCAGGCAGTTGCAGTTCAGAACATCCAGAGTTTGATCCCGATCGTCCTCGACATCGCCGCCAACAACTACACCCGCTGGCGCGAACATTTTCTCCTCACTGTCAACAAGTTCTCCCTGCAGGAACACGTCACCCACGATAGCCCCGCCACGATCTATCCTGACTGGGATCGGATGGATTGCATGGTTCGGTCTTGGATCTACGGCATGATCTCCAATGATCTCGTTGACACGGTGATGGAGCACGGCGCCTCTGCACGCGCCATATGGCTTGCGATCGAGTCACAGTTCCTCAGCAATCGCGAGACGCGTGCCCTCCTTCTCGACGTCCAATTCTGCACCTTCATTCAAGGTGACCTGTCCATCAGTGACTATTGCAGGCATATCAAGGCTATGGAGAACGCCCTCGACGATCTGGGCGAGCACGTCACCCACCGCACGCTCGTCCTAAACATCATCCGTGGCCTCAACGCCAAGTACGCAGGCATCTTCGACGAGGCCGCCCGTTCCCCACGTTCCTCGAGGCCCGCAACGACTTTCTCCTCGAGGAACTCACCCTAGGGAACCGGAGCACAGATGTCTCCATCTCCCTCCCCGCCGTCGGCTCCGCTTTGTCCTTGACGCCCCCCCCTCGGCGACTCAGCAGCCATCCCGCTTTGGGGGCAACTCTGGCTCCAACTCCGAGGGTGCGCAGGGCCCCAAGAGCCATCGCAGCAAGTGTGACGACTAGGGCCCCAAGCCTGGCGGCAGCAATGGTAGTGGTTCTCAGCCGCTCTTGGGCTCCAACGCACCTGAAGGCGCCGCATCAGGGTCGGGACGGTGACCCTCTAGTGGCTGTCCATCCACAACTCATGGATGGGCGCCATCCAGATGTGGCCCGGCCCCTGTCTGCAAGCCGGCCAGGTCGCTCCCCAGGCCCTCCTAACCTAGTACCAGTACCAGGCAGGCCAGCAAGCGTACCTGGCACAGCTTCAGGCCATGCAAGCCACCTAGGCGCAAGCCCAGGCGATGCAGGTGGCGAACCTACAGGCTTCCTCTTCATCGCCAGCGCCCTATCTTGCTGTTGGGTAGTGGACTGCCACTCCTCCAGGCTTCTGCAACCCCATAGCAGATACGCCATTTTGGGATCAGTAGTCCCTCACCTCCACCTTCAACACGATGATGCTGAACCAGTTGCAGACCAATGAGTGGTACTTCAACTCAGGTGCTACCTCTCACATGACATTTAATGCTCGTACTCTCTCTCATATTTTCAATCAGCAGTACCCTTATCCATCGGCCATTATTGTCGGTGACGGGTCCTTACTCCCGGTCACTTCCACTGGCACATCACACTTTCCAGCTTCCTTGCATCTAAATAATGTTCTTGTTTCGCCTAAACTTATTAAGAATCTAATCTCTATGCGCCAGTTTACTTCCGATAACAATTGCTCCATTGAATTTGACCCCACTAGTTGTTCTGTGAAGGATCTCAAGTCTCGGAACGTGATCATCAGGTGCAATAGCTCCGGGCCCTTGTATCCCCTGCGCTTGCCCACCGCCGCCTCCCTCACTAATGGTTCCTCCTTCATCCTTTGGCATCGTCATCTTGGACACCCCGGTTAAGAAGCCTTGACCAAATTAGATTTACCTTCATGTAATAAAGACATTATCTTGTCTTTGTGTGATGCGTGTTAGCTTAGGTGCCATGCTCGACTCCCGTTTCGAGCATCGGCCTCCAAAGCCTCGAGTCGGTTTGATCTTATTCATTGTGATCTATGGACATCTCTTATCATTAGTGTCTCTGGATACAAATATTATTTGGTCATTCTTGATGATTTCTCTCATTATTTGTGGACCTTTCCTCTACGACTCAAGTCTGACACGTTTGATACTCTTGCTAATTTCTTCTCATACACAGTTTGGTGCACCTGTTAAGGCTGTTTAGTGCGACAATAGGTGCGAGTTTGACAACTCCAGCGCCCGTACCTTCTTCCTCACTCGCGGTGTTTAACTTCGCATGTCGTGCCCCTAAACCTCTCCATAAAATGGTAGAGCCGAGCGCATCATTCGTACCATGAACAACATTGTGCGCTCTCTCCTCTTTCAAGGTAGTCTTCCTCCCTCGTATTGGGTAGAAGCTCTCGCCACCGCCACATACCTGCTTAACCGGACTGCCCGCCGCGCGCCGGTAGTGCCTCCGGGATTTGGCAGCCGGTCACCCGTTGGGCCCTTCCTGGTCCACGTGCACACCTTCTGCCACGTCTACAAGCGGCGGATCGAGCCCGCGCTCGCCCTGACCATGGCGCCCGCTTCGACGCGTGCAGCGCCCCTGGCACCCGCCCTAGTGCCCCCCGCGGCGCCCACTCCAGCGTCGCCCATTGCTCCGCCCCGACTACCCAAAGGGGCGGTTCTTGTGGCGCCCGTGGTGAATTAGCACCGCATGACAACCCACGCCAAGCTTAGGTTCTGCTTGCCATACGTGTTCCACACGATGCTACTCTCCCTTGTTCCCAAGACCTTCCGTAGTGCCCTCGCCGATCCAAATTGGCGGGCGGCTATGGAGGAAGAGCATGCTGTCCTCCTGCAGAACCATACCTGGGATCTTGTTCCCTGTCCCTCTAGGGCCAACATCATCTCTGGGAAGTGGATCTTCAATCACAAGTACAAGTCCGATGGCTCCCTCAAGCGATACAAGGCACGCTGGGTTCTTCGTGGATTAACCCAACACCCAGGCATGGACTTTGATGAGACTTTTAGTCCTATCGTCAAGCTCGTGACTATCCGCACAGTGCTATCCTTGCGCTCTCTCGGCGGTGGTCGATCCATCAGCTCGACGTCAAGAATGCATTCCTCCATGGCACTTTCTTCGAGACAATTTACTGCATATAGCCTACTGGATTCGAGGACATTGCTCATCCGAACTACGTCTACCGCCTGAACAGATCCTTGTACGGGTTGAAGCAGGCTCCTCGCGCATGGTACAGTCGGTTTGCAGCCTATGTTCTGTCTCTTGGCTTTGTGGAGTCCAAGGCGGATACATCTCTGTTCGTCTATCATTGTGAGTCAGAGACTGCCTACCTGCTGCTATACATCGAGGATATTGTTCTCACTGCCTCATCCTCGACTTTCATGCGTTGCATCATTCGGACACTACAACAGAAATTTTCCATGAAGGATCTTGGGAACTTCACCACTTTCTAGGTATGCATGTTCAACATGTTTCAGGAGGCGGCCGACATTCTGGCACGTGCAGGCATGGCTGAGTGAAAACCGTGCAGCACCCCGGTTGACACAAATTCAAAGGTGGCAGCAGCTTCTGAACCTCCAGTACAGAACGCCACAGACTTCCGCAGTCTCGCCGGTGCTCTTCAGTACCTGACGTTCACCAGACCCAACATTGCTTATGCTGTTCAGCAGGTCTGCCTTCATATGCATGTTCCTCGGGAGCCCCATTTGGCTACTCTCAAGCGCATCCTCCGTTACATTTGAGGCCCTCTACACCTTGGTTTGCTGCTTCGCCTGTCTTCCCAGGACAGCGTTGTGGCCTATTCTGATGCTGATTGGGTCGGCTACCCAGATACGTGCAAGTCCACCTCCGGATATGCTGTGTTCTTTGGTGACAACCTGGTCTCCTGGTCGTCGAAGCGGCAGCCCACTGTCTCCAGATCCAGGCTGAAGCAAAGTACCGCATCGTTGCCAACGCCATCGCCGAGGCCACTTGGTTGTGACAACTCCTCCTTGAGTTGCACGCATCACTTCGCTATGCCTCCCTAGCGTATTGTGACAACATCAGCGCCATCTACATGTCCTCCAACCCGATTCAGCATCAGCGCACCAAACACATTGAGATCGATCTTCACTTCGTTCGGGAGCGCGTTGTTGTTGGTGATGTCCATGTGCTTTATGTGCCTACATCTTCACAGTACACAGACATCTTCACCAAGGGGCTGCATTCTTCTGCGTTTACAGAGTTTAGGTCCAGCCTAAATGTTCGCGGTATCGACGGTTAGACTGTAGGGGCGTGTTAGAATATGTAATAGGGCTTTATGCTTGGCTAGCCCTGTTGGGCTGTGGGTGGTGTTGCGCCGGCCTGTTGGCTGGGCGCACCCGCGGGTCTCTGGTAGATTAGGCAAGGGCCTCCTTAATTGGTGTTTCCATAAACCAAATCCTAAGACTCCCTTACCTATATATATATATATATATATATATATATATATATATATATATATATGTGCACCATGCACCTCCATAATCAATCTATTGATTTCCCGGCCATACTTGCTTCCGATAAGTTTGGGATTCAACCTATTCAGATTGTGTCATGTGTCGTTGATTTGTTTTTTCCACTTATATCAACCATCCATTAATACTAATAATATTAATAATACATGAATGGTACAAGTCTAAATCTCATTCAGTAGCCATAAAAAAATATGGAGGCTCGTTCATCCGAGCCCAATGCTTCGGCCCAACTGTATCGACAAATTGCATGCCAGCGTGCGTAGTGGGCAATTGCCGTCAGGCCGGATCCATAAGCGAGTCGCGGCCCGTTAGTCCCCGAGTTGCGGCCCGTTGGCCCAACTGAACGGCTCGCGAGTCTCTCTTCGCCGCATCCTTGTCCTCCTCTTTTCTTCCTCTCCAGCCTTCCCCACCGGCCATCGACCCCCGAATTTCCCAAACCCTAGTTTGCTCCGACGCTGCCTTCCGCCGGTCCGCCCATCTGCCGCGGACCACCGTGAATCCCGCGACGCCGGCCGCCGGCTGCTTTCACCTCCCGGCTCCCGCCATACCGCAGGTGAACCCCCCGTTAAGCCCGCCCCTGCCATGGAATCCGTCCCGACTCACGAACTTCTTTTTTTTCCCCTTTCGCTTCTAGGCACGCTTTTGATTCCGAAGTTCCCAGCTCTCGCGTGAGGTGCCGGACCAAAGCAATCAGCCACCATGCAGGTTGGTGGTCCACTAGTCCCTGGCCTATCTCTCTCGATTGGTTGCTTGTCTGTGCGTGGCTGATACATGCAGGCGCTTGTTTCTCTTCTGCGGTTAGGACACCTAAAAATAATAGATTGGTGCATCTGTATTCTGTATGCTGTGATCCTAGCAGTTTTCATTTTGGTTCAACGAGGGAACCAGTTCTGCAATGCTTTTCCTGTTCCTGCCCTGTTTTGAAATTGTGAAGATAGAGGCCTGTAAAACAGTGTTTTGCCTGATGAATTTAGTGTAGTATAAAATTGAAAGTGCGCTTAAGTGCTTGATGGTGGAATTTTTATTCTTTTTAATCATACTAATGAAAGCACTACATGCTGCTGCTTATTTTACTGAACTTGCAGTAATGTTTTGAGTATGTTAAATTCATATAAGATATGTAGTCTTGCTGGTGTGCATTCTTTTTTTCAAGGGGTGTTGTGGAGTAGGACTCCAGGTGTATGGCTCATTTCACATAACCCCTGGTGTGATAGGAACATGATATACCTTTTGTAAGAGCAGGAATTTTGCTGGTCTGTTATTTATTTGGTAAAGTCCATTTGCGTTTGCGCGCTTTAAATTTCAGCTATTGCAATGTTCATTTCTGGTTGGATTATATTAAGTAACTGTTGCGGCCTGCGGGTATTACCTATTCTTGTGGAGCTTCTGATTTCTTTAAGCTCACTTTGGCTTAGTTGTATCTTAGTCTTTCGTTGTGCTGTCCTATAGCTATACTTTCTTTGACAATTTGCATGCAACATTTCTAACTCAACTTACTATTTCAAAGGCTAGCGATAGGTTCAACATAAACTCTCAGCTTGAGCATCTTCAAGCCAAATATGTCGGTACAGGACACGCCGACTTGACCAGATTGTAAGTACCCTGTCTTTGTAACAAAAGATGTCACTAACTTCTAAGATATTAAGGTTGATGTTTTCTTTATTTACAGCGAATGGGCTGTGAACATCCAGAGGGACAGCTATGCCTCTTATATTGGGCACTATCCAATGTTGGCGTACTTTGCCATTGCTGAGAACGAATCTATTGGAAGAGAACGTTACAATTTCATGCAGGTATACAAGGCAACTTGCCTTCACTCTCTTAATAAGCTATTAGCAGGCCCGTACCTAAGTTTCGGTGGCCCTGGTGCGAAACGCAAAATGGAGGCCTATATTTATAATATGCAAATAACCAAAGTATATATAGACTTCATCTTGTAACTACCACAAGCGTTCGTACTGAAGGACTAAAGGGCGATTCTTCCTTACCGATATCTTCTTAGCTTTACATTGTTTAACAACAAATCTGTCAAGAGTAACATTTTGAGTCTACTTTTCATCACCAGAATCATATTTCCTAATGACAAATTAATAGGCCTCCTTGTTTCATGAATTACAAACACAACAAAACTAAAGTAACAAGCTGTCAGTGCCCAATAAAGAATTAAGATAAAGTTCATGGCAACCAATAAAGGGGGAAATTTTGCTCTGCAAGCCCAAAATGACTATCGTTTATTTGTCTCTGCAAGCCCAAAATGGCACAAGTTCTCTGCTGGCCTCAATTCCAATCTGTTTCAGTTTTATACTAAAAACTCAATCTGCCTTTGTCAGAAACTAGCTGGAGCAGCATTATTATTTTCTCATGATACTACCTTAAGAATTAGGAGCTTCCTCTTCTTCAAGAAAGATGGGATGATTGGGTATAAGGCAGAGTAGATGAAGGTCTATCATTGTAAACTAACTTTGGCACCTACACATATTTCCATGTGTCTATAACAATAGAATTGTCTATGAATTGAAATTCTTAAGAATTTTCATTACAAAATAGGTACAAATTGCAGTTCAGCTGAGAAGGCTGAAAGTAATAATGTAGATGATGCATAATTAGTACCACCTTATGTTTGAGATTGTCCTAAGTCAAACCTTTTTAAAGTTTTACCATCAATTTCTATAAAAGCATATATTGCATAATATATAATTATTTCAAATTCATAGTGATATACTTCTGTAGATATTGCTAGTCAAAGTGTTCTATTGGAGACTGTGTTGAGGTCCCAATAAGGGATTAGATGAGACATAGCTTACAGTTATGCAAATGGTGCATATTGACAAACCACAGTGCTATATAAATAGATGTTGTGAATCACTCTTTTCAAGGGATGGGATGGATACTCAATGCTAGTCCGAGGACCCATAGTAAATAAAAATAATTATCTCTCGTTAAGATAAATGTTCTGCTATCTACATACAATTGACTATATTCATAGAAGTAGTTAATGATGCACTCAAATCAAAGATTGGTTTTTAATAAGTTAGCCAGGGAACTGCATATGTGCTTTAATCTGTACTGTAGGCAGGAAGAGGTTCTGAAATAATTCATTGCTCACACCCCAATACTAGATAGCTGCAAGTAACACAAACAGGTCTTAGCCGATAAAATAATCACTAAAGCCAGTTCTGTTACTGATTGTACTCACAGCATATCTGTTGAAGCAAATGAGTTCCAAACCTTTCCTCAGTCTCCATTGGAACTGTATATGTATCGAGTAAATAAATGGAAATATAGCTACTTTGGTTCAGCTTAGTGGTGCTGTTGCATGTGAAACTGTATATGAGCTGCAGAACTGGAGTACACATGATTTGATATGAGCCGCAGAACTGTAGTGCACACAATTTGATATGAGCCCCAATACATGAGTATGAGCTTGGCATCTTACCTTCCATCATTTTCATTGGATTGCATTCCAATTTTGTTAGCAAAAAGTGTTAATAGGATCAGAAGATTGTTATTTGTTTGGCCTATGTTTATTTCGCTATTTGCATTTGCATCTTTGACCGTTTTCTAACAAACAGTTGCATTGATGATGCATCACAATATGAAGTATTAATCTACTGTTTCTGTATTGCAGAAAATGCTGCTTCCATGTGGCCTCCCTCCTGAGAGAGACGAAGACTGAGGAGCTGGTGCATAATTTCAATCTTAGCAAGAGAGCAACATATGTTTAGCCACCGTGATACCATGTGCAACTCAAGTTTAAAGCATATTGTGTATGCTATTGACTTGTCTTCTACTCCCTCCGTTTCAAATTGTAGGTCGTTTTGGCTTTTCTAGATTCACAGATATTATTATGCATCTAGGCATATACTATATCTAGGTGCATAGCTTTGCCAAAGCTATGCACCTAAAAAAGTCAAAACGAGCTACAATTTGGGACGGAGGGAGTATCAATCTATTACGATGCATGAATGTTTGGAACATGTATGCACTGTTAAGAAAATGTAGCTGTTGTCTGTTGTATCTCTGGCGTGTTCTATCCGTTGTGGAAGAAAATGTACTGGCGAGATGCCTGTGGTGCCTATGCAAATGTTAGTATATCGACGTAGCGAATGATTTCTCTAGGAAATACTAATCCCCTACGATGCACAACGATCTGGTTCATATATATCGAGTTAACAGAGAAGTGATTCAGGGGGGAGAATAGCATCAGAGTTGAACTGTAGGCCAGATGGTTCAGCTGCAAACTTGGTATTTGGAGTTGCCATTCCTATCTAAAAGGCCGCCTGTCTCAAATTGGCAATTTCTAGCGTACAGCAAAAAGATTGTATAGACGATGGAGGTTCATCCGGTGGCACTCTCACATTGGCAAGTTCTGAAGTCCATGACAAACAGGGAAACGATGGAAGCTACTGTAAGGAAAACCAGGTTATATACATGAACAAAGCGGAAAATGGAATTAAGGAATCCAGAGCCTACCAGGCTACCACTGAGTCACTGTCTCACTGCTCATACAGACAGCCAAGTACTATCATGTATACTTGTACTAGAACTATACAAGCTACAACTACAAATGCTAAACTGAACTAACCACCTGACACCCTGCAGCAGCTGCAGCTGATGATGATTGTCCTCCAGGTTAGCATTTCGATTAGGCGTCTCCGCCCTGTTTCCATTCGCGGCTGCTGTGGTAGGCGAAGTTGTCCCGGCGGCTGTTCCTGAAGGCGCAGCATGCGACGGCGTAGACGGCGACGATGAAGGCGAGGAAGACGGCGTTGACGATGGCGGCGCGCTTCCAGTCCCGCCTGAGCGCGCCCTCCACGCCGGCCTTGCACGACCGGCACCCGAAGCAGAGCTTGTCGTCGTCGTTGTCCCACTTCCCGCAATCCGGGTCGGCCGCCGGCGGCGCGCCGCCCCTCGGCCTGGGCTTGGTCCACTCCGTGCCCCCCGCGTACGTGAAGTTGCAGCTCGCGGGCGGCCTGCAGCATCCGTACTCGACCGGCGACAGGCCGCCGCGTCCGACGAGCCGGGCCAGCGTCCCCGCCGCCGCCTCCTTCTTGTCGCCGTCCTCCTCCAGGCGCTTGCATACGCCGGCGTCGGCCAGGCAGCTCTTGATCCGGGCCCAGCTCCTGCGGCCCTCGACGTGGCGCCGCAGCCAGGTGGAGTAGCCGCCCCCGAGGCGGCCGGGCTGCTCGTCCCCGGCCGCGCCCGGCCTGCTGGCGGTGACGGCGAATGCGAAGGCGGTGAAGCAGAGCAGCGCGGCGACGAGGGCGAGCGTGGCGAGGAGGTAGAGCCAGAGCAGCCAGTTGGCGCGGCAGCAGGCGCCGGCGAGGCCCGCGAGGGAGACGGCCGCGAGCGCGGCGCCCAGCGCGATGACCGGCGTGGAGAGGAAGTGGTCGCACTCGGTGCCGTCGGCGCGGGACCGGAGCCAGACGCCCGCGGCGAGGACGGGCACCGAGAGCAGCAGCGTTACCAGGTTCAGCGCGCAGATCACGTTGTTGCTCATCCGGATCGCCATGCCGGGCGGGTGTCGAGGCGCGCGGGGAAGCGTTCTTGGTTGTTGGTTCGAGTCTGTGGTTCGCCAGGTTTGGGTGGGCGGGCGCGTGTATTTGTAGGTGATGGTCTGGTGCCGTGGCGACTGGCGAGGCGCGAGGTACCCAGTGCCGCGCGCGTGGAGTGGGGAGCTCGGCTGACTTCGCCACGGAGGCGGCGGCGCCGGAAATTTCGTTCGTTTAACCGTGGCAGAGCTGCGGAAACCGTGTGGTCCTTGCGAGTGGTAGGCCGCGGGGGCAACGGGCAAGCGGCCCGACGCTTGGTACGGCCAGGGCCGCGTCGCCACGCGCAGGAGCGAGGACCAGGAGGGCAGGAGGCACAGGAGCGAGCACCGAGCAGCATGAGGAGTTGGGAGTGAACACACTTGACACTCCTCTGCGCTTGCTTGCTCCGCTGACCTCCGAGGCTCCGACTAGTCTCCTATACTGGCTGACTGCTTCTGGACTTTTGTGGTAACGCAACGAGAGTTGGTCAGATCCGCACGTTGCGACGCCCCCTCCTCATAAATGGGGAGGGCGATGTGCGAGTGGTGGACCGTTCGTCGCGCGTCGCGGTCTCGCGGAAGCACGCCCGCAGCTGCTCGAGAAACAATCCGAGAGTCACACGCGACTACTACTGGTGAGCGAGTGGTGCCGCCGCGCCCGTGGTTCTACAGCTCCTACTCCCTCCTACTTCTACAGGGGGCACCGTGATATGGCCAATATGGGAGAGCTTCGATGCGGCTCGAATTCAGGTCTGAAGTTACACGGGCGGCATGTTTGACTTGTTCTTTTCGATGCTGTCAAAGTGTCAACTCCATTCGACAGTAGCTTGGACTCGATCCTTACAAAATTTATGGCACATCTTTTTGAAATTTCCATCATGTATAAGAGCAGGTAGGATGCGCGGATGCTACTAGCTTATGTTAGCTGATGCGTCACGGTTGCTAGGTTAATTACCCTGTCGATGATCACGATTGGACCTAGCTACGCCGTAGGAGTGACGTTTTCCATTCCAAGGAGACGAATGCTGTTTTTCCCTTTTCTGAAACCCAACTCGTTTTTGTCACCCTCTGATGCATGCAGGTGCCACCTTGGTTGAGTGGGAGGTGGGACTGGCAGCCAGTGGTAACAAGTCAAAGAAGAGGGTGACAGACAGAAAATGTAGCAGCTACAAAACTTAAAAAATACAACAACAAAAGGACCAAGAAGATCTACATATGCTTCACGAAATAAACATGTCCCGTCCGGTTCACCTAGTGGCAGGACCATGGGGCTGCAACCTGCAATTTGCAAATGTTGCCATTGCCAAAAGCTGGATTAGTGGATCTGATGTTACCGTGCTAGCACTTAGCAATCCCTTGACGACACACCAAGTCAATAATGTTCCAACCCTAAAAAAAAAACGGGTCAATAATGTTCCAAAACTGGAAGAAAATTGGGTGCAGCCCGGATGCAAAACGCATCCGGTGCATACCCAGTCCCCTCGCGCGACGCGTGGAAGAAAACTCCATCCGACGGATGGCGCTAGCCCCGGCGCCCAAACACGCATACGTCCTCGGCTCGGCTCCCTCCCAGCGCTAGCGCCCAGGCAAGACGGCTCGCTCGGATCCCAGGAGGCCAGGAGACGAAGGACGGGGCAGGCGTGTCTGGATTGGCCGCTGCCGCGGAGGGCACGAGGACTCGGCTTCCTGGTGGTCCGCGGCCGAGCTCCGCCGGCGCCGCGCTGCCCTTCCCGGCCTCCGCCATGGTTGGGCCGACCGCCACTGCCAGGTCCATCTGCTGTGGCCGGAGCGAATGCCGCCACTGGATTCGAGTTCAGGCCCACCTTCCCTTGCCCGGCACTAACTCCGCCGCAGCCGGAGCAAGATGTCAAGCCCGCCGCCGCAGCCCCGCAGACTGGATTGGGAAGTGCTCGAGAGAACAGGGGACCAGGCGTCGGTCAGTCAGTCGGACTGAGCTAGGAAGAAGACGCATCACAGCAGAAGACGCTACTCGAGTATGAGAAAAATTAAAGGGCACTAAGACGCTACCATCCTACGCATTAACATAAAACCAGTGGACCTAACCCTTTCTGTCTTCGACCAAGCGTAAAAACTTCACCAGCACTGTCTGTAGCAAAACCTGCAAGATCCTAGGAGGGCATTCTTCTTCTCAAGAAAGAACTCTGTGCAGTAGCGCCGCTTAGATTTTCCCCCTTGGCTCTCTCTGCTTACTTCTCACGAACTCGAGCGCTCTTGATATCGTCTCGCGATCCGGAGCGGAGGGCTGTTGCCTCTCGTCACCAGCATCAGAGTTGATCTCGTCGTTGTCCTCCTCGCTTCCCTCCGCGGCGTTGGGGGCGGCATGCTTGAACTGGATCAGCATCGCGATCGCGTCGGGACGCGCCGACTGTACGCGGCGCACGAGCCTCTGGCAGATGACGCGCAGGTCGGTCTCAAATCCGGCGGTGGCATTCGCTCCGGCCACGGCAGATGGACATGGCGGCGGCGGTCGGCCCAACCATGGCGGAGGCCGGGAAGGGCAGCACGGCGCCGACGGAGCTCGGCCGCGGACCACCAGGAAGCCGAGTCCTCCTGCCCTCCGCGGCGGCGGCCAATCCGGATGTGCCTGCCCCATCCTCCGTCTCCTGGCCTCCTGGGATCCGAGCGAGCCGTTTTGCTTGGGCGCCAGCGCTGGGAGGGAGCCGAACCGAGGACGTACGCGTGTTTGGGCGCCGGGGCTACCGCTGTCCGTCGGATGGAGTTTTCTTCCACACGTCGCGCGGGGGGAGTGGGTATGCACCGGATGCGTTTTGCGTCCGGCTGCACCCAATTTTCTTCCCCAAAACTGGGGCGATTTTGTGGCCTCTGTGGGCCATACGCCCAACAGCCAACACTTTATCCGGAAAGGGCCAACTGCTCCAAAACTGACGCCTTTTTCCGTTCCGCTTGTTGTTTGTTGACGTGCGGGCGTTGGGACAATGCTGATGTGCAACACTGCAAGAGCGGCCCGACAGAGAGGACAGGAAGAAAACCGAATGGGCTCGTGAATCGTGATCTCCAGTTCCCTGATACTACCTCCGTTCCAGGTTGTTATAAGTCATTTTGATTTTTTAGACTTTATTACTTATATCTACATGTATAATAATATTTATGCATCTAGGAAAGTTAAAATGACCTATAATTTGGAACGAAAGGAGTAGTTGATATGAGTGGAGAAATGGCATCTCGGCTCACGGTTTATCGTCTATAATACTCCCTCTGTTCCGGATCATTTTGTCTTTTCTATGTACATAGATATTATTATGCATCTAGATATAGCGTATGTCTAGATGCATAATAATATTCATAAACCTAACGATCTACAATTTGGAACAAAAGGAGTAGTTGATATGAGTATACAACAGCATCTAGAGAACTAGTGGGGTACTATACGTACGACTACGTGGTTTCTACTCTAGTATAAAAGAAAACACAAGAAACAAGACGATCCCTGTCATCTCAAAAGAGAAAATATTCTTAATCCCAACGGGACAAATAATTAAACTACCGAATACGACGCAAATTGAGCTGCTGGAGGGGAGTCATGAAAGCTACTGCTCCGTACGGAGAAACCCTTGTCCTGATGCTGGGCGACAGGGGAGTTATACATGTGTATGTGTTAACGAACTATGTATGAGTATGATGGTGACTTGCATTTTTTATTCATGCAACTATTACTCTCTAATTTGTGCTAAACTGTATCATCGTGCGCGCGAAGGCACAGAGTTTTGTTTTACCTGACAGTTCTACTTCATAGTATCTCTCTCTGTTTTTTTTTCCTGCAGCGTGCGACTCCCAGCCAGGATTTTTGTTTTTGGAAATGCCAGCCTGGAATAATTAATAACATAACGTGCACCGATTACCTCCTAGGGGTAGGAGAAGATATGATTAGACTAGACAGACATGCACACGGTTTTGTTATTAGCTCCGTTCACAATTTTTGTGGTTCAAGTTCGAATTCTGCATGTACATAGTAGATGATTATGCATGCTAGCTATGCCCATTGGTCGGCATTTTCTTCCTCCTACGGGCATTGTGTTGAATCACAGCCGCTGCCTTGCCGGGGATTGCTAATGAGCGCGCTCGTCGGAGGCTTCGCAGCGCTCGATCTCCGACAATCACCGACTTTTCCATTTTGGAAAGTTTTTTTCCGCTATTTTTTATTTTTAGAAAGTTATAAATTTATGCATATAACTTGTACCTTTATGTAAATTTTCGACAAACTTGTTCAGATAACTTGACGTGTAAAGTTATGCAGAACATATTTACATAACACAAGTTATACGTGCAATTTTTTAAATTAAAAAACTTATATACATAACTTATGGAAATGAAGAAAATTTATTGAAAAAGGGAAAAGTTCTAAACATAACTTTTCTTATTGAAAAGTTATAACTTTTCTTTCTCCGTTGTAGCAGCCTTTTCAAAAAAAAAAAGGGAAAGCAAGCAATCTGCCTCCGGTCTCCGCCGGTGGCCTCGCCGGTGGCCACTGCTCCCGTAGGCTCCGCCGGTACTTCCAGTCTGCCGGTCACCTCTGCCTCGCCGAAATAGAAACCAGACACGGGCGTGCTTCGCGGAGCCTGAGCCACCTACCTGCAGCGAAGGGGGAGGGTAGCTCGTCCACGCGCCGGCCTTCGTCCACCGCCACTCGTCGGAGCGACGTCGCGCCACCGCACACCCCTTCTTCGAGAAGCCAGTTCGGCGATTGCCGCCTCCTTGAGCTCGTCGGACGCCCGGCTCCTTCCCTCCTCCCCATGGTACACGGCACGCGCGGGGGCCTCCGCGCCCAGCGTGGACCTCGAGTTCTCGGCAGCGCTCGGCGCCTGCCGCCGCGGGTGGGCCTCCTCCTCCACCGGATAAGGGAGTGTTCGGATCCGGACATAAAGTTTAGCCGAGTTATTTAAATATAGATTAATGATAAAAATAATTGTATAAAGGAGGATCAGATGGTAGGTCGAATCCATTAAGTCTAATTCGTTTATAATTAGCACATATTTATTGGGTTAATGGATTTGTATCGAATTAGTTATCATTCTTATTTTTATCATTAACTTATATTTAATATTCTCATTAGTATCGATGTGACCCGGGTTAAACTTTAAACAAGGAAAAAGAGAAAAAGAAGCCTCGTGGATTCAGTTGGTTTACCAAGAGGGGAAAGAAGAAGAGGCCTCGTGGATTCAGTTGGTTTATCGAGAGGGGAAAGAAGGTACTCTTATAGACTGCACTGGAGGGAAAATTATAAGTCATTCCAACTGTTAGTGACATACATAATTATGCTAATATTAGTATAATTATAAGGGGAAAAAAGTTAAAGCGACTTATAATTTAGTACGGAGGGTGTAGAAAGCTGTTGGCGGGACCCGCCACGTGGAGGTGAGTTGAGCGGTGGTCAGGAATCGAGTGCCACGACGCTCGCCCGTCGAATCAGCGTTGCGTGCCTTGCCTTAATTGGTTCGGCAGTTTCTTAACTGACACTAAAATTTTACAATCCCTAGTCCGTCATGACACGTGGGGTCTACTTGAGTAAATGATAGTGGTAAATAAGAAATTACGTAAAATTGCAACTGCAGGATCGGCCGGTATAGGTGGGGTGGCAACGTTGCTGATAAGGGTTTAGGGTAGTGCGTCCCTGCAGCCGGCTGTTGTGAATTTGGGAGTCCCGACGAATGATTTGTTCTTTAATGCAAGTTCGCTGTCGCTGCTATGGAGGCACTCTTCTTGCATGCGTTTTGTTGTAAATATGTCATGGTTTGGACTTTGGAGTCTCAATTGTGTAAGATGGGTTTGCTGTCGGTAATTTCATCATACTTTTTAGTATAGCCATTTCTTTAGTTGGAGGAATGAAATAGATGTATCCGTCGTCACCAGCTTAATCATTTCTCAGCGGCATGGATTTTTTTTTATCAAAACAAGAAATTCGTTTTCGAAGATCTAGCATGACACGGCAACATACATGATACATCATGCATCCACATGCATATGCATGCAGCATAGCAGTAGGCCAGTAGCTCTCTAGAACAGAACAGAGCACACCATGTAAACGGAACAGATCACTAACACACGACCATTGGCAAGTACTATGCGTACTACTCGTATACGGCGGCGGCGGACAAACGACTCACAAAGACGCCAAGAGTCAAGACGCGCCAACGCGCGGCTCCTTATTCCATGACGACAACATCACCTGCCAGCTGTTATTACGGCCACCGGCGGCCACGTTCATACGCCGCGGCGGCCAGCGCAAGGAGGGACGCGACGACGCCCGCGAAGCTGGCGGTGGCCGCGGCGAGCCTCCGTCGCGCGGCGACGACGATCCCGTTCGGGGCGGGGGCCAAAATGAGCTCCGTGTGCACCACGATCACGTTGAGGAAGTAGGTGACGGAGACGAGGAGGAGCGCCGCGGTGGTGCTGGCAGCGACAGGGCCTTCGCCGGTTGCGGGTTCTGCGGTGGCCGCCGGCTGCTTGCCGAGCTCGTGGCCTTGGCTGCTGGCGAGATCGGCCGCCCGTAGAGCAGCGGTGATGGAGAGTGCCATGACAAGGGCGGCCGTCTGAGCACGGGATGCCATTGCTTGCAGGAGAAGAGAGAACAGAGAAGGGTATAGCTTACTAGTAGTTTCTTTTTACTGTATATTTATAGGGACGATCAGCCGGTCTTGCAAGAGCTGTTCCGGCCGGCTGTCTGTGACTATCAATTCGTAACCAAAGCAAAGAGCTGACAGCCTTGCTCGTGTCGCCTCGCTCTGACGTGCACTCATATTTTTACCAGCTACCACGTTGGTATGAGCTTAGCTTTCTGAGTATTTTTTGGAAGGCCTAATATTAAATGGGACGTGGGCGGTGTTGCCACGAAATGGCACATACTACCAACTGCAATAAGACACTCGTATAAAAATGCAATAAGACACCAACTATTGAACGAAAAAACAACTATCAAGGCAAAGGAAAATAGAATGTGTACTTCAAGTACTTCTGAAGCTCATTTTTTTAGATTAAGGATTGAAAAACATCCGGCCTGAACCATTCACAAAGCGAATGTTTACAGCTAGAGGGAAGTTTAAACCGCGGTCCTCAGACCACCATTACATCAAAAAGAAACTAAACCAAGTTCAGGTCACAGAAACTAAAAATACTAGGCTTTTAGTCTATTGCTGAATTTCCATCCAAAATTGTTGAAGATCTCCATGACCATGATCTCCAACTTGCGGTAGTTCTCTTTCAAATTAATCTTCTCTTCCTCTTTAGAAAGAAGTGACCATGATTTTGTCCAGTAGGTTCCTCTGAAAATGATCTGCAAAAAAGAGTTAGGAATGGTTCTATTGAACACCACCTCATTTCTATTCAACCAAATGGCCCAGCAAAGAGCAGAAGTGCCCACAAGAATTTGTTTTCTAATCTTTACAGAGAAACCTCTAAGCCAAGATCCTAACAAATTAGCAACACTAACAGGTGGTTGAATACTGAAAGATATATAAACCGCATTCCAAATGAACCTTGCCATATGGCGATCAAAGAATAAGTGTTGTATTGTTTCATCAGAACTACAAAAGCAACACTTGGTACTACCTTACCATCTTCTCTTAGCCAGATTATCTGTCAATATAATACCTTTCTTTAGGTACCACATGAACACTTTGATTTTGAGTGGCACTTTTATTTTCCAGGAAGTACAGAAAGATGGTGTGCCTTCACTTCTCATAATACCTGTGTACATGGATCTCACCATGAACTGCCTGGTTCTATTCGGTAACCATACGAAAACATCCTTCTAATAAGAGAGACTATATGTTGCCACTTCTGCAACAAGGAGGAACCATTTCCTTAAGCTTTCTCCAATCAATGCACGCCTAAATGACACATTCAGGGGGATTGTGCTTAGCACACTAGCTATTGTTGCATTTTTTCTTCTTGTGATATTATATAGAGAAGGATACCTTCTCATCAAAGTATCATTTCCTATCCATAAATCTTCGCAAAGTCTTGTTTGGCTCCCATTGCCAACTTTAAATCTGCCGTATGAGAGGAATTGGTCTTTAACCTCCATTAGACCAAACCAGAAATGCGAGTCATCTGACTTCTTAGAAACCTGTGATAATGACTTATGATTTAGATACTTTCTCCTGAGCAGATTTTGCCACATACCCTCTTCATTCAGAAGTTTAAATAACCATTTGCTTAGCAAGCATCTATTATGGGTTTCAAGGTTAGTGATTCCTAGCCCTCCCATATTTTTTGGTTTGCAAAGAATGCACCATTTGACCATTCTGTACTTCTTCTTGTGCTCATCACACTGCTAGAAAAATCTGGATCTGTAGTAATCCAGTTTCTTTAGCACCCCTGTAGGTATTCTAAAGAACACATCATAAATATTGGAAAAACATTGGAAGACTTGAGAGCACAAAATTTATTAGCACTAATCTTCCTCCTACTGATAAAAGTTTACCCTTCCAGCTGCTCAACTTTTTCTGGAATCTTTCTTTGATCAAACTCCAATCTTTATTTGAGATTTTACGATAGTTCATAGGGATGCCCAGATATTTTAAAGGAAATGACCCCTCTTTGTAGCCAAAAAGCTGTACATAGTCCCCTACAATCTCTTTAGCTTCCCCAAAGCAGAAAAGTTCACTCTTGTGGAAGTTGATCTTTAGGCCAGATAACTTCTCGAAAGCACACAACACTAACTTCAAATTTCTAGCCTGTTCTAAATAATTTTCCAAAAAGAGAATCGTGTCATCGGCATATTGGAGGATTGATAACCCTCCATCTACCAAATGAGGTACTAGACCCTAAACTATTCATTATCTCTGGCCCTTGTGATAAGAATTGTAACATGTCTGCCATAATGTTAAAGAGAATTGGTGATGAAGGATCCTCTTGCCTTAATCCTTTTTTAGTTTGGAAAAAATGTCCAATATCATCATTCACCTTAAACCCCACGCTGCCTATTTTCAATCCATTTGCACCATAAAGGAGAGAAACCCTTCATTCTTAATGCTTGTTGCAAAAAGGACCAATTTACTTTATCATAGGCTTTCTCAAAGTCAAGTTTGAGAATTAACGTGGAAGTATGGAAGATCTGAGTTGCAGTAAAATCAATGACCAACTTGTTTCATTCTTTGTACTCTGTCCGTTCGTAAATTCATGATGATGTGTTCTACAAAGTTTGCAGCAAGACTTCTCTAACTCGGTCGGGCTTGTTATGTGTTACAGGCCAAACCAAATTTTAGCTATGGCCAACAAATAATATGAATGACCTCTCTTTGATTTGAGGCCAAAATTTTTGTATACCAGAGAGGGGCTAGCCAAAGCTCCAAATTGACTTATATTTCTCATAGAATGGGCATTTAGATTGACCAATAAGATGGTATCATTAGATTTGTGATGAAAGATATTATAGTAATGTTATGAATTTTAAAACTTTTATTCGAGTTGAAAATAAATGGACTGAATGTATGTTTTAGCGTCGTGGAGCAATTTTACGTTGCGGTGCTCGGCTACTGGTACTTTTTTAAGACATATTTGCATTTGCTTGTTAGAGAATCTATTAATTGAGCAAGCTCCATCCAAGACGTACCTTTCTTTTGGCTTGTACCATATGCGTACCCCGCTAAAATAAAAATGAACTTTCGTGCGTCCTACTCCTACCCGACATTTGAAACTTTGATCGGCTAGGTCGCCGCATATGTCTGTAGTGTAGTGTTTTTAGTGGAGGTTCGTACTGATGACAGGGTAGGCAATTTAATTTGTCGATTAACATGATGCATAAGCTTAGACGTAGACGTACAGGGCAACATACAAGTAAGTAGATCCAAGGTTCGGTTCGGACAAAGGCTAGGTATATACGGTGTTCTTTGTTTCAAAAAATAGTGCACAGACGTAGATTCTTGCTCATATGTCATCATCACACATCACGTAAACTTTGTGATGTGAAACCGAACCTTAAGGTCTCGAATTAATAGTTCTCCCTTAAAACTTTTTTTTAACCTGGACAACAATTTTTAAACCTAGACAACTACGGTACAATATAGTATATAAACGTACAGACAAACATATATTACACCCACACACGCCCTTGTGCGCACGCTAGACCTACAAACTATACACACACAATGTCCTTGCAAATATCAACGAAGTCGCACAACACGTCATAGTTATCATTGTAGCTCCACGCGTATGTCCATAGTATAGTATATAAACGTACAGACAAACACATATTACACCCCCACACGCCCTTGTGCGCACGCTAGACCTACAAACTATACACACACAATATCCTTGCAGATATCAACGAAGTCGCACAACACATCATAGTTATCATTGTAGCTCCACGCATACGTCCATAACCTACGGAATTAAGTTTAGGAATAAATCCCGATGCAACATTTGAGCCGTTCTCGTAGGGGATCGAAGGGCGAGTGGGCTTACCACCGGGAGGGGACACCATCGCGCTACAAAGCACGTTCGCTTCTCCCTTCAAACTTGAAAGGGCGTGCGGTGTGCCCAAAATTGAAAGCCCTGCTTGGCGAACAGTGGCCATATCAAACAAAAAAGAAATCAACAGTTCCAAGTGGCTACGCCGAACAGAACTGAACAATAACAAACAATAACAATGTTATAGTGGAATTCAGCAAGAATTCATGGCCAAGCATGAGTCAAGATCAAAGTTGACCTTTTTTTTGCAAGCACAAAGTTGACCATTGTGACATTATATTTGCATTGGGCAAACCTTGCCTGAATCGGACTGAAACGGAACTGTGTATGTTCAGGTCAAGCATGGACCTAAAGAGGACTAACAAAATGCTGGAACAGCAAACTGAAACAGTTCAAGCATGGACCTAATTAAAGCGGACTAAAAAATGCTGAATCATAGTTATGAATTTTTAATATTTTAGACCACTTCATTTATGGGTTTTTGCGTTTCCATAGCATCCAACAGACCAGCTCAAACGGGAAGACATGGACATGCTTGCTCGGCAGGCCCACAGGCCGGGTGAGGCACCAAAGTTCAGAGACCCCAGGTGCAGCTTTGAAATTCAGTGTGCAAATGCTATTTTTTTTTAAAAAAAACGTGCGCAAAGAGAATGTGGGTGATCACTGTAAAGTACTAAAGTGCAGATGCAAAGAGTTATAAACTGAGCCCAGTCCGCTCGCATGCTCCGTGCGGCCCAATGGCCCACATAAGTGAAACTGAAGAGTTCCGACCAACGACCAAAGGCACTCCTGCAACGCTGCATGGTTGACAACAGAAAATGACGTGCACTGGCATGACACCACACACCACTTCCGCAAGCGATCTTGCACTAACAAATCAGTCAAATGTTGCATCCAGATAATGCAGATATAAATTATCCACGCACGAACACGAGCTAGATTAATTCAACTTTCTCCAACTTTCCAATCTCCAAATTAAACCACAATCAAACATAATTAGGCACACAGCTGGCCACCGTGCATCCGCAGTTCCGCACCATGGTCAAGACTCAAGAGACGTACGACCCCGACGCAGCCCGATCAATCGCGGCATGCACGAGCTCGGCCTCGAACGTGTCGAGCGGCGCGGGCGAAGGCCCGCGCGCCCATCTGCGCCGCAGCAGCATTATTGACTACCTCCACTACAGCTGCGACCTCGCCGGCCTACGCCACCAGCTCGCGCCACCAACGCATACCCCACTAGCCACGCCGCGTTGCCGTGTCCTCAACCCGCGCCTATAAATTTCTACCGGCTCGCAACCCCGCCATCTCCGCAACCATCGCACAGTTAACTAGACGCAAAAAAGAAGCTAGCTCGCCGGTCGCCACCGAGAACAAACGCGCAGGAGTTCTTGGTTCCGGCGCGATCCAGGCAAACACAGCGCCTGACGGCGCGGTTCGATCCCATGGCATGCGCGCACGGAGCCACGATGGCGCACGCGAAGGCGGCCGTCGTCGTCCTCGGCGCCGCGGTGATCGCGTCGTGCCTTCTCGCGGCTGAGAGCCGCCACATTGCTGCCCGGAAGGACCTGGGCGTCGGCCTCGGCGGCGGCGGCACCGGCGGGGTCGGTGTCGGCACGGGCGGCGGCCTGGGGGTCGGCGCGGGTGGCGACGTGGGAGCCGGCTCAGGGGTTGGCATTGGCGTCGGCGGCGGCGGCGACTCTGGCTCGGGCTCCGGGTCTGGCTCGGGTTCCTACTCTGGCTCCGGTTCTGGGTCGGGGTCCGGTGGTGCAGGGTCATCGGCCGGGTCCGGTGCCGGTTCATACGCCGAGTCGGGAGCCGGTTCTAACGCGGGGTCCGGTGGAGGAGGCTCGAGCGCTGGCTCGAGGGCCGGCTCGTACGCTGGCTCTAACGCCGGTGATGGAGGATCCGGCGCGGGCTCTGAAGCTGGCTCGTACGGCGGCCCCGGAGCCGGCCCACACGGGAGCTCCGGTGCTGGCTCGTACGCGGGGTCCAGAGCCGGCTCCTAAGCTGGCAGCGGCCATGGCAAGTGAGCAGCTTGCATGCGGCGTGCCAAGACTATATTGCTCTACAGTCTACACTCATATGTATGTGCTAAAATAAAATTAAGACCTAGGAGAAGCTTGCTAAATGTATTTGTGGCATCGTATTCCTTGTACAAGAGTACTCATGAATAAGTTTTTAGATGTGCGTGCGATTTTTCACTCATGAATAAAAATTAAGTCACAAGTCACGCGAAATATGCGCGTGCGCACTGCGTGGGATTCGAACCCACAACCTCCAACCTCGCGTGTAGCTTCTTTACCATCCCATCTACACACCACATCTAACTATACAGGGGATGCTATCCTTTTGTATTAACTCGTGGGGACCCTTTTATCCCGGTTGGTATTACAAACCGGGATAAGAATTTTTTTTTATTTTTAACTTTTTTTTATTTTTAAAAATAACCTCACCGGGATTTAATTTGCGCCGCGTAACCTTTTTTGCCGCGCCAGACCGCCTGGCGTGGCAGGAAGACGCTGCCGCGCCGCATGCACTGGCGCGGCGGGCCCCTGCCACGCTGGCGCGGCGAGTCGCGACGCCAGGTGGGTGCTGACGTGGGCGGACGCTCGCCGCGCCAGCCCGCCTGGCGCGGCAGCGTTGCTCTACACTAATTCCACGTGCCGGCCCCCTTCCTCCTCCCTCCCTCCCTCCTTTCTTCCTCCTCCAGACTTGCCCAAGCCCGAGCTCCTTGCGCCGCCCCCCGCCGCCCACCCCTAAATCCACCCAAAATCCGGCGTTTTCGGTGGGGGAAAGTAGTGGAAATCGATCCCTGCTTCGTGTGAAAGGTATTCCCCTACTTTTTCTTGTGTTTTACCATTGCATTTGGTAGATCAGAGGATGTTTAGGTGACTTAGGGTTAGGTTGGTGATTTCAATTTTGAATGAAATGCAATGGTGTTTTGTGTTAGATGATACGTAGTTCATACGCAATTGAGTCTCTGCCCACGATATTGACATGTAGAACTTGTCGATTTAGGTATATATTCATTGAATCGTATAGTGCAATGTATATGTGTATTTTTTGTTTGCAATTTGTCCAATATATGTAATGTGTGTAGTTGATATGTCGAATATGTGCAATGTGTAGTGTATATGACATGGTGAAATGTTTGTATTTTGTAGATGGATCGTTTAGTTCGATTTTTTGATGGTGGTGTTGTGAAACAAAATGGGGAGTTAGAGAATATGAATGAGTCAATTGAATTCTTCGAGGGTCCTCCAAGTTTTAGTGATTTAGTTGACTGTGTAATGAGGAAGTATGGATGTAGAGTGGATGAGATTAGTTTGAGAGGTCGTTTTGATTGTGGGAAAGCTAGAGCTCATTATGTTCTCATGAAGTTAGCATCCGATGCGAATTGGAAGCACTATAAGGATGTAGTGCACGAAGCTAATGTTGCATGTTTTGAGATTATAGTCGAAATTATTCGTATGCCTGACCTAAATGTTGTCATGAGGGAGGAAGTGGCGGTAGTGAACCATAATGGTAACCAGGAGTCAGAAATGTTGCATCACGTGTTAGGTGAAACAGAACGTGATTTTGACTTGGCTATTGCCAATGATGATTTTCCCAATAACATTTTTGAGAGGGATGAAGCAAATATAGATGTTGATAATGTCTCTACGGGTTCCGAAGATTGTGAATTGGAGGAAGATGGGGTAGTAGGTGTGGAGGTAGAGGGGGAATCACTATTTGAGAGTGGTGGGCATGAATATGAGGACGTCGGGGTAGAAAATGAGGAGGATGGACCGCAATTTGACACCGCAACCGTGCATGATGTAGAAGGCATTCGTCGTATGGACGATTATTTTTCTTACACCCAGTATGAGTTGCGGTTGTTAAAAGAACGTGATGTCAAACTGCCATCCATTCCCAATGATAAGGATATCAGTATGGTTCACAAAGCAATATGTGAATCTAGTATGGTGAATGCCGAAGGAACGTCCATTGGTGAGAGTCTAGTGATTAAGAAGGGGATGAAGTTCAATAGTCTTGAGGAGCTGAAGTTTTTCTTGGTTGACTACGCGGTGAGGTTACATAGACCTTTTAGCATAGTTCACTCTGACAAGAACTTAAAATACAATGTGATATGCAAGCAAGGATGCCATTGGCGTGTATGGTCTCGGCTAATATCAAGCACCGGATAATGGAGAATTTCAAATGTTGGGCAACCGCATACTTGTCGGTCGTCACAGCCGAAGCGAGAGCATGTACAGTGCACAGCAAAGTACCTTGGACGGCGTATCCTAGGCATTATCCGTAAAGACAGCGAGACATCGGTGCCATCACTCATGGAGTCCATCTTCGTCTTTAGTGGGTACCGTGTGAAGTATTCGAAGGCTTGGCGGGCGAAGCAACACGCTGTTGCCCTGCTTTGGGGCGACTAGAAGGAGTCATACGGCATGGTTCCTAGGGTACTCTCAGCTATAACCTACTACAATCCCGGGGTTAAATGGTGCATCGACTCATGTGGCATGATGCTTCCTGACAATGGAGTTTTGAAGCATGTACTTCAAAGGGTATTTTGGTGCTTCCCTCAATGTAGTGAGGCATTTCAACATTGCCGTCCTGTGATACTTGTGGACGGTACATTCTTGACTAGCAAGTATAATGGTACATTAATGATGTCAGTTGCTGTAGATCCAGAATAACAGCTTGTGCCTTTTGCTTTTGCCTTGGCCGAGAGTGAGAATAATGAGAGTTGGTCATGGTTTATGAAACTTGTTCGGCTACATGTTCTTGGACCTTCACGAATAGTGTGTATGTTATCAGATAGGCATCATGGGCTCCTAAATTGTGCGAAGGACCACATGGATGGTTTTCCACCGCTTGTGCATAGGTGGTGCACGAGGCACTTTGCTGCCAACATGTCGCGTCGGCAGAAGAGCAATCGTGTGATTGGAAAATTGAAGTTATTATGCAAGATTCATACAGAGAGAGAATTTTGTGAGAAGTTAGAAGATCTAGTGAAGGACTTGAACGACGACGCAAAAGAATGGTTGAAGGGTGAAATGGAGGACAAGGATAAATGGGCGCAGGCTTTCAATGAGGGAGGGATGCGTTGGGGTATTATGACCACGAACTACTCGGAATCACTCAACGGAGTTTTCAAAGGCATCCAAAGTAGGCCCATCGCTGGAATTATTGAATACTCATTCGAAAAATGCAACGCCTACTTTGTGAACCGATGGCGAAATGCACGTGAAATGTTGGATCAAGGCTATAGAATTGGGAAAGTTGCAGATGATTATTTATCAGAGGCTGAGCTTAGATCCGTGCACCACTTAGTAGAACCGTACGGGCCAGAAAGGATGGTGTATTCTATAAGAAGTTACGGTACGACTAACATTGGGGGTGAGAGTCATGGAGGCCGACACTACAGAGTGGATCTGAACGAAGTTTCGTGCACCTGCAATGTTCCTCAATTGTTGCACCTTCCATGTTCACACTTTATTACAGCTTGCAAGGCAAGAGGTCTTAACTATGAAAGCCCCTTGTACATGTCACCGTTGTACTCTAGGGAGCACACTGTTAGAATATGGGAATATAGCTTTTAACCTTACCTTGATTCGTCACAATGGCCGCCTTATGAAGGGGTAAAGTACGTGCCCAACCCCAATTTGATGAGAAATAAAGTAGGAAGGAGGCAGAAGAAGCGTTTCACAGGCGACATGGACGTGTCGGAAGGGAGGCTTTCTGCAGATTATGATACTGGTGATTTTGATGTGGACAAGTCGGAAAATCGTTGCTCCAAGTGCCACAAGATCATTAGGAATTGCACGTGCCGTAATAGAAAATCTAAAGGCACTAAATCTAGAGCGAGCAATAATAGGCCGCGTACTTCAAACAATAGGGTATGCGCGTTGCTTGTATTTTGCATGGCTATCATTTTATCTTTTTTATAGTAGTAAATTATCATAGTTACCGTACTTATCATATAATGAAGCTTTTTACTAACGATCTTGTTTGTTGTTTCTTTAGGATGGCGGCCCCGGTGTACCCTCTTCTTGAGGTTGCTTACAACTTGCAGCACCGTGCCCACCACCTCGCGGACCTAAATGAGGTACTACATCAGTTACTAACAATGGTTGCTAATTTTTGCTGATGAATGCATACCTTAGGATGAGAATTGCAAGATTTTCATATGAAATGTTCTTATAAATTGAGGATGTGCCTATCGTTACTATTCGCTTGTGTACAGTGTAAACAATTTCATACTGCAAATGTCATTTGTATCATATTTGTGTTACTTACCACTTTAGTAGCCTGTTATTCACAAATGGATTGACTTCTCATTTTTTAATAATCTTATAATGTTTTGCAGAATTTGACACCACTCAGGACCCGGTGAGGTTATTTTTAAAAATAAATTAAAAAAAGGTTAAAAATAAAAAAATCCCAGGATAAAAGGGTTCGAGGGATTTAGTCCTCTTTTAGTCACCTTGTTGGGGACCCTTTTATCCCGGTTTGAAATACCAACTGGGATAAATGACCCCCCTTTTATCTCGGTTGGTATTATAAACCGGGATAAAAGGCTCTCGACCCTTTTATCCCGGTTGGGGGGTCTTTTATCCCGGTTGGTGTTTCAAACCGGGATAAAAGGCCTCTCAGGGTCTTTTTTCCCACTAGCCTTTGCAACCGAGATGAAAGGTCCCGGTTGGTGAGCCCCCCACCAGTGACCGAGCTTTAGTCCCGGTTGGTGAACCTTTTGTCCCGAGCAAACTTTAAACTGGGACAAAAGGGGGTACATCGAAAGTCAATTCTCTACTAGTGGGATGAACCTTGAAACTTTGCATATTGAGAATCCCAGATGCATGTAGTCATGTACTCAAACCGTGTCCTTTTATGTCACTATGCTTTGTTTTCCTTGTTGGCCCAACATAAAATGAATTTCTATAAAATTCAATTGACACTAATCTGATAGATGAGTAGTCACTAGTCAGATCGTTCTCATTCACGGGCAGCCACAATGGAGAGGAAAAGTGGTAATTATAGCCCTATATAGCATGGCCCAACATAAAGTGAAACAAAAGTGGGAGGCCATCCTTAGATGCGTAGTCACTAGTCAGATCGTTCTCATTCACGGGCAGCCACAATGGAGAGGAAAAGTGGTAATTATAGCCCTATATAGCATGGCTCATCATTGTGCAGGTAGTCTTTATAGCACTTCATCATCCTTACAGCTACTCATAGCGCGCTAAAATCCAACCATAAGCAATAAACAAATATTTTCTCTCACCTTCTCATTGTACACCTCGGGCAGCCACCGACGTGGTTCCCTCCACTCCTTCCCGCCCTTCCCCTTGCTGTTGAACTCAATGCCGGCGGCACCTTCCATGCTTGCCCCCTCCACTCTTCCCCACCCTTCCCCTTACTACTGAACTTAATGCCGGTGGCACCCTCCATGCTCGAGCTTGGGGAAGACAACTTGGAGGTTCTTAGGGCTCGATTTGGACGGTGGAAGGTCGATTTGGAGTAGATCAAAGAATGGTCGGCGTTGGTGGCGGCCTGGCCAAATCGGGCCCCTTGAATATCTCTTCCCTCTCCTGTGTGGGAGAATCAAGATGGGAGGGGCTTGGGGCTCGATTTGGGCGATGGATGGCCGATTCGGAGCAGATCGAAGGATGGTCGGCATTGGTAGAAGGAAGGGACGGGCGGCGGTGCAACGCAGAGAAAGAGAGAACAGGGAGAGGAGAGTGAGCGCAGAGATAGAGCATTGTGGATAGAAATAGGCCTAAAAGCCTACTGACACAGGGCTCACGCGTAAGGCCAACTTCATCTTTATACATTGTTCATGCCCTTGTCACATACCCATCGATTCTTTTTTCCCTTCATTTTCCAAAACTATCAATAGTTTACATTGCTTTGTCCTTTCTCGCAACACTAAAATATTGTTTCCATCCAACAATTTCTGAATCTTACCTCTCTCGATCTTGTCCTAATTCACCTTTCAGTAGGCTTACCTTCACCGGCCATTGTTGCAATGTGCAAACTGAGACAGAGCAACACTTCCTCCTCTTGTTGACGACCGCCACTGCTCCTGCCCCCTACTGCTTCAGCTGGCTAGACGCTTCATCAGTTTTGGGCAGAAAATCATGGTGCCAGTCTGCCGGATTGAGTTGAGCTCGATGCGGTCTGGTGCTCCCACGGACCCAATGCGTGTCGTTGTTGGTGGCACCGGCGGCGCCGCTGGTGGTGTTCCACTTCTCTCCGTGAGCATGCGCGATTGTGCAGAGATGTAGCCGTGCTATCGTGCTCGTGCGTGCGTCGGGCCCGAAGGCTCAAGCAGTGCACAATGGCATGCATGGTGGTCATAGCCGGTATGGTGACCGTAGCAGGCATGGCATGCAACGACATGGCAGCCACCGAATGAACGGTGTGCAACGGCATGGCGACCGTCGTAGCACTGCACGGCGGAGACGAGAACAAGGAGGAGAATCACGAGCAGAACAAGAGTCTTGTTGCTTGGAGAAGGCGGTAGGAACATGGCTAGTCGGCTGGAGGCGAGGTGGGGAGAAGGGGCAATAATGCTGAGAGGTCAGAACTCGGAAGGCTGGTGCGGTGTGCGCATGCAGCGCATCGGTTTATAAAGCCAAAGACCTTCCTAATCTTGTGAATGTTTCCAATCCCCACGACATCGACATGGAAGTTCGAATGAAGATCCAAGTACTGATTTTGCATGACATGAATATGGAAACATTATAATGTGACAATTTGAAACGAAAATTTAACAATCATGCTTATATTTATTGTATCGTCGAAACATTTCACGAAACAGTTGCCCTTCTTCATTCTTGGGATAGGGGAACAATTTTCACCATCGTTGCATTGTGCATAATCAGCGCATAAATCGATAGTCCATGTTATACAGCTAGAATTGCATGCTTAGGATCAAATCCAGAACTCATGGTTCAATTATTTTAAACCAGAGAAAAAAAAGAGTAAAATATATTGGCGGTCCTTAAACTTGTTCCTGGGTGTCATCTGGTCTCTAAACTCTCAAAATGCATTTTCACATCCCTGAGCTTGTCTCAAGAGGCCCTCCGGATCCCTAAACTCTCAAAACACATTTTGAGGTCTCCAACTTATCTCAGTGTATTATCTGAGTCATCAAACTCTCAAAGTATATTTTAAGATCCCTCAATCAAGTGCTAAGCACCACATGCGCAATCACTGGTATAAGGTGGTTGCGAAGGTAACGAGCAAGGAGGAAGCATTGCCATCAGCGACATGTGACAAGTTTTAAGATTTGAAAATGTAATTTAAAAGTTTAGGGATCCGAATGAAATCCGAGGATAAGTTTGGGGGCTAAAAAAGCACTTTGAGAGTTTATGGACCCAAATGATACCTTAACACAAATTTGGGGACTAAAAATACATTTTGACACCACAAGAAAAATTTAGGGACTGACGGTGTATTTTACTCAAAACAAAACATAAACTAGGAAACTTTGGACACCGCAACAATTGTTTGTTCTGCTTACTCTCTTTACGCGTAGTAGGTCCTGTGTGTGCTGTGCAGCATCAATGAGTTCCTATTAGAACAATAATATTTGCAATAGGGATCATGAGATTGATATAACATCGCAAATTTGAAAAAAAAATGAAACCACAATATTCAAAAATAATAGTTGCAACAACCAAATCAAATCCGCAACAAGATGACCCAAGAGGACAGTCATCATGAAACATGAAAGGATTGAGACCGCAAGAATAAAAATTGTATATATTCAAATCTGAAATGTATGTACTCAAGCTTCGGCGTCCTATGTTTAGCTTTCCTTGCGGGGCCAACAAAAATATGAATTTCTCTAGAATTCTGACACTAAATCTGATAGATGGGCGAAACAAAAGAAAAGGGAGGCCACCGTATGCGTAGTCAAATCGTTCTCATTAATCTATTCAGCCTTTACCCGCCAACTGCCCAAACCTTTTCCATACTGTCACGCACCACCGGTGGAAAATACGCTTTTTAATCCATGCATCCTGAAAATCTAACCATGACTAACTATTTGAGACAAAAGGGGTCTTTTCATCCCAGGTCATTCACCTGGGACTAAAGACCCCTTTTAGTCCTGGGACTGAAGGGGCGGCCACGCAGGCACAAGCACGCGCCCCTCTAGTCCCGAACCAATCGGGACTAAAGGCCCCTTAAGATTTTTTTTTTAAAATTCTTTTCCATATTAATGCTAATTGTTGCTTCACATATATATATACGTATACATCCTTAACATACACTACTTACACGTATACGCTCGTATTGTATGCAAGTCATACATATATTTCATGATAGTAATATATATATATATATATATATATATATATATATATATAATTTTTAGTATATTATACACATCAAACTAGTATTTATACAATTACTATATATACAATAATTTGTCATCTTCATTCTTAAGATACTCCCGTTGTGGTGTTTCTCAGTTCGGCTATTGAATGTCCGTCATAATAAAATTCTCCCGCGGGATTTATCACCTTGTCTTTAGTGGGAAAAAACAAGTTATGAAATATTCATGTTATAGAATGTACAAAATGTGCAAACTTCATATGTACCGGGAACGTTGTATTGAATGTAAGTTTTTCTTTGAATTCACCACGGTGAGTCTTACGAAATCGTTTCCATGCGCTGCGGATTAAAATAATGAATGATATAGTGTTAGGTGAAATTTAGAAAATAAACTTTTGCATAGAGATAAAGGTCTAGAATTATTACAAGTTTAGCATGTCTTGAATGTCTTTGTACTCTGCCTCAAACACAATAACATGTCTTTTATCAATCATAATTACTAGGAGAATCCAGTAAAAACTGCGTACATGTTCATATTAGAACTACCTAACATTAATTAGGTAAGAAAAAGAAAAATAAAAATAGACGATACCTACACTTACTTAAATTTGTATGGCAGTAGTATGTATTTCTTATAATTTTATTTCTTCAAGAAATTGTATATTGCGTCCAATATAGGCTTTGGTTGATCCCGTATCTGATCTTGGTTAACGAGCGATGGATCCATGAAGCCAATATTGAAGTACGATTCTTTGCGGCACCTCTGAATTAGCATCCTACATAAAATGAAAGATAAAGTTAGTAGGGTAACACACATAGACAAAATAATGATTTGAGCCAGATAACTAGATACTTACAGAACCCAGGCACTGATGAGAGAGACGTCAAGGGCATCCTGATGGTACACTTCATATATATCCTTGAATTGCATCCACAGGAGTTTCTCATATTTGCCGAAAAAAATCAATCAATTTAACACGAAGAGCGAACATGAGCCTTTCCTTGGCCGACTGCTCCATGTACCATTGATAGAATTCGTACATCTTTGTAGAGAGCTTCCGTACCAATTTAGGCTTTACTAGAGGCTTGCCTACCTCAAAGGGCTATTTAGATACAATCTTTTCTGGAGTTAGCGGTTCAGCTTGCCCTGGAACTTAAGCAACCGACAGACTTGTATCTTCCATAAATGTAACGACTTGGATTTGTTGTTCTAAGGGCATTGCTGCTATAGTTTGAGCGCCTTTATCTGCTTGCTCCCCGAGGTAGGGGACAGTACGACTGGAAGACGACTCTCGTTTTTTTTCATGATTAGATTTAACTAACGAACACTAGTAGTTCGATAATTTCTTTTTTCATGCCAATAAAAAATTATTTTGCTGGATCTACTGACATTGCCTCCATCTCCTTTGCTTTCCTTTGTTCAGCGCATGCTTTGAAGAACTCCCTCACCTGTGCTTGCGATGCCTCCCGCAATTCCTCAATAGTCATATCGGCTGGTAGCTTCTGAATGGGTTTAGACTTCTTTGTTTTCTTAATATGTTCTTTCGCCTTTAGCTGCCTTGGCTTGGAAGGTGGTGGTCGTGACTTCTTGAGAGGTGTTGCAGGTTTCTTGCTCGCACCAGAGCTTAGTCCCGACGATGATGATTGAGTGTGGCGGATCCACTTCGGATCTACTTGGTTAAACATGATTTAGCCACCTGATACGCGACGCTCATGCCTAAGCCGAGTAAATACGAAGTGCCGTCGGATTTTCCTCCGATTTAACCACTTGAACAGGACCATTTTAGCAAACTCACACGAAGGTGAGTGGTTCCAGAGAGTACAAGAAGTCCACCGAGTTGACAAATTAACCACTTAGTTTAGTTGCGAAAAGAATTATCAGAGTCTTATAAGGTTTTCAGAAAGACAAAAGAAAATAAAACCACTAGCGGAAGCAATCGTCGGGGTCGGACGTCCTGGTGAGGCCAGCCGGGACATCACTGATCCCTCTCCTCGCCGTCCGAGGAGGGATCCCACTCGACCGTCCAACCCGGAGGGAGCTGGGGCGGCCAAGTGCCAGCAGGAGAAGGGTCGGGGGCAGCAACTTCACCTGAAAAACAGGAGCCACAACAAGGCTGAGCTACTAAGCTCAACAAGACTTAACCGACAGGAGAAACTACTCCACACTTCTAGACATGCAGGGCCTTTTGGCTGAGGGTTTGTTTGCCAAAAGCGCTAAGTAAAAACCCTATTTTCAAGTTTTAGCTCCGGTTCTAGGTTCATTAACCGGTCTAGGTTTTGCAACCTATTCTAAGCAATCATGGAACCCAAGCAAGGTATGCATATATCAACAAACCATGTCATCATCAGATTCCTCATTTACTCAGGGTGACATAGCGATCAAGCAGTCTCAAACTGTGAGAGGCAGACGAATCGATTCGAGTTCTTTAACCATGCATGGTGAACCTAACCTCACGACATCCGCGCACCCGGAGGTCGCTTCCTGTGTCGGCCTTCCCCATCAATCCCCTAACCCGTGTCGGGCTCATTTCCTTTGGTGCAAGGTTCCACAGACCCGGCCTCTGCCGTTCTGTGACCATGCTTGCCACCACGTGCGACAACCAGCAGGGGAAACTCCGTTCCAAGAACAATGGGGCAACCGCTCATGTCTAGGTTCAATCTGGTACTAGGCTTCCTCATCCCATACTAAGTATGAGGTTAGTACTTTCAAACACTTGATCACGAACACCACCACTGTCGGGCCTTAGCAAGTTTTCATAGACAGATGGGGCAATCATCCGACCACCAAAGAGTTACCCAAACCCTGCCCCGTCCATCGTCCTTATAGTTGTAACAGAAAGGTAGACATCCAACTCCTACAACTCGCGAGTGACAGGGAATCACTCGGCTTTTACCGTCTCCTAGTTAAGCAAGCAGCTACTCGGTCTAACAGCTAGTGTTCCAATCATGGGAAGCTAAGTCATGCATCTAGGGTTTCAAACAACTCCTATATGTAAATGCACAAGCATGTTTTAAGGAAGGCATGCGCAAGTTTGGAAAACAACATAGGGTTTTCATGCAACCGGGGCTTGCCTTCGAGCAAGGGGGAAGAGAACTGCTCGACTTCGGGGGCGGCTTCGGCTTCTGGGGGCAGGAGCTCAGCTACAACTTCGTCTTCTGGCGCCGGGTGTAGCTCGTAGAAGCCGTCGGCGAGGCGCAACTCTACACGAATGCAATGCAAGAGTTAGCATAGATGGTTATTTCAACAGCAACACTTGCAAGCCTGAGCCCAGAAACTCACGACAAAGAGCAGGAGGGTGTGGAGGTTCAAGGGAGCTGGTGGAGATCAAGAGGTAAGGGTTGGAAAGGAACTTATGATCTGGTCCTTCAACTAGAGGGTTTGGTATGCTAGGGATCCTCAGACTCAAGCGCTGAAAGGGTTCCCAAGTTTACACATACACCCTCGATTTGAAGAAAAGATCACAGCCGAACCCTCGGACGAGGCGGATAGGGTTAGCGGAACAGATAGGGTCAGGCGAGACGGAACCGGGGTCGGCAGCTTACCTTTGTCCTACAAGGAGAGCTTGGGGTCGGGAAGAAGCAGACTTGGGCGGAGGGACTAAGGCTCTGAACAACGGCTAAGTCCGGCAATGCTCCGGCGGTGGCGGTGCTTTCTTGTGGATCACAAGTGAGCTCTTACGCGGCACGGAGGAGCAAGCGGCTGGGTGGCTTGGGGAAAATGGAGGGGAGCCGAGAGGAGAGTTCCTCAGGAACTTAGGGTGTGGCGCTAGGAGCTTGAGCAGGGAGCAAGAGAAATGGCGGAAGGCAGCAATGGCGGAGGAAACTCCGGCGGGCTCGCGCATTCCCTTTTATAGCGGCTGGGATGGGGGAAGGGAAGCGGTGCAGGAGCGAGAAGGGGAGCGGCGCGAAGACCGAGAAGAAGCAATGGAGTGCTCTGCCGGGGCGGCGATTGAGCGACGAGGGTGGTGGTGCAGGACTTCGGGGATGACGCCAGCGGTCATTGGGTTCTGGCGTCAGGGCGGCGCAGGGACGGATATGCCGGTGGTTGAGATTTGGTGGAGGCGGGCGTCGCCGTGCGGTAGATTTGATGGACGCGACCGGGTTAACGGCGCTAGAATCGAGGGCGCACAGGTGAGAAGACAGGCAGCCGCGGGCGCGCGGGCGAGCGCGGAGCAACAGATTGTCGGGCGGCTTCTTACAGGGTGGGGAAAGGAGCTGTCGCGGCCGTGGTCGGGGTTGGCGAAGGAGGAATCGTCGGGTAGCGAAGACCAGGCGGCGCGACTGTGTTCGAAGTGACGGAAAAGACGGGCGACATCGGGCTCTGCGGCCGGGATCTGGCAGTGTGATGATGGGCGCGGGAGGTAAGGTGTTGCAGAAAGGTTGCAGAGGGGCTTCCGCTGCCATTGGGGAAGGGGGCGCGAGAATCCATTCGGTCGCGGGCCAGAGACGATGCTGAGCGGCGGGCGTCGGAGAAGATGAGCCACGCGGCGGGGAGATTTTGAAGCGGGCATGCAACTCAAGTGCGCCTGTCGTGGAAGATCTGGGGGAAAAAGATCTCGTGGGTCCACAGGTCAGATAGAACGGACGGTTGGGAAAGACTTAGAAGAATCCGACGATGGGCTAGTATTGGCGGGGTCGGAACCGAAGCAAGCGGGGAGGGGTCGGGTCTCAGGGGTCGGGACCGGTCGGAAGGTCGAACACTCTGGCTCGGAAACTAGACAGGTGCTCAGGGCTAGGATTAAGATTAACTGAGAAGATTTGGGGCCGGTCGTCACATTGAGTAAGGGTGCTTTGGTCATCGTTGCTCGCATCACTAAGATTCGATGCAGATGGAGATGGTGATCGAGCAGGATGCGACGGTCCTGAAGGTGTATGTGCTGGAGATGACAATCTTGAGTTCTGAGGAGATGGTGGCTGCAGGGGATCTATGGGGAGCAATGATGCCTCCTTGCCAGGGATGATGATGTAGCATTTGCGACATATATAGAATGTTCCCGTGAAGTGCATCTCCTAGTGTCCTTTCCTCGTCACCTTCGGGGACTAAATTCCAACCGGGACTAAATCTTTTATCCCGGTTGGAATTACCAACCGGGACAGGGGGGGCTTTTGTCCCGGTTGGAAATTTCCAACTGAGACTAAACCTACCACCATCGGTGTCAGATTTTTTAGCTGTTACAACCAGGACTAAAGAGGAAGTTTTAGTCCCAATTGATCTTTACAACCGAAACTAAAGCTCCCCCATCGGTGGTCTTTGGTAGCTCATTTTTTACTCAAGACTAAAGGCACTTTAGTCTCGGGTCCAAAGTCAACTAGGATAAAAAGGGTTGGATGGAAGGTAAGTTATCTACTAGTGCACTCACATCACATGACAGTAAGATCACCTCGTTGACTGACTCTCCCAGAAGCAATCTCTCCCTCTTCGTCCAACAATCTTCCTATGATGGCCACGCCATTCGAGAATGGGTAGAAAATGATTATCATGTTTTGATAATTTTATTTTGAAACGCATGTTTTGATAATTTGGACAAGCGCCACGGTAGAAAATGATTGTCATATTTGGATACACATGGTATATCACCACAAAATAGTCTTCTTTCTCGTCCAGTTCCGGTCGTCACTGCCGCTACTCTTGCTGTCGACTACAACTGCTCCCCTTCCCCACCGGCACTTGGTAGTTGCCACTAGTCGGTCGAGCGGTGACCGCTCATAGTCCGCAACGTCGGCCACTCTCGCCATGGCGGCAGCACTTCCCACTGACTGCCCCACCGTGGGAGTAGCACCGCGCGTCTTTGAAAGGTCCCTTGGTGTCGCCTAGAGGGGGGTGAATAGGCGTTCCTAAAAAATTCAAACACAATATGCAGCGGATAGTACAAACCTAGCTTAGCCGAGTCAAGTCGACTCAGCCGACTTTGACTTGGAGCACCAAGTGGTGCGCCGACCTTGTCGCACATGCGCTAGCTCAAAATCAGCTCACATGGTTCAACTCGGCTCACCCAACTTTGAACTGGCACAACCAATCCTGAAATATTGATTTCAAAAACCACACGAATTTAGCCAACAAAATTTAGATTTACGAGTTGCCACGGTCTTAAGAGGATGTATACTTATAGATATGTGGAACACCTACACTCAGATCACACTCAACAAAGAGATCGGGCTTTGAGTCCAAAAGTCAACTAGAGAAGTATATGAACACGATGAACTACAAGAACTCAAGAACAAGAAAACCGAGAGTGGAGACACGCTGATTTGTTTTACCGAAGTTTGGCTACTTCCAAGGAAGCACCTACTCTCCGTTGAGGGGCTCAGTACCTCTTGAGCTGGGTCTCTTTCAACCCTTTTCCTCGCTTCACTATCTTGATCTCTTCCTTTGCAGAGGTGAGATTGACGCCTTCACAAACTTCCTGCAGCTCACCACAAAGGTTGGAAGCTCATAGGCAACACCTAGCCGTCTAGGAGGCTTCACCTCCAAGAGTAACAAATTCTTCACGAAATGCTTGATGAAGTCCACAAGTGCTCAAGGATGGGAATAGCTCACTCTTGCTTTCAATCACTCAATATTTCACCCTCTCAACCCAACTCACAAGATTTCTCAAGGGAACTCACAAAGAGGGAGTGGGGAGAGTTCTAATGGCCTCTTGAGGTGTATTCTTCATGTTAGAACGAGTAGCCAAAGAAGGAGGGGTTGAGGGGGGTATAAATACCCGCAACCCCTGAAACTAGCCGTTGGTATACAGACCTGGCTGACCCGACAAAGTCGGCTGACCCAACCTGCAAAGGTCAACCAAAGTCAACGCCAACCTCAAAAAATATCTTTAGAGATGAACCAGTCAAAATCAAGTTCAAAATCGGCTCACCCAACAATGTCGGCTGACCTATCTTTGAATGGACACCAGCACCACCAGGGCAGCACATAACCCGGTGCAACAACTCAAAGTCAGCTGACCCGAAGCATCTCAGCTCACTCGACTTGACAGCACAGAGCTAACTTAAAATGGTCATAACTTTTTGCTCCGGAACCCAATTTAGGTAATCTTGGACTCTATGAAAAGCTTATTTAGAGGAATATCCAACCCAACCAAGAACAAGTACCAAGATCACCAAGTGTATGTGTTGTGCCAAGTGTTTCTCTCAAGTTAGCACTTGGGTTTTGTTGGTTTGAGCACCATGACTAATCAAACCATTCAATATCGCATCCCTCCTGATAGAACGGCATATCTATACTTACGATTAAAGATAAAATCTAATTCAAACACTTGAGCTTGAATAAATTGGGTCTTGCCACTTTTCTTCAATTCTCACTTCATGAGGGCGCAACCTATCTTTCTCTTGAGCACACCATCCTTGAACTAGTGACTTAGGATTTTTCATCATATATGATCAAAGTCACCTTCTCCAATCCTTAAGTCACTCCATTTTATCAACCGTAATAGATTAGATGCATTGCATTGCCTCCCTCGATAAGGTTTAGATATGATACTTCGAAACCCTCCGGATACTAGCCACTTCACCTTAGCAAAATGCACATGGTCCAAGCCGTCGCTTAACCCAAGCTTGCTTAGTCCCTCGCTCTAGTATCTCACTTGATTTCTTCACCTATTCTTTCCACTTTGAGTTTAGTTTTATTTTTGACATCAATAATGAATTCCCATTCGAAATCCTCTGCAAATGCTTATTCTTGATTGATAATAAAATATCTCATGAATTTAAAGCTTCCAATAATTGAGACCAATACGTAACCCATAAGCCCAGTCTCTATATATATCATGTACACAAAGTTTTGCAATGTCCATTTGTAAATCTTACTATTCTTTAGTCAATGATCCTTTTACTTGTCAATCAAGCTATCACACGATTTGAAGGCTTATAAATCAATCATCATAACATATCCCCAATTTAACTTTACTCTTGATTGTCATTGATCATACGTTTGCATCATGGGGATCATATATTTGCTTGCTATCTTCATTATGAGCCATATAATACACATTCAACTTATGAGACAATATCACATTATAAATGATAATAAAATCCTGCTCACAATCTTAAGCAAATAAGTTAGTCCTTTATTTATTTTATCATTAATTTATCAAAACCCACTTATGAGCCTAGATGCACTTCCCGATTGTCCCATACCCGGCGCAGGGCCACATGATCCCGTTCTTCGACCGAAAAAATTGGGTGGGGACGGCCCACAAACTCCCCGCTCCTCGCGCCGTTTTCCTGGCGTCCCGCGGCGTCCGCGTCACCGTCGTCGCCACGCCCGCCACTGCCCCGCTCCTGGCCGCGCACCGCGACACCGTCCGCGCGCTCGTCCTCCCGTTCCCCTCCCACCCGGCCCTCCCCGCGGGCGTCGAGTGCGCCAGGGACGCGCCGCCCACGCTCTTCGCCGCGCTCATCGTCGCCTTCGCCGGGCTCCGCGGCCCGCTCGGCTCCTGGGTCCGCGAGCGGTCAGGCACCCCGGAGGACCGCGTGGTCGCCATACTCGCCGACCACTCCTGCGGGTGGGCGCAGCCGCTGGCTGCCGAGCTAGGCATCCCGGGCATCGTGTTCTCGCCGTCCGGAGTGTACGGCTCCGCCGTGCTCCACTCGCTGTTCCACCGGGCGCCGAGGCCCGAGGACGAGACCGACGACGAGGGCCTCATCGGCTTCCCGGATCTCCCCGGCGACCCGGCGTACTCGTGGCGCCAGCACCGGACGTACAGGGAGGGCGACGAGGTCTCCGAGGGGGTGCGCCGCAACTTCCTCTGGAACCTGGAGGCCTCGGCGTTCGTGTCCAACACGTTCCGGCGGCTCGAGGAGCGCTACCTCGGCGCGCCGCTTGCGGATCTGGGCCTCAGGCGCGTGTACGCGGTCGGGCCGCTGGCGCCGGGGCCCGACGCCGCGGGCGGCCGCGGCGGGGAGACCGCCGTGTCCGCGGCCGACCTGTGCGCCTGGCTCGACGGGTTCGCCGAGGACGGCTCCGTCGTGTACATCAGCTTCGGGAGCAATGGCGGCGCTGTAGCCGCCCCACGCGGCGGCGCTGGCCAACGCGTTGGAGCACACCGGGGTGGCGTTCGTGTGGGCGGCCGGGACGACGGCGCCGCTCCCGGACGGGTTCGAGGAGCGCGTCGCGGCGGCGGCGGTGGCGGGCGGCAGGGGCAGGGTGATCCGGGGGTGGGCGCCGCAGGTGGCGGCGCTGCGGCACCGGGCGGTGGGGTGGTTCGTGACGCACTGCGGGTGGAACTAGGAGCTGGAGGCCGCGGCCGCCGGGGTGGCGATGCTGACTTGGCCGATGACGGCGGACCAGTTCGTGAGCGCGCGGCTGCTCGTGGACGAGCTGGGCGCCGTTGTGCCCGTGAGCTGGGGCGGGCTCAAGGTCGCGCCGGCCGCGGACGAGGTCGCGCGGGTGCTGGACGCGACCGTCTGCGGGAACGGTGGCCGGCAGCGGGGCGACGTGGTGGCGCGGGCGAAGGAGCTCGCCGTGGAGGCAGCGGCGGCGGTGCGCGAAGGCGGCGACTCGTGGCGGGAGGTGGACGAGCTGGTGCGGGAGCTGCGCGAGCTCGTGACCGATCGAGCAACCAAGACGATCTCAGACTCTTAGGGGGTGTTTGGATACGAGGTGTTAAATTTTAACAGTGTCACATCGGATGTTCGGATGCTAATTAGGAGAACTAAACATGAGCTAATTATAAAACTAATTGCAGAACCCTGTGTTAATTCGCGAGATAAATCTATTAAGCCTAATTAATCCATCATTAGCAAATGGTTACTGTAGCACCACATTGTCAAATCATGGACTAATTAGGCTTAATAGATTCGTCTCGCGAATTATACTCCATCTGTGCAATTAGTTTTATAATTAGCCTATATTTAATACTCCTAATTAGCATCCAAACATCCGATGTGACGGGTGTTAAACTTTAATAGGTGGTTGCCAAACAGGCCCTTAATCACCTCAATTTGATTCGAGCGAACCATGGGTATTAGCAATAAGGATTTCTTAGATTCTTGCAAAGCGATTTCAGTTGTTTTAGGCAATGGCATGGAATAAACTTGTGGACACATATTGATCCAAGTACACAATCTTCATCGAGTGATCTAGCAGAGCGATGGTACATCCAGTGTAAACGCGATGGCCAGGACGAAGTCTGCTGAAGTGCTGATCGTATCATCTGTTTGCATTCCATTAAAAGTTGAAGCAGGTTTGAGCAAAAAACAAAAGAATGAGCAGAGACTAACGGAAGCATGGTTAACAGTTATATATAGAGGTGCTCTGAACACTGAGTTTGATACAAACAACCACCAAACGAGCTCACTAGCGATCCAGCGACCAAGAAGATCTGAGACTCTTAAGCACCTCAATTTGGTTCGAGAATTCTATGCGTATCAGCAATAAGGCTTTCATTCACTGTACTCAGATTCTTGCAATGCAATTTCAGTTAATTTAGGCTGTACGAAAGGATCCTAGATTCGTGACATGAATGAATGAATCACTTACGGTTAGAGGCTCATACAGAGAACGATCTAGCAGAGAGGGAAGCGATATTCAGTGTAAACGTGATGGCAAGGACAAGACCTGCTGATTTTGTCCTCTGTTTGTATTCATTGAAAAGCTCAAACATGTTTCAGCAAAACTAGAGAATAAGCAGATAATACATGTACTGCTGTATATGTTCTGAATATTGAGTTCAATACAAACAACCACCAAATGAGTACAAAATATGCATCCAGAGCAAGTCAAACGATCATCAAGGCATTGAGGATTTGCATGTATTCCGAATAATTAAGTTGAACCGAACAGAAATGAAGCACCAGGGTACACAAAAACATGTGGAACATGATTCAGCTATCTTGAGTAAAATTTTTTTGCTGAAGTTCTTATTTCTTTTGAAGCTCCCTCGATCGACGATCACGGTTCCTAGTCTTATCTCCCGCTTCCAAGTTCCCTTAGCTCCTGCACCAGCCCATCCAGCTCCCGCCGCGTGCTGCCGCCTTCGCCCACCGCCTCCTCCAGCATCACAGCGAGCTCCTTGGCGCGCGCCCTCACGCCGGCACCGGCCTCTCCGACGACCTCGGACAACGCGCGCGCGAGGTCCTCCGCGTCCGGGACGCCGCCGAACCCGCCCCAGCTCGCGGCCACGGCCACGCGCGCCTCCTCCACGGCCAGCCGCGCGTTGAAGAACTGGTCGGCGGCCATCGGCCACGCCAGCATCGGCACCCCGGCCGCCGCGGATTCCATCACCGAGTTCCACCCGCAGTGCGTCACGAAGCAGCCGACGGCGCGGTGCCGGAGCGCGGCCACCTGCGGCGCCCATCCGCGGAGCACCAGCCCCGTGCCGGCGGCGGCCGCCCGCTCCTCGAACCGGTCCGGGAGCTTGGTCGTCGCGGAAGCCCACACAAACGGCGTGCCACTCCGCTCCAGCGCGGACGCCAGCGCCGCCGCGTGCGCCGGCGGCGGCACCATCATGGTCCCGAAGCTCACGTACGCCACCGACGAGTCCGGGAACGCGTCGAGCCACGCGGTGACGTCGCTGGCGGTGCCGGGGTCGTGTTCGCCTGTGCTATCCGGCGGCGGCGCCACCGGTCCCACCGCCCAGACGCGCTTGCCGGCCAGGTCCTCGAGCGGCTGCGCGTCCAGGTACTTCCCCTCGAGAGGGTGGCAGGTGTTGCACACGAACGCCGCGCTCTCCAGGTTCCAGAGGAAGTTGTCCTTGATCGCCTCGGCGTGCTCGTCGCTGCTGCCGCCGGCGCCGCCCTCCACGTAGCTCCTGTACATCCGCGAGATCTGCCGCCACGGGAACGCCGGCGCGCCGGGCAGAGCCGGGAACGAGACTGCGTACCCGCGGCCCGCGTCGCCTTCCGGTGCCCTCGGCATCCGCCGGAACAGCGAGTGCGTGGCGGCGGTGGCGAGCACGCCGGACGGCGCGAACACCAGCCGCGGCACGCCCACCTCCGCCGCGAGCGGCTGCGTCCACGCGCAGAAGAAGTCCGAGATCACCGCCACGACGCGGCCGGTTCCTTCCCCGTCGCCGGAGTCTGAACGGGCCCGGGACCGCAGCCACTCGCCGAGGGGGGCGCGGAGCGCGGCGGCGTGCGCGTGGAAGTCGGCGCCGACGGAGGTCGGGCCCGAGGTGTCGTGGTCAGCGGCGGACGGGAAGGTGAGCGGCCGCACCGAGGAAGGGTGCGCGGCGAGGAGCGGCGCGAGGAGGTAGACCGTGGCGGGCGTGGCGACGACGGTGAGGCGGAGGCCCCGCGCGGCGAGGAGCGAGGCGAGGTGGAGGAGCGGCTGCATGTGGCCCTGCGCGGGGTACGGAACGACCAGCACGTGCGGCCCACCGGTGGTGGAACCGGAGGCGGCTTGCTCGGCGGCGGCGGCGGCCATGTCGGGCGCCGCGCGGTGGTCAAAGGCTCCGACCAAGCTTGCGGGGCGGCGCGCGCTGGTCACTGGTCTGGTGCTACCGCTTGTGCGCGGTTCGACGGCGATTGTGTATTGCCTCCGTTTTGTCGTTATGGTTGGGAGTTCAGGAGTTCGGACTTTCTTCTAGCTCAGTAGGCGCTTGTTTGGAATGGACTGACACCAGTTCGTCGCGGGCGAGGTGTTCCCGTTCTGACTGTTGACTCAGTCCCGCACTCCAATTTGGAATGGTTCGCTTCATTTCAATTTTAAAATTTACTATGTTTAGAACAAATTAATTAACTTGGTACTAGCTTCAGTTGCGCGTTAAGTATAGATCGTGTTATGTCTAATTGTGATGCAAGCAAAAGGTGCTTTACCTCATTTATTCATTTATGGATATATGGTTGATCGTTAGGGTTCTTTGAAGAATACAACGATGATATTCACGTGGAAATAGTATAGGGTTTCGGCTGGATACAAGAACACATGCATCAAACTAGCAAGATGTCCCGCGCTAATTGCTAGCATCGCTCCACACTAATTTGTTATTCAATAATTATAGGTTTTAAATTACTTTCACAAATATATATTTGAGGAGTAGATTTGTTTTTGCTAACAATGCAATAATTATACTAAATTTAAAATTGAATTATTACTATGAGTTGTTGTTCGTTTTGTTCTTTATGCATTTTCCCTTTTAAGTGAAACATACTTCTTCATACATTCACGGCTGTGACATTTTTTTTCAAAAACTACAATTTTAGGACTTCTATAGGTCCTTTTTTTTCATAAAATAACTTTTGTAAGATTATCCTTATTCCAACACATACTGTTACATTATTTGTTGTAACCTTTCTAATGTACCTGACAAATAGTTTGTGGCGCGCTCAGCATCTTTCTGCTATATTCTAGTGTACATTATGTAATCCAGGCATGGTCCCTAGCTCCAATTACGTTGCCATTGTTGTTAGCTTACCTAATTAAATCGACGTGAAGGAGTTTCATGTGCACCCTATAGAATCAATGATTCGATCACTTGGGTATTTCTACACAAAATTATCATCTACGTTGGGTTTTTTTGCATAAATATTATATTTCTATATCACTAATCCTCGGCTCCCCGTTGTATTCTACTCGTCATTTGTTTTTCGTGCCATATGTAGGGCTCTTCTCAAGACCACCAAAATACCGGTTGGTACCTACATCTCAATTTGACTAATTGGAAATTTGGAATAACCATGCACTCTGCCTATATCTTCTCTTTTCTCATCTCCACGTCAAAGTTAACATGTAGCAATCCTGATACGTCGATGCATCTGTTTCTTCATGGACAGATGAGTGATTTCTTACCCATCACATGCTATCTTTACCTACCTGCTCTTAATCTTATCTTATGCGCACACGCACGTGTAACATCGAGCCGGATAAGCAATGCAATGCGTTGACAATTGCCAAGTGGAGAAAGAAAGAGCACCCAACAATAAGAAGTCCACACACATCCTACAAACTATACACCCCATAACCTGCAGAATTAAGTTAGGATATGCAGAATTAAGTTTGAAAATAAATCCTGGTGCAACATTTAAACCGTTCTCGTAGGGGATCGAACTCGGGCGAGTGGGCTCACCACCGGGAGGGGACACCATCGTGCTACAAAGCGCGTTCGCTTCTCCCTTCAAACTTGAAAGGGCGTGCGGTGTGCCCAAAATTGAAAACCCCGCTCGGCGAACGGTGGCCATATCAAACTAAAAAGAAATCAATAGTTCCAAGTGGCTACGCCGAACAGAACTGAACAATAACAATGTTACAGTGGAATTCAGCAAGAATTCATGACCAAGCATGAGTCAAGATCAAAGTTGACCTTTTTTTTGCAAGCACAAAGTTGACCATTGTGACATTATATTTGCATTGGGCAAACCTTGCCTGAATCGGACTGAAACGGAACTGTGTATGTTCAGGTCAAGCATGGACCTAAAGAGGACTAACAAAATGCTGGAACAGCAAACTGAAACAGTTCAAGCATGGACCTAATTAAAGCGGACTAAAAAAATGCTGAATCATAGTTATGAATTTTTAATATTTTTAGACCACTTCATTTATGGGTTTTTGCGTTTCCATAGCATCCAACAGACCAGCTCAAACGGGAAGACATGGACATGCTTGCTCGGCAGGCCCGCAGGCCGGGTGAGGCACCAAAGTTCAGAGACCCCTTGAAATTCAGTGTGCAAATGCTATTTTTTCAAAAAAAAAACGTGCGCAAAGAGAATGTGGGTGATCCCTGTAAAGTACTAAAGTGCAGATGCAAAGAGTTATAAACTGAGCCCAATCCGCTCGCATGCTCCGTGCGGCCTGAAGGCCCACATAAGTGAAACCGAAGAGTTCCGACCAACGACCAAAGGCACTCCTGCAACGCTGCATGGTTGACAACAGAAAATGACGTGCACTGGCATGACACCACACACCACTTCCGCAAGCGATCTTGCACTAACAAATCAGTCAAATATTGCATCCAGATAATGCAGATATAAATTATCCACGCACGAACACGAGCTAGATTAATTCAACTTTCTCCAACTTTCCAATCTCCAAATTAAACCACAATCAAACGTAATTAGGCACACAGCTGGCCACCGTGCATCCGCAGTTCCACTACAGCTGCGACCTCGCCGGCCTACGCCACCAGCTCGCGCCACCAACGCATACCCCACTAGCCACGCCGCGTTGCCGTGTCCTCCACCCGCGCCTATAAATTTCTACCGGCTCGCAACCCCGCCATCTCCGCAACCATCGCACACTTAACTAGACGCAAAAAAGAAGCTAGCTCGCCGGTCGCCACCGAGAACAAACGCGCAGGAGTTCTTGGCTCCGGCGCAATCCAGGTAAACACAGCGCCTGAGGGCGCGGTTCGATCCCATGGCATGCGCGCACGGAGCCACGATGGCGCACGCGAAGGCGGCCGTCGTCGTCCTCGGCGCCGCGGTGATCGCGTCGTGCCTTCTCGCGGCTGAGAGCCGCCACATTGCTGCCCGGAAGGACCTGGGCGTCGGCCTCGGCGGCGGCGGCACCGGCGGGGTCGGTGTCGGCACGGGCGGCGGCCTGGGGGTCGGCGCGGGTGGCGACGTGGGAGCCGGCTCAGGGGTTGGCATTGGCGTCGGCGGCGGCGGCGACTCTGGCTCGGGCTCCGGGTCTGGCTCTGGTTCCTACTCTGGCTCCGGCTCTGGGTCGGGGTCCGGTGGTGCAGGGTCATCGGCCGGGTCCGGTGCCGGTTCATACGCCGAGTCGGGAGCCGGTTCTAACGCGGGGTCTGGTGGAGGAGGCTCGAGCGCTGGCTCGAGGGCCGGCTCGTACGCTGGCTCTAACGCCGGTGATGGAGGATCCGGCGCGGGCTCCGAAGCTGGCTCGTACGCGGGCTCCGGAGCCGGCCCACACGGGAGCTCCGGTGCTGGCTCGTACGCGGGGTCCAGAGCCGGCTCCTACGCTGGCAGCGGCCATGGCAAGTGAGCAGCTTGCATGCGGCGTGCCAAGACTATATTGCTCTACAGTCTACACTCATATACACTCATATGTATGTGCTAAGAAAAATTAAGACCTAGGAGAAGCTTGCTACATGTATTTGTGGCATCGTATTCCTTGTACGAGAGTACTCAAGAATAAGTTTTTAGATGTGCCGAACTATGAATAAGTACGTAGTGCATGCCATCGATGCATAACATCTATTGCATAACATCTATATATGAATGGAATTCATCATGTATGAAGGTTTCTATACCTTCTTATATCATTCCATGAGATGCTAAAGTGAATTACACTACGCTATAAACGATTTGTGCTGGCACGTCGAAATTAGCGTGCTGGCAGGCGGAATTAGCACCCGTCAGCACAAAGGTGACCGGAGCCGGGCTAGTGCCTGCTAGCATAGAATACGCCAGCACAAATACCGCCTAGATAAAATCGCGAATAGCTTCTTCCCCAGCCAACCTTTCTTTGGAGCTTGCCCGAGAGGAGCTCGGGAAAAGCTCCAAAAATACCAAATCTAAGGGGAAGTTTTTGCTCTTGTTTTCTTTGGAAGAGGTGGCTATACAACTTCTATCCATCATTTCTAGCTTCATTAGATTGTCATCTAGATGTAGATCTAGACCGAGAAGAGAAAGGAGGGAAAAGAGAGAAAATAACTTGAGATGAATTATTTTTTAAATAAAATTTTATGGTCATTATAACCATTTACAATGCTATGTTTGTCATTTTAATGTAATATAGAACTGAGTTTGATTATATTTTTCCTACTTATTAATTATTACATCCATAATTTTAATTAATGAGTTTGATTGAATTTAATATATAATTGAGTTTAATTTTTTTGCTTCTACTTATTAATTATTATATCCATGGTTTAATTGAGTTTCATTTAGGAAATATAGAACTATTTTTAATTATATTTCTTCGTACGTTACTACATCCATAATTTAATTGAGTTTATAGAATTGCGACCCATAGCTCATTAAATTAGTTAATATAACATAGAATTGTTGTCGTAGGTTGTTAAAGATGGATCATAGAGCATGGATATATGCATACGGAGATATTCGCATACATTCATGCCAGAGGTATCAAAGTTTGTGCATGCTATGGAGAAACACACTCGTATTTGCAAAACAAAGGAAATACGTTGTCCGTGTTTTGACTGTAGCAACAATATTGTATGGGACGATACTGATGTCATCAAGAGGCATTTGATAAAGCGAGGTTTTGTGGATGGATACACAATTTGGTCCCACCATGGTGAGGTAGGAGGTAATTTCAACAAGACAGACATCGATACTAGCTCTGATGAAGTGGGTGGTGATGATGCAAACGAAAATGATCATGTTATGATGAATGATGATTATGACCATGGAGATCAAAATAGTGATCAAACAGATGCGCGTGTGGAACCACAGGTGGATGAGGAACGTGATGTTGATATGAAGGACATGTTGTGCCACATTGAACCGGAAGTGTTGCTAGGGAGTGCTAAAGGGTTAGAGAATTTTGAGACAATCAAGAAGGTAGCAAAGGACCGTATGTATGAGGGATGTGGGAAGGAGTGGACAATGTTGCGTTTTGTCCTTTCATCTTCTGATTCTGAAGGCTAAATTCGATTGGTTAGACAATAGTTTCAATGATCTCCTTACTCTGCTGGGCAAGTTACTCCCGAAGTCTAACTTTGTGCTAAAAACACATATGAAGCAAAGAAGATTATCAATCCATTGAAGATGTGTGTGCAAAGAATACACACGTGCAGGAACCACTGCATATTGTACCACGGTGAGTAAGTAGCATTGGAAAAGTGTCCAAATTGCGATGCTAGCTGTTACAAAAGTGTGAGGACCGTACCGGTTCCTCGATCGGGAATAAGAGGAAGAAGGGTGCAAAGAAAAGTGCTGGTGCTCAAGTGGTGGACGAGTCCTGTATAGGTACTGACACGATGACTTAGCGTAGAGTCCCTGCCTTGGTGATGTAGTACTTGCCTGTGGTGGACCATCTCAAGCGTTTGTTCTCAAACCCAAAGATCACTGAAATGATGACTTGGCATGCTGATCGTCCAGTAAAGGCTGACGGAAAGCTGTGACATCCTCCTGATGCTCGCTAGTGGAGGACCTTCGATGTCAATCATCCAGAGTTTTCAGAGGGAAAAAGGAATGTACGGTTCGCGTTGAGTATAGACGACATGAATCCGTTTGGTGAAAGAAGCAGCACGCACAACACATGGCCAGTGCTGATGACCATATACAACCTTCCCCCGAGGCTATGTTACAAGAGAAAGTTACTTTTGCTAACCATTCTCAAACAAGGTCTGAAGCAACTTGGCATTGACATATATATTTTCCTTGTGACATTGATGAAAGATATGCAGAAGCTTTGGGAAGATGGGGTTCGGATGTGGGATGAGTACAGACAGAAGCACTTCACACTAAGGGCCATTATCTTTGTTATCATCAATGATTATCCTGCCCTATTTGCCCTGACACGTAAGGTAAAAGGTAAGACAACAAGCGTAGTTTTCTTGGATGGAACATCATATGTGTACCTTAAGGGATCTATGAAGACAGTGTTCATGTGGCACAGGCGTTCTTATTGAAGATGCACAAATATCGCAGGATGAAGGGTCTTTTTGATGGCACCAATGAGAATGATTTTGCTCCAAAACTGGCTATGGGTAAAATAGTATTTGAAATGTGCGAGAAGGTCAAATGTCATTAGGTCGTGCTGATAATTCGAAAAGGGAAGGAAGCAGGCTGACACTACAGATGTCATAGACGTGTCATTTAAGAAGAAATCTATCTTCTTTAAGTATTTGCCATACTTGCGAGAGCTGGCGGTGCGCCATGCCATTGATGGGATGCATCATCAGAAAAATATGTTCGATAGCACCATTGGATTCTTGGGCTTATCAGGTAAGGCAAAGGATGGACTAAAATCACGTACGGATCTGGTTGACCTTCAAATCAGGCCAGAGCTCCACCTGCAAGAACTTCCTAATGGTAAGCAATACCTTCCCCCGGCTAGCTACAACTTAACACCAGATGAGAGATTGGCTATGTGCAAGTACTTGCACGGGTTGAAAGTGTCGGCCGAATTCTCATACAACATCCGGCCATTAGTCTCATTGAAGGACATGGCACTTGCCGGCTATAACTCTCATGATTGCCATGTGATGATCACATTTTTTCTTGCTATTGTGATCCGGGCTATCAAACCAGTATTCGTAAAGATGGTTATCACACGGATGTGTTACTTCTTCAATGTGATTTTGTAGAAAGTGATCGATTGTGTCGAGTTGGCTAGGCTTCAGCTGTTTGTGTCAGAAACTCAGGCCTAGCTCGAGATGTGCTTTCCTCGTTCCTTTTTTGATATCATGGAACATCTCATTGTCCACATGATCTAGCAAATAACTGAACTAGGGCCTATGTAGTTCCAACAGATGTGGACATATGAACGGTTCATATCGACTCCCAATGGATACATGAGAAACAAGGCCTTTTCAGAGGGTAGCATGATCGAGAGCTACCATATAGAAGAGAGTGTTGATTGCTACATAGATTACATAAAATATAAGAGAGCTATTGGTTTACCTTAATCTTGACACGAGGGCAGACTATCCGAGAGAGGTACAATTGGAATGAAAAGATTCATCGATAATGACAACCAGCAATTGGACAAAGCACATTCAAGTGTTCTACAACAGCTCGCAATAGTGGAGCACTTCATTGAGCAACACCTAAATGAGGTCTATGGAGAAAGTAATGGTCGCTCGGAGGATTGGATCATCAAAGAGCAAAAGTGTTGTTTCCCATCATAGTTGAAGAACCATGAGCAGCTATTTGAAGGAAATTTCACAAACGAAGTAACATTGACCAGGTTGGTGTCTGGCCCATCAAGCAATGTCACCTCATGACAAGCATATGAAATTAATAGATACACATTTTATACTACCACGAAGGACAATAAAAGTGTGGCGTACCAAAATAGTGGTGTTCGCATAGAGGCGATTGATACATCCGAACATAACATAGCTTACTACAATTTTATAGAGGATATGTGGAAACTTGATTGTGTACAGAATATTTGGATCCCCTTATTTTGGTGCCAATGGGTCAAACACCCGAATGGCATTACAGATGACAATTATAGGTTGACACTTGTAGACCTAGCCAATGTATGTTACAAAGATGACCCATAGGTACTCGCTCAGCGTGTCACACAGGTATTCTACATAACTGACCCTATGAATGCAAAGAAGCATATTGTTGTCTCTAAAAAACAAAGGATCATTGAAGTTGAAGGTGTAGTGGACATTGAGGATTACAATCAGTATAAGGAATTGGACCTGTTCAAAGACCATGAACGAAGAATCAAGCGTGTTGAAGCAAGCATTGATAAATTCATGAGCCATGGTTACGTAGTGACTGTGTTTGAAGAATCGTTGAAGAATAAATTAACATTTCTTATTAGTTATGTTGTAAGACTTATTAATTGTCTTGTAAGACTTTATTAATGTGGATTAGACTTTATTATCTTGTAACTGACTGCCAGCATAAGAAAAGGGTAGGGGTACATCCAGACCACAATACAATATAACCAATTCTGATAATAGTGCGACTTTATACATCAATACTTAAAGGTCCTAGAGAGAGAAAGTTCAAATCCATAAGAAAAGGGTAGGGGTACAACCATGCATGTTACATATTTCATACTCCGGCTCGCTTCCTAAGATATGGAACATAGTTAAGATCTCCAATCGTCCAGCCTAGAACTTCATCAAAAATAAGTTAGAGCACGGATGAGTGCACTCCTTTGCTTCACATGGATGATCACATACACTACTATAAATCTCAAACAATGGAGATGTTAATTAATGTGGCCTATAGAAAGTGAGATGAGCCTAGAACTTCCAATCTCTGGTGAATATCAAGTTTCCACCCATGTAGGTTAAACCAAACACATCCAAGACTTGATCCAGAATCGCACGAAAGCTCACTGCCGCAATAGCAGTACCAAATATATCCTAAAAGATGTTAATAACATGATAAAAGTTAAAATATGTAACATAGCTTAAGTTAAAAGAATGATAAAAGAGTGTTCCATACCATGTCATGTTGATTAAGCTGACAAAACCTATCAGTAGTCACAATCACATTGCCTTCTCCCTCTTCGAATTGCTTTATTTAAAAATATGACAAGTCTAGCACAAATTACCCATGATCCTTAAGCTACTCTAGGCAGACTTCCACGACGGTCCTCTCAAAAGTTACCCCATTTGGTGCTACTTGACCCAATACGACAATTGAAACCATCGGGATAGCCTCTCTTGGTGACATCGAGGTAAAATTTGTATCTCGAACAGGTACTTGAAAAGAGAGATGTACTCTTTTAAAATGAGGTTCACCAACAACCTCGGTTTGTACTATAGGAGAAGTACCACCTGTAGCTTCGACAATATCTTTGAGCCATCTAATAGGGTTGATAAGCTACAATGTATGCAAGTAAATTTAGAATTTATTCATGTGTAGTAAAAAAATTAATTAAAAGAAGGAAAGAATAGTACTATGTTAGGAATTGATCTGTGCCTTCGATCACCTGTTAGCAAGTCAATGGCGCCATTAGGGAAGTGAAGTCCTGCACGACTAGCGGGAGGGTCCTCGAATATGTACTATCCCCTACCACCTCCACGGCCACCTCCACGGTCGCCACCACCACGGGGAAAAGAACTTCCACTTGCCATAGTTAGCCCAAACTATCCAAATAAATTATGATAAGATATAGGTGGTTCCACAAACATCAACTTCAATGATAATTACGCCAAAAATTGATTAATTCACGAAATGCTCAGAATAAAAGATTGTCCAAAATAATGGAAGAAATTTACAATTGTTGGTTTATATCTCATGTACATTGTTATAACTAATCATAATATATTTATTGTCATGTTGCAATTCCATGGAATAAAAAGGAAAAAGGTAACAATTATATCCATGAGCACAAAAATGATATATATTGTACAAAAATATAAAAATGAAACAATATTATCCTAAAATTGATAATAGATAAGCATCAAATTTAATAATCTAATACATATTTAAGGTTTTTCTAGTCAATCCATTTTCCTTAATGAATTTACTTAAAAAAGAAGAAAAAATAACCACCGGCCAGGGAGGAGGCGCCGGGCCGACGCCGGCGGCCCGGCGGGGAGGAGGCGGCCCGGGGTGGAGGAGGCGGCACTCGGGGAAGGAGGTGGCTTGGTGGGGATGAGAGGCAGCTCAGCGGGGAGGAGGCAGCGCTCGGGGAGGTGGCCCGACGGGGACGAGGAGGCACGATGGGGAAAAGAGGTGGCCCGGCAGGGAGCAGGCGGTGCTCGGGGAGGAGGTGCCGCTCGGGGAAGGAGGTGGCTCGGTGGGGATGAGGTGGCGCTTGGGGAGGCAGCCCGACGGGGACAAGGAGGCCCGACAGGGATGAGAGGTGGCCCGGTGGGAAGCAGGCGGTGCTCAGGCAGAAGGCACCGCTTGGGGAAGGAGGCGGCCCGGTAGGGAGGAGGCGGCGCTCGGGGGCCGCGGCGGTGTCGGGCAGCCTGATAGCGTGATTTCTGTTCACAACGCTGGGACTATCTTTGTAGGAAGGCATTAGTGTTGGCAGGTGACATTAGTGCCCGCTAGCACAGACGATCTGTGCTGGCGGGTGGCATTAAGCACCCACAAGCATAGAGTTTTCACCAAATTTGAAACAATTTAAATACTTGCTAAATAAGTTCAAAATTGTTTTAAATTTCTACACCTGAACATAAATGTTATTTAGTGAATGTAAAAAATATTATATAATGTCGCCCACTAGCGTAAAGGCTCCGTACAGATCTCTCCTATATAACGTGCGACCTAGGCACCAAATTTTCTAAGTCCTGGCGTGAAAGTTTCACTACGTCGTTAGTCTGCCAAATTTTCGCGCTGGAACTGCCACCCTCCTTGACACTGCCGCTGCTCACCCGTGCACCGTCATGCCTCTCGGAGCGCCGACGCAGCCCCCTCCCCGTGCGCCACGATGGCCCTCATCCACAAGTGTTGCCACCCTCCTCCCGTGCGCCGTTGCAGCCCTCCTCCACGAGTGCCGCTGCGACCCCCTCCCCGACGCTGCCGCGCCTCCCCGTGCGCCGTAGCTCCTCGCCGACGCGATGCCGCCTCCCCTAGTGCTGCCGGTCCTCCTCGAGGCGCTGCTCGTCCTTGAGCCCGTGCTGCCGCCGGTCCTCCCCGAGACCGCCACTGGTCCTCCCAAAGGCCACCGCGCCTCTTCCTCTCCCCCCGAGCCGAAGCAAGTCTTCCTCTGCCCAAGCCCAAGTAGTTGTTTTTTTATTTTTTTCATGCAAATATAATTACTGGATTGCAAATTATTGTAGAAAAGAAAATGTAATAATAAATTTGGTGTTTAAATATTTATGGATTGCAATTTTCATGAATAATAAATATGTACAAATTGTGAAAGGAAAAGTTTGGTGTACAAATATTTATTGATATGCATAAATTCATGAATAATTAATATGTATAAATTGTGATAGGAAAAGTTTGGTGTAAAAATATTTATTGATATGCATAAATTCATAAATAATAAATATTTATAAATTGTGATAGCAAAAGTTTGGTGTACTAATATTTATTGATATGTATAAATTCATGAATAATATATATGTTTAAATTGATGATGTTGATATGTATAAATCCATAAATAACTTTTAATTGCAAGTATTACAGTTTTGCATATTAAGAGTGATGGACAACAATGAGAACAATGTTGAATCCTCCTTGGAGGATTCAGATTCTGACGATGATTGTGGATCGTATTCTACTCCACCTGAGTACGAACCAAGCCCACCTAGGTCTCGCAGGCGTCCAGATGAAGATGACCCTGAAAGCGATCCAACCGCAGATCATCAGGTACCTGCATGCACATTCATATACTAGCTAGTGATATATTTGTTGTTCACAAGAATATGATAAACTCCAACTATTATTTTCTCTATAGAACGATGACCAATCCCCAGTGCATTCCCCTTCACGACGTTATAGAACATCTACTCTGCATGAAGAGGAGGTAGCTGCCTCTACACCACAACCTTTGGCTACTACTGCTTCTAGTAGTAATCCAAAAAGGAAACATGGGCAATGAAGTCGAAACCAGATCCCTGAAAAAGGTAGTCTCGTAATAGAAAAGCTTGGCACCAAAGGTGAACCCATATTACCTGAGGGGATATCTGCTAGGTTTCGGAACATATGTGAAGCTATTTTCAGGGATAAATTGCAGACCTGGATCACAACTAGTAATTGGAAGAAGGTGCCTACCACTTTAAAGGATGTATTGTGGGCCACATTGAAAGAAGTGTTCACTTTTCCTGAAGGTCAAGAGAAATTCGCATGAAACATTGCCGAGGACCTTCTTGGGATATGTTTCAGGAATTGGAGGTCTACTCTTAATAAAGAATATGTACAAAAAAGTAAGAATGCTAGGGATGACTTCGGTAAGATTCCTCCAGAAATATGAGAAGAGTTAAAACAACAGAAGAACACGCCGGAAGCAAAAGCCTTGAGCAAAGAAAATACCGCGAAGGCTATGAAAGCCGCCGATTCTTCCAGAAATATGCGAAGAGTTCAAACAACAGAAGAACACGCCGGAAGCAAAAGCCCTGAGCGAAGAAAATACCGTGAAGGCTACGAAAGCCGCCAAGAACCCCCATCACTTGGGTGTGGGAGGGTACGCTGCCAAGATCACTAAATGGAGGAGAGACGAAGAAGAACGGAAGAGAGCTAGTTTACCGGATATGTTTGCAGGCTTGGATGAGCGCAGAAGGAATTGGGTACTAGCTTGAATTCCAACTGTAACACCCAACGGAAAGGTTAAATTCAAAAACCCCTCAATAGAGCTAATTTATGAGAGGTTGGAACTGCTCATTGAGGCGCAAAAGAAGTGTCTTTTCAGGTCCGATAGGGAGAAAGATCAGCTAACCACCGCGATCGGAACCGCGGAGCACTCTGGGCATGTTTGAGGGATGTCATCAACATTGCCTGGGGATAAAGCATTTCCCAACGACCAAGCAAGCTACAGGAAGTGTGGCTGTTATAAGAAAAACCTTAAAGAGAAAATGAGAGAAATCGCCAAGCAGGAGTTCTTAGAGTTCTTGGCCAACCACGCAATGAGCCAAATGATGGCTGACCCGACAGTATCCGATGGTCAACGACAGGCAAAACCAACTATGCTACTTGCCCAAACAGGATTCTTCAAGTAGTGCTAGCTCCATTGAAAATGTGAGGTATCCCGTTGACAACATACAAGTGGATACACCATGCAGGTTGGTTATACCTTATGGAAGGAAACAAAATAAGTTTCGCGAGGTCGCAACCGGCATGGAAGTAACGGGTCATGTGTTCCCAAAGACACCCTGCCAGAATATGCCTGGGTGCAAGTTGTTACGGTGTTGGATGAGTCGTGCGAGATAGATATCCCTACTGATGAGGGGATTGAGGTTCTCGGTGATGCGAAGAATCAATACATACTATGGCATCATCGAGATATTGTTATGAATGCATCACCAGAAACCTCAAGACCGAGCCAAGAACTACCCCTTTCAAGTTCAAATGTTGACACGGAGCAGCCGATGTTGTCACATGTGCAAGGAGCTAACAATGAGGACGAGGAGCCAATGCTATCACCTATCCTAGAAGCTCTCAATGAGGACGATGGGACATCATCACTAGAGGTGATGGACGAGTAGATGATTTAGATGTTAATGATCCAACATCACCTTCACTAGCATCTCCACCTCCCAAGAGGCTAGCGGTACCTCGTATGGTCAGCATATATGAAAAGGCTCCATCAATAGACGTCGACAAGTTTTTAAATGTATTGAAGAAGAAGGTTTCATCTTCCGATGAAAAATCTATAACTCGCAGCGCCTCTCAGCAAAAGGAAAAGAATCAAAACCTCAATTTCTTTGTGTGGGATGATGTCTTAATAGATTATGAGCATGGTAAACCATTCTTGTATTAGTGGGATCTGCTAGAGGGCCCATGAGAACTGAATAAGCTGCATGGATGGATCATGAATGCAATGAAGCAAGGCATTCGAGCAATCGCCGTGCATGTCCCAACTAAGGTTTTCCTTGGTATTCTCCCATACCAGAATGTGATCGATTTTGAGGATTTGCATAGACTTTACCATCGACAACACCTCAACGTGAATCTCATTTCTGTATGGTGCTTGTAAGTCCACATGTACTGCATACATGAGTTTTAAATACATACGTATTTTTTTCAAGTACCTGAGCAACCTAATCTGCAGGATGCAATGGAGGGAGAAGAATTGACGCACGTTAGGTTCAAGGTAGCGTACCTTGACCCAGCACGAATAAGAGAGCCTGAGCACAGGCTCAAAATGATGGAAATGATTGAAGCACAAATAGAAGCAGTAGAGACACAAGCGGAGAAAGATGCTATAAAAAAAGCCCACAGAGAACAAAAGCACAAAGTATCCGTATACATTGCAAAAGTAATGACGAAAAAGGCTCACAAGTATTATATCATGGCTCTTATGATTTTGAGTAAGCTAGTTTTAGTTACTATATTTATACTAGGTGCTATTTAATACCGTCTATAATATAAATTATTTTAATATAATACAGAGACTAGTGGATTTGCATCATTATTTTACCTAAGCTAGGAGAAGCAGTTGTCCTCGACTCAGCCAGCTATCATAGAGATAGGTACAAGGATTTCATAGGCATTATACAAAAGTAAGACATTCCTTGGCAGTAATTAAATGCATGTTGACATTCTATGCACCTTATATGTTTTACTAACTCTTGTCTTTATATCCTCAAACAAAAGGGGGTCCACAATCCAAAAAGGATGAAAGCTATAAAAATAATATATCATAGATTTGTAAGAATATAAAAACTTGGTTTTTTCATATAATGTAGACTTGTCATTAATAAAAACTCATCATTTTTCTATTTGTTTGCAGTTTCATAAGCAACCTCCCGGCTCTGTGCTATGCGGATATTACGTGTGCGAGTTCATCATAAATAATGGGAGGTACCGAATGAACCCCGAAGACGTAAGTCTCTAATATACTGCCATGTGCTAACTTCCTAATGCTAATACATCCTCATCTTCATTTACTGTATACCTGTGGATGCCTACCATCGACAGTAACTATAGCAAGATCAAAGACAAACAAATCGACAGCATTTCTACGGACATTGCGAGGTTCATCCTACTGAGATTTGTCATGAGGATGGAGCATTCTTCGATAAAGATGGCATGTTGATGGCGGACGAGTGCACAAATCTTCGTAGATGGGTGTAGTAGTTTTAATATTAACGTGGCAAAGAACAGCTCTATTCCAAATGTTGAATTTTTACAAATGTGAGCTATATATTATGTATGATGCAATTTTTAATAACGTGAATTATTTATTATTTAAGTTTGTTATTATGTGGTTGGAGATACATATTTCAATTTGATGGCTAAACACTGATAGCAAATAAAAAATAATAATTCACAGGAAATAATATATTGAATGAGAAAATACATATTCTTAGCGGGCGGCATAAGCACCCGCCAGCACAGAAACCATTTGTGCTGGTGGGTGATGTAACCACACCACCAGCACAGCCCGCCAGCACAGACAACATTTGTGCTCGCCCAAGGTTGTTGGTAGGTGTGATACCTGCCAGCACAAACCTGTTCTAACCACCGGCACAAAGTTTTTCTGGCGTAGTATTATCCTACCAGAGGTACGACTCGCAAACCTGAATCTACTGTCGCCCAGTAAAACTGGAACCAACAGCCAATTCTATGTCTCCCACTTGTGTCGCATGTGCATGGACCCTGTGAAACTTATCTCTTCCTCCCTTCCTCTTCCCACCTATTTTCTTTCCCCTTCTTCATTTCCCCTACATCCTGTTCCCAGGAAAAGTCGGGGGTGAGCATCCCATGGGACCGATGGCTCCTCAAGGAGCGGCCGGTGAGCAGTAGCGCAGCCTCCCTGCCGAGCGGCCGCCCACAGAAGCGGCATTGCGAGCGCAGGCACCCCAGCGAGCAGCGGCGCTGGCTCCCGGCAAGTGGCCGCCCATGGAGCAGCGGCGTGGGCGAGTTCCCTGGCGAGTGGTCGCCTGCAGGAGTGGCGGCGCGAGAGAGCTCCCCGACAAGCGGTCGACCGCGGGCGAGCTCCCAGGCAAGCCGCCGCCACGACGGGCCCCGGTGAGGACCGACGGATCCTGCGATGGGGATTTTTTGGATTTTTTTGCTCGTAATTTTTCTAGAATTTTTTGTTCTTCATTTTTTATTTTTTTTCTGAATTTTGTTTCAAACATTAGGTTTCCAAAAGTTTTTGCAAATCTTTATCAAAAAGTTTTTCATGTTTGTTGATAAACGTTTTCAAAAAAATTTTGAAATTTTTTGTACTATATTTTTTTTGAAAATTCTTAATTTTTTGAAAAAATTGTTCAAAACCTTTTTGCGTGCAAAAAGTCTGCTTCAAAAATTTTATAATGAAAAAATTATATAAAGGTTTATTAAAAAGAATCTGCAAAAAGTTTGCACGAAAGTGGTCCACGGTGGGACTCTCGGGGAATCGACCGATAGGAGGGCTCCTACCAGTCGTCCGGAAATTAGAATGCCCTGACTAAATATTGAAGAGGCGACAACCTTTAGAATCGGGCTCGGATCGTTGACTTAGCACGATGCTAGCATTTATGTGGTTCTTGGGTAATCGACGGGAGCAAGGCACCTTTAATGACTTCGCTAATATCTGGTCTAGCACCAAGTTTGTCATATACAATTGTTTTTAAGATAGGATGTGCGTATATGGTGTTTTTTTTAAAAGGAGAAAACGGAGAATGGAGGGAGTCATCTCATAAATAATAAAAAGTTTAATGACACTATGGTGACTAAGTGAAAAGAGAAACAGTTTAATATCTAGAACAACGTTTATAAGTTATATTTGGTGAACCAAGATTAAGTACATGATTGAAAATCACAACCATAGATCCAATTAGGAGTTTGTCGATTGAATTACAACTTATCCCTCTATTGCTTTTTAAGATTCTTTAAAAGTGCATTTGAACTCTTATTTATTTTTATAATATATCATCAATTGTAACAAAGTACATTTTTTTATTAAACTATCTATAACATATGAATATATTGATAATTTTAATTAAAAAATTATTACCATGCCCGCAATTTAACTAACTACTAGTCAAAACGTACATATTTTGACTATTGCATATATCCAAATAGGTATGTCCCCGAAGAAGAAATGGATGAAATTCATTTATATGTATGTGAACAAGATAGGAGTTATATAAAATATCAAGCAAACTATAGAATGCAGGAGTTAAGAAAGTATAAGAACATTTAGAGAGTAAATAAATCAAACAAAAAATCATTAAAAATAGGGGAAATTCTATGATAAAATGTTAGATAATGTAGAAATAGGGCGTGGAGAAAAAGCTTAGAGTTCTCCATAATGAATTTTGTGTCTAGTTTTTAAGCTATCGTTTATATTACTTTTTCATCGTAAAACTAGTACAACTAGCGTACAAACCCGGCATGCATGGTATTTAATAAGTCATTACGCCCGCGGGAAAATCTTTGAACAAAATAAAAGGTGTAAACTTAGGTGCTCAATGATCCTTATTACTTACACAATTAAAGAAGACCAACAAAATTTTACGTTGTAACCATGCTAGATTCATCCCAAGAATGGGTACCGCGTTGTCACCTACACGCTACAGCCCGGCCAAGTCGACTGTGCTACGTGCGTTGCTTGGTTCCATGTGCGTGGGCCGGGACACACACAGAGCTAGACCATTGCTGCCAGTGCCAGCCGTGTCGCAGTAGCCACTAGCCGGTCAATCAATCATCCACTCCCAGCTAAATAAAGCAGCTACATCGATACATATCGGCACGAGCTTGATTGGCTTTCTGACCAATTAATGTAATCAAGCGTTAATTACTAGCCTAGCCAGCCTCCACTATAGGTGGCCAACCGGGCGACACGGCACGGCACGGGCACGGGCACGGGCATGGCGCGGCATGGCACTATACGGCACGGCACTATGCAGTGCCGTGCCTCTTAGTGCCGCCGTGCCAACATCTTGGCACGGGCACGACCCTAAAGCCGATTAGCCGTGCCGTGCCGGCACGACAGTCCATCGTGCCCGCGCCCCTCCACAGCTTTGCTCCTCCCGGCTGCGGCCAACGGCGACGGACCCTAGCAGCGGCGGGGGGCCCTCCGCTCCTCCCGACAGCCTCTCGACGGCGGCGGACCCCGACGGTGGCGGGGGGCCCTCCACTCCTCCCGACGGCGGTGGACCCCGGTGGCAGCGGGGACCCCTCCACTCCTCCCGACAGCCACGCCGGAGGCACGGCCCCCTGCGAGCGGCCACGGGAGAGAGCTAGATAGGGAGGGAAGGAGCTGCGGCCACGCTCCGGCAGTGGCAGCCCCCCGCAGGCGGCCACGGGAGAGAAGCAGGGAGGATCGGGTCGTCGGGGAGATGGGAGAGATCGAGAGTGAGAGCGCAGCTGCGCAGGAGAGGAGAGTTAGTTAGGGTTCCAGGCACATATTTCTTTATATATGCCACTCTCTGCTCATCTAACGGTGCTGGTGCATCCTGATGGCATCCAACGGCTGGGAGGAATCGAGCCGCTATCGTGCTGGCCCATTAAACGTGCCGGGCCCGTGCTGGCACTACGGGCCAAAATGGCGGTCCAGGCACGGCACTAAGGCCGTGCCGTGCCAGGCACTGGCACTATGAGTCACGGGCCGGACCGTTCCTGGACTGTACCTTTTCGTGTCGTGCTTGGGACGGCCCATAGTGCTAGTGCCAAATGGCCAACTATAGCATCCACACAACTTATCCGCATGAACCAAGACAACCTCGGAGCTCGAACGCCGCACGTGTCGAGCGGCGCACGGAACGGCTGCCAATCTGCGCGATGGCGTTGCTCCACTACTGCAATGGCTTCAGCCTGCCAACGCCACAAGCTCGCGCCACCATTCCAAACCCACTAGCCGCGTCGCGTGCTGTCGTGTTCTTCCACCCGCGCCCTATAAATAACGGCTCGCAACCTCGCCATCTTCCGCATCGATCCCAGTCTCGCTCTCGCAGAGATCGAGTTAGACGCAAGAAGCTCGCCAGCTGCCAGCAGCCCAGCAGTCGCCGCAGATCGAGAAGAATCGCGTTAGAGCTGGTCGATCTTGTTCTGGCGAGCAGCCGAGGAGGTCTTAGGCGCAGTTGGATCTCAGGCGTGAACGCACGGACGGAACGATGGCTATGGCTTCCGCGAAGGCCGTCGCCATCCTCAGTGTCGCGGTGATCGCGTCGTTCCTTCTCGCGGCTGAGTGCCGCCACATTGCCCGGAAGGACCTGGGCGTCGGCCTCGGCGGCGGCGGCTCTGGCGGGCTAGGAGTCGGCACGGGCGGCGGCGGCTCTGGCGGGCTAGGAGTCGGCACGGGCGGCGGCCTGGGGGTCGGCACGGGTGGCGGCCTTGGGGTTGGCACGGGTGGCGGAGTGGGCGTCGGCTCAGGGATCGGTGTCGGCGGCGGCGGTGGTGGCGGCGGCTCTGCGTCCGGGTCAGGATCCGGGTCCTACTCAGGCTCCGGCTCTGGTTCGGGATCAGGGTCCGGCTCCGGGTCATGGTCCGGCGCGGGGTCGTCACCGGCCGGATCCAGCGCAGGCTCGTACGCCGAGTCAGGAGCCGGCTCGAATGCGGGGCCTGGCGGCGCGGGATCGTACACGGGCTCCAGAGCTGGCTCGCACGCAGGCTCCAACGGCGGAGGAGCGGGCTCGTATGCGGGCTCTGACGCCGGCTCGTATGCTGGGTCCGGCGCTAGCCCGCATGGCGGCGGCTCTGGTGCTGGCTCGTACGCTGGGTCCCGGGCTGGCTCCTACGCTGGCAGCGGCCATGGCAAGTGAGCGAGCTCGCTTGCACCTTGCGCAGCGTACCAAGATTGCTCTGCACTCTGTGGTGCTAATACCCTCCGTCCCAAATTGTAGGTCGTACATAGATATTTATATGCATCTAATATAGTATATATCCAGATGCATATGACCATCTATAAATTTAGTAAAGTCAAAATGATCTACAATTTGTAACTTGATACACATATTCCATTGTATATTTATTCCTTGTATGATAGTACCAATAAATAAGTCCGATGATGTGCCCACTGTAATGATGAATAAGGGCGCTAGAATATGGCTCCAAACATTTATGTTAATGAATAATTTAGCATATGTGTATGAAGGTTTCTATACTTTTCCGTAAGATGTAAGTTGAATGAGTTTATATATACTCGAGAGACATGATTGTGAGTTGACATGTCTGAGTGGATACTGGGTATAATGGATAAAAAGATACTTCCTCCTAGGTTATTTTGGTCTTTTTAGATTCATAAATTTTATTATGCACTTAGATATATCCTATGTCTACCCTATGTCTAAATGCATAATAATATCTATGCATTAAAGTCAAAACGAACTATAATTTGGAATGGAGGGAGTACGTTATATAACACTTGCTCTGCTTTTACATATGTGATGTTTATGACAATCTGATAGTAGGCGTAAAAAATTACCAATAATCCTCCATGTGTGTGTGCCCGGGGGTGGGGGGGGGGGCACCTAGCATACACACCCGCCATGAAATATTATTCATGCGCGCACATGGCACGCTGAGTAACCAGGTAAAGGTTGCAAGCCCAGCAGGCGGGCCAACTGGATTACTGGAACAAATGTTCCAAAGTGAATGAGTCCATAGCATATAAAAGGCAGTTCCATTGAGACATCACCACTACTTCCAAATTACTCAACCAATTAGTTTTTGTATTATATAATAAATGAGATCAGGAAAAGCATCTAAACGTATACCATCATTTTTTATAATATAGTACCAATTTTACATAATTGAAGTATCTAATAAAGCCCAACGAAAAATGAGTTTATTTATAGAACTTCTGAGCACTATATATGTGTATATATTTTTGCCCAACTCTTGTTTAAGTTAAAACATTTTCAAATCATAGGTAAAACAATCCTATAAGAAGAGACATAGGGAGTATAAATATAAATGAACAAAATAGGGTTTCAAATAAAACAATCCTATAATAAGAGACATAGGGAGTATAAATATAAATGAACAAAATAGGGTTTCAAATAATGTGCGAACTTTGACACGTATATGAAGAAACTACGAAAATTTAGAGTAAATATAATTGAGCAAAACATATAGAAAAGTAATGTTAAAATGTGAAGAGAATAGGACACATGGCAGAAAATCTTAGAGTTCGTTCTCGATGATACAAAAGATATCGTAAATTAAAACTAAACGACAAGAAATTGAGGAGGTCATTGTGCACATGCGGGAAATCATTGAACGAAACATTAGTAGTAAAATGGAGGTGTTTCAAAGATCCTTAATCCTAAAATCCAAGTAAAATTAAATTCTAGGATAAATCAATCAATCATATCAACCTGTTTTGTTAAATTATATTCACTTAGACTTTATTTTCAGTCAAACTTGCCAAATTTAAGCTTATAGAAAAATATAGTAACATCTACCATATCAAATGAATTAACTATCAAAATATTCCATGGTGGATTCAGTGAAAACAATTTAGTATCTTAAATGTTATTATATTCTTTTATAAATTTGACTAAAGTTAGATATTTAACTTAGGGCCTGTTGGGAATTGAGGGTGTCATACACTCTCTCTCTAGTCGCAACAGCGACTCCTCTCACTTTTGTCTTCTCTGAAGGTCACTACTCTTCTCGAGCAGAACACGCCTAACTCGTGAAAGCCTCACGCGCATCTGTCACACCTAAACCCATACGCGTATACAAGACAACGAGATCACACACGCAGTGGCAACGGCTACCCATAGATTGAGAGCCTAATCGTAACTGGCTAACTACTCGGGAAGAAGATGACCGGAATACGAGCATGACACAGCTTTCATACGGATCACTGAATAAA